>NC_050070.1:24347350-24683092 GCF_009764565.3 Dermochelys coriacea | reverse complement strand
CCCTTGGGTATTAGAAAATTAAGGAAGTCTTGAAAGTTGTGCTGCATCAGAGATTAAAGGGTCACTCCACTTGATCATCTACTGCTTTGATGTCATCACAATCAAGTGTACCCTCCTGTTGAGCATGCTGTTTGTTCATAAAAAATAAATAAATCAAGTCTGTAAACAAAATTATCCCTCCCCCAGTAAAAAAACAAACAAACAAACACAAAATAGTTGAAGTTATGTGCCAGCAACAATCTTGGCTGATACCACCTGGGAATGACCCAAGGACTTTGAGAGCTAAAAGCATGAGCTGCTGTAGCTCCAGCTAAAAGTTCTTAAGTGGAACTGTAACAGACTCTTGAGCTGTCCTCTGTTAGAGCCATATAATAACTAGTAGCATACAGGTTCCCCCGACACTGTATACAATGTGCCACTTTAGCGTTGAGAGGGTAGTTCACTCTCCATGTCTTGAATTGCTTGCTAGGACTGCCAGACAGGGTCCTCAGAAGTGTCATCTACAGCAATGATTCTTATGTGGATGCTTGTTAACTAGGAACTAGGCTGCATCCAGACATTTTGCATAAGACCTCAAAGCAGCCTTGAGATAATGGCTTCTGGCCAACATGATGCAAGCTGGTGACAGATGTGAAATGCTACGTCCCATTCAAAAGGTGGGACTTATTTTCCTATTGAGAACAATATTACTGGTTTTGTGGAAGTAGCTGGGGTCATGTTCCCCCATGCTGGCGATATCCTCAAGATCCACTATGAAATCAAGGGCCATCCCTGTGAAGAATCAACCCTTCCTGTATGCTGCTCTGTGGGCTCCCTTTCTCCCTGTCACTGAATGCCCACCCTTTTCCCCACTAGTGGATGCATTATAAAAGCCACAGCAGGGACTTTTATCAGCATTAAAAATGTAGAGTTACACTTGGAAATCCATGAGATCTGGGGGCAGCACATGTTATGCTACTTCTCATAGAATATCAGGGTTGGGAGGGACCTCAGGAGGTCATCTAGTCCAACCCCCCTGCTCAAAGCAGGGCCAATCCCCAACTAAATCATCCCAGCCAGGGCTGTCTCAAGCCTGACCTTAAAAACCTCTAAGAAAGGAGATTCCACCACCTCCCTAGGTAACCCATTCCAATGCTTCACCACTCTCCTAGTGAAAAACGTTTTCCTAATACCAAACCTAAACCTTCCCCACTGCAACTTGAGACCATTACTCCTTGTTCTGTCATCTGGTACTACTGAGAACAGTCTAGATCCATCCTCTTTGGAACCTCCTTTCAGGTAGTTGAAAGCAGCTATCAAATCCCCCCTCATTCTTCTCTTCTGCAGACTAAATAATCCCAGTTCCCTCAGCCTCTCCTCATAAGTCATGTGCTCCAGCCCCCTAATCATTTTTGTTGCCCTGTACTGGACTCGTTCCAATTTTTCCACATCCTTCTTGTAGTGTGGGGCCCAAAACTGGACACTGTACTCCAGATTAGGCCTCACCAATGCCGAATAGAGGGGAATAAACACATCCTTCAATCTGCTGGAAATCTCCTACTTATACAGCCCAAAATGCCATTACCTTTACACCCTCTTGTCCCCGCATAGCCAGTGTAGGCAAATGAGGATATAACCCTCCACCAGTACTGCTGAATCTAGCTTGAGGTTTTTCTAAAAAGAGCAACAGAAAAATATACTTTTGCCTAGCAATTAACTACAGTGTGCTGAGGGTTGAAATGCCTCTCCTCAAATAGTTACATAAAACAAAAGTTCAGGAAGCAGTGAGAGAACGCAGACTACAGTGACAACTTTTCCCTAATAAAACCTATTAGCCCAGGAGCATGCTGCTATTCACTGAGGGATGCATACAATTCATTCAAACCCATGCTAAAAATACCCCTGCAGTATATTGCTGGGGAGGTGGGGGCAGAGGAGCAAATGGCACCAGCAGCCAACATGTGATAAAAGGAGTGCTTTGTTTCAAGGCTAGCGACTTAGAGTGGTGATGACAGTGGCACTGTTTGTCCCCTTTCTGCTATTCAATGGATGGGCCTGCTGGCAGATCACTGGCCTTAACACTGCCACCTTCACCTCATACCATGATAACAGTTATTAAGTGAGACATCTGAGCTCTTGCCTGAAACCCCACAGGACAGTGCTTTAGGGTTCTACTGGTGATTTCTGGTGTGTGTGTGTTCGTTCAGAAAAAGGAACCAAGCTAACCGTAGCCTGATCTTACAGGTAGGCCACATACACCTCTAGTGATGTTCTGCACACAAGATTGCAAGGTCAGACCTTAAGACAGAAATCCCAGGAGAGAAGCATTACTGTGAAAAGGTGCTAGTTGTGTTTTCTGTGTACGTTTCATAAACAAAGGACATACTCAAGGAAAGGAAGTTTAGAGGATTTTGTTCTTTTTTTCCAAAACCAAGGATATCATATACTTACGCATGTGTGTACGCACATGTATCCACGCACCCACCCATAGCGCACTGCTGAATAACTGCTTGTGTTACCCAACAGCCCTCAGATGTAGGATTCATCACATTCAGTGTATATGTGAAGACACTCAGGGAGATGGTGGGATATTTTGGACTGCTGTGCCATCCATATGCTGCTGAGTTTTACTTCTAAATCTCCTTGTCATCAAGCCCAGATTCCACAGTGTGATTACTTTCCCCAAGGTCTGACAAAAATGGGGATCTAGATTAAAAACAGACTGTTTGAAACTCTCCCCACATCAGATGGAACAGATGCTTAGTGGCAGGGAGAGGAATTCGTGGAGTGGTTAGACACTGTGGCTACATCTTCTATTAACAATGCATGCCCATGTTTAATTGAAATGGTTCAGAGCTTTATAGTCCTGTTGAATTCACCACTTCTCCTGCATTTTAAAGCATCCAGAATGGATATTTAATTATCTATAGCTGGTCTGGCGGAAGATGGCAAGCCTCCTCTACAATGCAGAATTTACAATAGTAACCCATGCTTTTGTCACATCCAAGTTTAAGTAAGGTAATAAGGGCATGACAGATACAGGGGTGTAGATAAGAGACTGGTTCTCATTTCCTGGCCTCCTGTCACTGGACATGAAACTGGATACCAGAGGTCAAAGCCCGAGGATACCTGTGGTGAGATTGACCAGTCTGTAGTTCCCCAGATTCTCCTTCTTCCACTTACTTTTATACTTACTTCCCCCTGAGTAAGCTGCTGTGAACACACAACACCCTGTGCTTTCCTTTTGCAGTGGCTTCTAACACAGTTTTGGAGTAACTGCATCTTTGACCCATTCTGTGGTCTACCCAAGGGATGCCCCCTTAGGTCACATGCCTCTAGCTGTCACCTCCCTATAGGCAGAGTCCCACAACTGTCCCCCTCCAGGCTGGGATTTTAGGGCTTGCAACATTCCTACAAGTCATTGATTGTTCCAGCAGTTCTGGCCTACCTCAGTACCTGCAGTTATGCTCTCTCTCTCTCCCTCTAAAGGGTTACGATAGTGGCTTATCAGAAACTAGCCTGCTTTACACAAAGCAGTTCCTTTCTTTTGGGACAAAATTATGAAGAAAACACCATAAAACACTGAAAGATCTAAATGCTTACTAAGCTTACCAGGGATTGCCCATCTTCCACAGGAGGTCTGGTAGTTCAAAGTCTTCAAAGCTTTCGGGTAGGGTTTGCCCCCTTGGTAATAGGTTCATGTCCAAATGAGAGCTTCTCGGTTAGTTCAGGCTGACATTTTACAGTGTGGAGGCCTTTGTCTCCCAAGCCACCTGCAACAGATAGAACCAGTCAATGTTCCTTTCCCCAGGGGGATGAAGCTTCAAAGGCTGTGTACCTGCATAACTTACATTGGGGTTTTGAATTAGTCAACCCCCTCATGATTCCAGAGTTCAAAGGAAATCCATTCAGTGAACCAGGAACACACACATCCATATAACACTTATCGATACAAAGGTCTTTGAATATTCTACAGAACCTTATCATCTGGCACATCTCAATATAACAGTTTGAAGTCTTCATGTTTCCAAGGTCTGGGCAGATAACATTTATAAAGTTGATACAATAATCTCAAAGATATGGCAGTGTTCACCGTATCAGTCATAGCTTCCTCTTTTCTTATGGTGAAATTCAAGGTGTCAGGAGAATCTTTAAAGTCTTGCATAGTCTGGGATAACAATTATTTGAGTGCTCAAGCTCTAATCTCATAGGCCATCTCCACAGAGGGGCTCTTTGTATTAAAGATTCCATGACAGCAGAGCTTTCTTAGTAGAACACCTTCCTCTTACTTTTGGAATTTTCTCTCCTTTACCCATATCTAGCGAGCTTCAGAATAGCATTGAAGGCTATTTACTTTGCCTTTATCACTATTAGTGCTACTTACAGTGGGTATTTTTTTTAAACTTTGTAGCTAATATTCTAGCTGCCATGGTGTGATAAATGAAGGGTGGGTGTAGCTCCCTTTTATGGACACCCAGCCAGTGAGTTAGCTATAAAATTCGTCTTAGTAGCTGTTCTCTACTTGCTTTACCTGTAAAGGGTTAACAAGCCTACAGGTAAAAGAAAAGGAGTGGGCACCTGACCAAAAGAGCTAATGGGAGGGCTAGAACTTTTTAAAATTGGGGAAAGAAAAAAAAACCCTTCCCTTTGTGTGTTTGTTCTCCGGAGAGCAGAGACACAGAGCAATGATGCTATAAGCAGCTTAAGCCAGGTATGATCATAAATCATCAGATCATACCTAGAACTACTTATCTGGACCTCCCAAATGTGTAAGTAGATCAGGAATGTTTGGAAAGACGCGATTAGAATTATTTCTGTTTATTTCTTATGGCTAATGGACTCCTCTGTGCTAACCCCAGATGCTTTGGCTGCTACTCTGAAACCTTTGTTTTGCTTGTAACTTTTAAGCTGAACCTCAAGAGAGCTATCTTGATGCTTAATTTTTATAATTGTTTCTTTTAAGATCTAGCAAAAAGCCTAAGTTCCAGATGTATTTTCTTCCTTTTTGTTTTGAATAACATTTACCGTTTTTAAGAACAGAATTGGATTTTTGGTGTCCTAAGAGGTTTGTGCATATGTTGTTTAATTAGCTGGTGGCAACAGCTAATTTCCTTTGTTTTATTTCTCAGTTCTTCCCTGGAAGGGGGTGAAAGGGCTTGAGGGTACCCCACAGGGAGGCATTCCCAAGTGCTCCTTCCTGGGTTCAAGGGGGTTTTGCATTTGGGTGGTGGCAGCGTTTACCAAACCAAGGTCAGAGAAAAACTGTAACCTTGGGCATGTAATACAATCCTGGAGTGGCAAGTATTAGTTTTTTTTAAATCCTTGCAGGCCCCCACCTTCTGCACTCAAATTGCCAGAATGGGGATTCAGCCTTGACACATGGTGACAGACGCTTTAAAAGCAATGCAATAAATAAAGAATGGATTTGAAATCAGTGATTCTGTTGCCTCAGCAGCTTTGATAAGAGAAAAGTTGTGGTAGTTGGGGGATGGCTTGATTTCTGCTATTTTCTTTCATTTACTGAATTTATGTTATGTAACAGTCTCACAGAGAAGCGCACACAGCTTAACAGCCTGCATGACTTTGCAGTTTATTCTTGAAATTACTGTAATTCCCTTTTGAAATTATTTGGCAGCTCACCATCTGTAGAAAAGGACAGATCTGAAAATCTGGCTTTTCTGCAATTTTGCAGTGTCAATGCTGAAATAGCATTTTTCCTCATCCTGTTATAAAACACTGCGTAGAATGCACGTTTCTGTATGTCTGTTGGAAGGAAACAAAAACATTCAGAGGTTCTACAATGCCAGCGGCTAATGGAGATTCTCTTAGTTCAAGTGATAGCAAGCTGAGGTTTCAGACTAGGTGTATCTGAATTCCTTTCTGCCATCTCAGGTCAATTTCAAGTAGCAATGACAAACTTCCTAGATTGCCATTGATTTGTTAAAAAATACTTTGGTATTTCTGGTAATCAACAATAGCAATTAAATAAATTGTTTTTCAAACATTTTAATTTCTTAAAAGACGCTTTGAATTGAATTTAGATCTCGTAATGGGAAAACTCTTGGGGATGGGGCCAGGGTTCTTAATTTTTTTTTTTATCTGGACTCATTAACTGATTCCCAAGAAACATCACTTTTACAAAGAGTTTTCATTGTGTACCACAGGACAGCAATTTTTCACTCCTCACTACTAATATATATTGTTGTGGGTTGGGAGAAATGTCATTGAAGCTGGGGGGCATAACCACAGCCCAGAAGACAGCTGTAAGAAGCTGTTGAGCTCCCTATGGCACAGACATCTGAAACAATAGCATCCTAAAACACAGGCAGGTCACTATCTAAAACAAAGGCACAGGTAGGCAGAGGGGTTTTGTTGGGTATTGTTTTTAGTACAGTGTGTATGTAACAGAAGAAACACCACTGAAACAGACACAGAAGGAGCAGAAAACTGAACAGAGTTTGAACAAGATAGCATAGCCCTGAGAAAAGCCTAGAGAGATTTTGGGCTGAGTATTAGCTGTTGTACAGATAGAGAGTTTTCTTCCAGCAAATTTTTTCCCTAACAATACCATGCCTTGCTAAAATGACTAAAGACTAGCTATTATTTTAGGATCCTGAGTGTTAGCTATGATTCTTTCTTCAATGACAGAGCACAATCAAAGGCTCTACACTAAGATTCCTTTGGACAATCTCTGTCTTAACTTGGAAGCAACACTGGGTATAGTTAAACAGACCCAATAATAGAAACCAGTTTTGAATATCTCCATTTATCTTTATCCTGCATATTGAATGAGATCATGTGCTCAAGAAGGAAAGAAGACAGTTTATGGCAATTTTCATCTGCACCAGAAATACACAGTTAAGGTACTTATAGTACAATCCTGCAGAGTTCTGAGTACCTCCTGCAATGTGCTGCTCTTTACCATTAACTCCCATAGACATTAAAAAGAGAACTGAGGGCACTCATACCTTGCTAGATCAGACTCCTGGAAGACTTTGGCTGACTAGCCCAGATGTTTGTTTTCAGAAGCAATACACCATGAACTGCTTTTTAAAATTAGATAGATGATGCCATATGTATTTCAAGGACATCGCGCATAAAAGATTTGTGAAACCTCTAGACAAAAACAACCCTTTAGATATATGTTCAAAGCCATTGAAGATAATGTGAACTGCATATGCATATATTCTAACCATTAACAACTGCACTTACACTGCCCCATTTAAAAAAAAAATTCACTCTGGTTTGAGAAGTATTGGTTCCAGCAATGTTTTATATACTCAGAATGGAGAATACTGCAAAAGTAGGACCAGAGTGAATATTACAGCTCACCTGCAATGATACCATGACATGAATGTGTTACAGAACTACAGCAGCAGTCTGCCAACATTGAAATAATCTCAACTGAATATCAATCTCCAGCCATTGTTCCACTCACGGAGCTGACAAAGAAGTCAGCAGGAGCAATGGGAGAATATAGCACCCATTGTTTTGTACCAGCTTTTGCGCAATAGGGCTGTGCCACCCTGGAAACTTCCTTTGTTGGATGAAATTTTCTGATTCTCAATCAAACAGAAAAATCCTCAGATTTCCTCACACATTTTCTACTATGTTTACAAAACATATAAATCTCCACTGTTGGCTGCTTCATTTACTATATCCTTTCTTTCCAGCCATCTTGAATTGATCCTCCTTGTTGCCCCGAACCAAAATAGAGATGCCTTTCATCTAATGGTGAGGTACATAAGATTAAATCTCCCCTACATTTGCAGAGATAGACATATCTATTCTTCTATTTTCTCTAAGTTTAGGTCTAGGTTTTTAAAAAAGGTTCCACTAGTTTAAGTGCCCAATATGGAACTCTGATGTTCAGGAGGTGTTGAGCACCTACAGCTGCCACAGAATTACTCTCAGATGGAGTTTGGGTGTTCACCACTTGTGAAATCCAAGATGTCTCAACCAGGGCATCCAAAATCAATGGACACTTTACAAAGTGCAAGTCTGAATCTATCGGTTTGTCTGTATTTGCATTGCAGATGAAAGTACCTGTCAGCAAAGCATTGTGTTCTTACTCACCTTCTTCTGTATTGTAAGAATCATCTTTGCCCCTTTAATAACATTTTCATTTTCTTCTTCAGGACAATATAAAGCAGAGTCAATTTTCCTTTCCAGTGCTTACATACCAGGGCCTTTCTGAACCTCTGTCTTGCAACATTAGTCAATACATGACTCATCATTATCTTTCCTTTCACTTCTACCAGGCATGTCACTGGCCCAGCTTCCTTTGCTCAGTGCTCAGAAACCTTACTATTCATTCAGGGCCCCTTATATTTCTCTCTCTCTCTCTCTCTCTCTGACCCCCGAAAACCCACACAGTCAATCTCCAAGTTCTTCCAGGAGCAGGCTACCAAAACAGCAGGTTGTAGACAGGATTTTTTAGACAAGCTAGTATGTATTGAGTGTTTTCTCCTTATGTTTTTTTTTTTAAGTGAAATACATCTTTCAGCTAGAAAATGGTTTGTTTTATTTGTACATAAGGGACTATATTCTGACCTCACTCTGTGTGTTTAATTAAGGCACAATTTAATCAAATGCTTTTTAAGCACCTCTGTGAAGTCCCTTTACTCCATCTCATGTGATTCCTATGGAAAAAGGAAAGCCAATATGTTCAAAGGGAGACATTAATTTTAAGTGCTTCCATTTCTGAGGCACTAAGGACCAACAACTGGCAGCTCAAGGTTGTGTTGTGGGTGCTCAGCACCTTTGAAAAAAAAAATCAGGTTCAAAGTATCTGCAGTTAGGCACCACTAATTAGCAAAGCCAATGGAAAATTTTGGCCTTATTCTTTGAGCACAAGTGTCAACTTTCCAACTTGAGTTAGTAAAAGAGGTATTTCCTTGCCTTGGTCTTTAGTAAAATGTGTATGAAAATTACAGTAAACCCTCAGAGTTACGAACACCTCAGGAATGGAGGTTGTTCATAACTCTGAAGTGTTCATAACTCTAAACATATTATAGTTGTTTTTTCAAAAGTTTACAACTGAACATTGATTTAATACTATTGATTTAATAATATTGATTTGAAACTTTACTATGCAGAATAAAAATGCTATTTTCCTTTTTTTTTAGTAGATTTCATTTAACACAATACTGTACTGTATTTTTTTTTTAATATAATCTCTGCTGCTGCCTGATTGTATACTTCTGGTTCCAAATGAGGTGAGTGGTTTACTGATCAGTTCGCAACTCTGGTGTGTGTAACTCTGAGACTCTACTGTACGTCTTTCAAGCACTTTCCTTTTTCATTTAACTGTCTGTGTTTCCCTATGTGGCCATCTCACTTTTTCTGTTATCCTTATTTTCAATCAGGGAATTCACTACTTATTCACTTTCTTTGAGCATTTTGTTTTTACAGTCCACACAAGAGCTCCACTTGCTGGACACTACAGTGCTAATAAGCAACGGTCACATAAACACCACTCTATACCGGAAACCTACTGACAGCTATACTTACCTACATGCCTCCAGCTTTCATCCAGAACACATCACACGATCCATTGTCTACAGCCAAGCACTAAGATACAACCGCATTTGCTCCAATCCCTCAGACAGAGAAACACCTACAAGATCTCTATCAAGTATTCTTAAAACAACAATACCCACCTGCTGAAGAGAAGAAACAGATTGACAGAGCCAGAACAGTACCCAGAAGTCACCTATTACAGGACAGGCCCAACAAAGAAAGTAACAGAATGCCACTAGCTGTCAACTTCAGCCCCCAACTAAAACCTCTCCAACGCATCATCAAGAATCTACAACCTATCCTGAAGGACAATCCCTCACTCTCACAGATGTTGGGAGACAGGTCAGTCCTTGCTTACAGACAGCCCTCCAACCTGAAGAAAACACTCACCAGCAATCACACACCACACAACAGAACCACTAACCCAGGAACCTATCCTTGCAACAAAGCCCGTTGCCAACTCTGTCCATATATCTATTCAGGGGACACCATCATAGGATCTAATCACATCAGCCACACTATCAGAGGCCCGTTCACTTGCACATCTACCAATGTGATATATTTCATCATGTGCCAGCAATGCCCCCCTGCCATGTACATTGGCCAAACTGGACAGTCTCTATGCAAAAGAATAAATGGACACAAATCAGATGTCAAGAATTATAACATTCAAAAACCAGTTGGAGAATACGTCAACCTCCCTGGACACTTAATTACAGACCTAAAAGTCACAACAACATTCTTCAACAACAAAAACTTCAAAAACAGACTCCAATGAGAAACTGCAGAACTAGAATTAATTTGCAAACTGGGCACCATAAAATTAGGCTTGAATAAAGACTAGGAGTGGATGAGTCATTACACAAACTAAAAACTATTTCCCCGTGCTAATTTTTCCCCTACTGTTACTCACACCTTCTTGTTAACTGTTTGAAATGGGCCATCCTGATTATCACTACAAAAAGTTTTTTTTCCTGCTGATAATAGCCCACCTTAATTGATTAGTCTCAGAGTTGGTATGGCAACCCCCATTTTTTCCATGTTCTCTATGTATGTATATCTTCCTACTTATTTTACACTGCATGCATCTGATGAAGTGGGTTTTAGCCCATGAAAGCTTATGCCCAAATACATTTGTTAGTCTAAGGTGCCACAAGTACTCCTCGTTCTTTTTACATTCTAGTCTCTAGTTTTCTTTACAACATTTTCCATTCCGCAAAAGCAAAGTTTAGGCTTTTGCTTTTAGTCTGGATTACTTTTAATTTCAGAGTTACTAAAGGCACCTCTTTTGACTTTGAATACACACATGGAGCAGATCTATTAAGGGAGAAAATGGCAATTTTGAATGGTCACTTGTCATCTGTAAAATGGGTGTAATGGGCCCCCTGTGTATGATCTTGACTTCTTTATGGGGCAGTCCCCAGCAACCATGCCAGATGCTATAAATGCTAAAAGGAATTCTTCTTCATCTCAAGTAATAGAGATCTTTGGGTTGCTGTGGACAGTCTCTGGTCCAGTCTAGGGTTGCCACCTGTCCAGTTTTCAACCAGGCAGTCTGGGTTTCAGCTTGTGTGTCCAGGTGCCACTTGCCAAGCCCTTATATCTGTTTTGTTTTTTAAATTGGGGTGGGGGAGAGGGAAGAGGTTGAATAGGGGTGGGGCTTTGAGGAAGAGGCAAAGAAGGGTGGGGCTTTGGGGGAACAGGAGGAGCAGGGGCAGGGCCTCGGGGGTTGGGTTGCCAGCTGTTAGAAAGGTGGCAACCCTAGTTCAGTCCCTTCTGATAATATACTGGGCCATGATTTGTTACAGTAGGTTGTGTGCAGACATGTGCAAGTAGGGCAAAGGGTGCCACCTTCCTGCCCTGGAGCACCCATGGAAGAAAAGGGTCACTAGCTCACCCTTCCCTCCCAGCATCTCCCACCTGCTGGTGGCCCCACAGCACCGCCAGCCCACTACAATCAGCTGTTCCGCAGTGTGCGGGAGGCAGTGGCGGGGAGAGGGTGTACTCGGGGACGGTGGTGGAATTGAATGGGAAGAGGTGGGGTGGGGTGGGATGGGGTGGGGTGGAGTGGAGGTAGGTGCTTGGGAGAAGGGATAGGGTAGAGGCAGGGGCAGAGTGTGGGCAGGAAGAGATGGGCAAGTGTGGGGAATTGAGGGATGGGGTTGGTGGGAGACAAGGGTAGAGCAGTGAGTTGAGCACCCCCCAGGACCCGGAAGAAGCCAGTGGCTGTGGTAGGGATTATGCAGTTTTAAGCGGGGGAATAGTCCCACTCTTGTGGGGAACTTTCCTGGCTTCTGCACTACCCCGGTAAAGTGGGCTAGCGAAAGCATCTGAGTCCTCGCTCCCACTTCCTTTACCCAGTGGCCTCCCTGCCCTTGAGGGCTCCCCTGCCACTCTCCTGTCTGGCAGAGTCCTTGTAACCCCAACAAGACTGGGCCCAGGATTCCTGGGGGGCTCGACCCCCAACCCTGCTGTGGTCACCTAGGACAGGGGCTAGGGTGTCCCCACTCCGGGGCACTCTCTCTGCACAGGGCACTTCTCTGACCCACTGACCATTACATACAAGTTAAAGTTATTTAATCAACAATTAATTTTAAAAAGTATAAGGAAAATGGGAAAGGTTAAAGGAAACACATCACCCCGCTCTGTGACAGGGAACATCACAAACAGTGTCTCTGGAATGTCAGGGCAGTTCACAGTCTGTTCCTTGTAAGTCCCAGGCCTTCTTCTCCGGCCCTGGCTGTGCTGCAGGGATGCTGTGGGTTGGACACTTGCTCTGGTGGTGGCCACACGCTCTCAGGCTCTAAGCGGTAGGGCCCTTCTTCCCAGTGTCGCACTGTCGGGGTTAGGATCCAAGCCTGGCCAGCAGAGCCTCTTGGCTGAGGCGTCTCCCTGTGCTGGGCCTGCTGCCCAGAGTCCCCCTCGGTCTCCCCAGCTGCTCACCGCACCCAGCTCCAGACTGCTCCAGCCCCAGCTCCACCACTCGGTCTCAGCACTGCTGCTGCTGCTCTGCCTCCAGCTCCCTGGGCTGCTTCTTTGGCCCCTCTGGCTCTGGTTGCTGCAGTTCTGCTCCCAGGACAGGTCTGCTCTGCAGGCTGCTTCTGTGACTCTGCTCCCAGCACTGACTTGCTTCGTGGGCTGTTTTTCTGGCCTCTCTGGCTCTGGTTGCTGCAGCTCTGCTCCCAGGACAGGGTCTGCTCTCTCTGGGCTGCTTTTCTGGTCCCTCTGGATCTGGCACAGCTCTGCTCCGGAGCCCTGCTTGGGCCCCTACTTTCTCTTTAGCTCGGCCCCACTCTGTCTGTCCAAGGCAATTCCAGCTCACACGGAGGACGGGACCTCCCTGGCCTCCTGACTCCCTGATTAGCCTACCCGCCTTGTCATTCAGGCTGACCTGGAGCATTGGCCGCTCCCCATTGTACCTGGGAGCTGTCAGTCTCAGGGTGCCGATTCCCCATCGACCCTTCCTTTTTTAGTACTGGGAGCTAGAAAACCAAAACACCCCCACTGAATGTTAGTAAGGGGGCAACAGTCCTCTTACACAGTTATGGCATTGTTAGGATTTGTTTTGGTGTACTGCAACTTTCTCCAGAATGTTCTTTCCTACATCCCAGGTTCAGGGCCTGTGCATTTGTTTTCTTTTCCTTTCTGCTCTGAGAGAGAATCCCAGTGACACTCCTCTTCTGCATATCATCTTTCCTAAACAAAATGAGGATGCAATAGCATTGGTGTTTGGAGTCCAAATTTTGAACCCATCATTTTAAAATGAGTTCAAAATTAGGCAGAATGATTTCACCCATTCCTATTGGGCCAATGCCACTTGAAGGCAAGACTGTTTGACCTGGTCATTACTGCAGTGTAATAGGTGTAATTTTTTGGTCATATCTCATGAAAACTAACATCTTCTTGTGCTGTTACACTACATGTCATGCTCAATTTTGGTTAAGTTGCTAAAAGCAACTTCAAATACAGTAAGACCTCATTTGAAAAGATTTGTTTCATTTCATACTGAAAAAATGATTTTCAAGAGTCTTACATGACTGACTATCTGTATCCATGTAATCTGTCAGCTATTCCTAAGGCATCTATCATCTTCATTGGTAAGTGCCATACAAAATTGTGAAGAATAATGTTTAAGAAATGTGATTCCCAAATAATATTGACAAAATCCATTTAAAAAAGGGGCAATCATTATAGAAGCTTATTTTCAAACAAAGGAAGCTATTAATTAGTTTATGTTCAGAAAATTGGTTCCAGGAGGGCAAAGCTGATTAATAATCCAAGCAGGAGCTTAGAAGAGACTACGTTCACCAAATGCAAAAACCCATCAAACACCACAATTTCTAACAGTGAAACATTCTTCATTTTCTTCTCAATTTTTTTAAACAAAATAAAAAGTTTTCAAAGGAATGAAGAGATAAATTTCCAACTCTAACAAGGGATATCTACTACAACCAACAATGAGTACATTTACATAGGTGTTACTAAACTAGATTAGACTAGTGGTCCATCTAGCCCAGTATTTTGTCTGACAGGGGCGAGTGCCAGATGCAACATGCATCAGAAATAGCAAGACATCACACAGTAGACAATTATGGAATAACTTCCCCATACAGATGTTTCTTCCTAACCCACATCAGTTAGTGGTTGGCTTACACCATGAAGTATGAAGATTAATATCCCTCATAATTTTGGTCTTATCTACTTTAACTGTGAATGTTATCAATCATATGTTTAACCCTTCTAGTAAACTGTTGGCCAAATGAAATCTTGTGACAAGAGTTCCATAATTACTTATATGTTGTGCAAAAATGTTGTTTGCTTTTATCAGTGTTAAATGTTTTGCTTTTCTATTTGCTCTTAAACTCTAAGAGGTAAAAAGATGTGTGTGATTCAATTTCTCTATAGCATTCATCAGTGTGTATGTTTATCATATCTCCTCATTGATCTCCTCTCTAAACTAACCAGCTCCTATCTTTCACATCTTTCCTCATCAGGATTTCTCTTCAGAACTCCATAATCCTTGTATGTCTGATCCATTTTTACTATTCTAAATTTGGTTGGGGGTGAAATTTCACAAGTTTTCCGAGCAAACATCTATATTTACTGTCAGATTGCTGAAACTCTGCTGTGAATCAATTCATAAGTACTGGAGTGGTCACAGGATATCCATTTTTGAGTGTGAATGCTTGCAAAGCAAAGATAGCAGTTTCACGGAGCGTAAATTGAATCCAAACAGCAGCTCCAAAGGAAAGTTGACCCATATGAGAAGCCAGTTTAAAAAAAAAAGTTACTACTAAAAATATGTTGAAGATTATAGCTCTTGGGACCTGCAGGCTGCCAGATCTAACTCTTTGCTACAGCTGTTGTCAAAGACAGAACTGAAGGAGGAGAGGGCATTAAAATAAAGTGTGCCAACACAATGATAGAAGGCAGCAGGAATAATGGAGAAAAAGTGTATATAAATTCTGATTAAGGCCCAGAGTGTTACTCCAGGCTTCTGCTGTACAACAGTAAACTGAGCAAAAATGTTAATGGAATATGTGATGAGGCATTTAAGAAAGACTCAAATCCAAGCTTTCCAAATGAAATCCTCTACTCTTTGCTTATTTACACATTCTTTTACTCTCATGCATTCATTTTTAAGAGTCTGTCTCAAACCTGTAATTTATAAAATAAATGATTATTGTTCCAAGACAAGTAGGTCAATATGAAACTACTTAAACCTGAGCATGTTGTTACCCTTTTTTGGCTTAATTATGGATATGCCCTCAATTTTATGTACATACAATAGGGATCCTTTAAAAAACTTACAAATTATTCTGTATTCAGGATAAACACACCAATCAACATGGTTCTGCAACTTATTTACATGACGCTTTGGAGCATTTGGATTCTTCATGAAGACTACATGATCTCCCTGTTCAGAAGGATGCACCACTTAAACCCAATTCTGAGATTCATCCTGAACAAATTGGTGTTTATTAAATCTGAGCAGACCAGTTAAACAGCAATCTGATTGCCCTTATTCTGATGATGGTTTCTTGTGAGTTACATATTTATGTTGAGGCCTAAATTCTGCCCTTCAGCCCTAATGACTGCAAAAGAGTTGAGCAAGTGCAACTGAGGGTACAGTTTAGCCCAAAGGGGAAAATCCTAACATCCTCCTTCTGGTTGGCCCAGAGTTAAGCAGTCCCAGTGTGCTTGCTGTGTGCTATAGTTAGGGCAAGATACAAAAACCTTCACGGGATCCACACAGCCCCTATGAAGCTGTGATCCACAAGGTCTCCAAGGGCCCCCAAATGCAAGGGATTTTGAAGGTGTTGCTATGTGTTGATGGAGCAGAAACAGTGTATCCATAGTCAAGGGGATCCACCAGCCGCCTTCATCTCCCCAGAAAAAGGACCCACCTGTGACAGGAAGCAGATGGAGGTGAACTAGTATCTGTGCTGCAATTCTACAGCTTGGTAGGGAGGATTCCTTCTTGCTGCCACAGGACCTTCTCTGAATATAATCTGGCACTTAATGTCTGAGGGCTCAATCCTGCACTCTGGCCCTGATGCGGCAAAACCATTTGACACAATTATACGATTGTGCCCTGTAACCAAGCAAGCGCTTTTACAACGGATCTTGCCATCTCTACATCTTTTCTTGCTCTTTTAAATTATAACTTACTTTCTCCCAAAAAACCTTTGTTCCTAAAATTGTACCTTATTAATTGTCTTCTAAAGTGCTTCTCCCCCCCCCATCTGAATTATTTCCTCTCTGTTTTACTTAGAATACTCACATCCCCTTTCCCCACCATTTATTCTGCAGTCTCTTGCTGTCTGGTAATCTGTCCTTCCTATTTAAAAAATTTGCCCTGTTATGAATTAAACAAAATATATATTCCTCACAGACTACTCATTTTGAATAGCTAAGGTATTTTTACTGTAGCATCACATTGCCTAGCAACACATTTCAGCCCTCCCACTCATACTGAATTGTCAGAAGATATAGATTTCCTGTGGAGGCAATCAAGTCCCCACTGGTGCTGCTCCAGTTTTTCTTCAAAGAATAATATTTGGTTTCTTTTCTCAGTTTGTTATAATAAGCTAATAAGGAATAGTAGCTCCTCAATTGCGTCTGTCAAAAGCTGCACTGTCCATAACGAAACGGCTGACATGCAAATACCTGTCATGTCAAATTGAGGTTATTTATTTATTATTCCAAAGCCAAAGGGGTTAGGAAATGAAATTGAAATATAAGCAAGTTTGATCTTCACTGTCTAACCCCGAATATGCCTTTGGGGCATTTTCTGAACATGTCCACAGAATACTTGATTGCCTTTAGCTTATGACAAAGCATTTCAAAGCAGGTCAGACAATACCACTTTCACAAATGTGTTTTGTAATCAAATGAAAGGGAGTCGCAGAAACAAAACAAACAAAAAAAAAGATCTATGAAAACAAAAAATAAGCAACTATAAACAGTACTGATCTTCTCTCAATATGTTGGAATTATTTGAAAAAAGGGTTACAGGGGAATTAAGATATCATAATAAACAAATATAAAGTGAAGAACAGCCTGAATCAGCTGACATTTCATTTTAACATTTATTGAAGGGAGGCTGTATTGATGTGAGAAAATGAAGACAAAGGCATAGTTTTAAATATTTCTTTAACAATACCTTTGAGTATATTATTTTCCAGCTCAGTAGAAAGCTAGTTTCTCATACATTCTATTGGTCTTCCTTTAGTTCAAGCTTGTGTTTTACCCTTGATTTCCCTCTTACTTTGGTTCTTATGGTCATTTTTGTGTGTCTTCTCTGTAAACTGTAAGCTCATCAGGGCACAGATGGTCTCTTACTAGGGGCTAATCTATGCAAGCCTTACCATGTCAGTAAGCACTTACTCACACACAAGTAGCCTTATTGACTTCAACCTAACCCTATAGGCAAGATCCTGATATGCCATACTTTCACTGAATAGTACCTAAATCCACGAGTGGACCCACTAAATTGTATGGGATTACTTGTGGACTAAAATGCTGCTAAATCTGACTTTAAATGTTCACACAATGCCTACCTCAGATGTTCTGATCCCGACTGTGCCCTCTATGTGCTAAGCAATGATAAATATTCTGAGTCAAAAAAATAAACCATGCCTCAATTGTTTTAAGTGTGTTTACTGCAACATTTTATATGCATTAATGGTTTGTTTTAATATAGGTTTCCTCCTTACATTAGTATATATTGCTAAAGAAGGGGAGGGGGGCATCACAGTACATGAAAGAGAGTCAATTTCATTAATTCCCCAAAATGCCAGTTAGATTTTAAAGCTGAAATCGAACCATTTTTCCTATTTGATGTGTGTTGTAAACAAAATAGAATGGAATCTAATAGGATAACTCCTTTTAACTGAGCCCAAGGAACATTACCTTACTAATTTTAACAGCAGGTTCTTGTCAGATCAACTTTTAACATTATTTCTCAAATCAGGACACTTAGTTATTCTTAACCAATCATAATTTATGAACTCACCTAGAACCACCTCAGTATACAATCAACAATTCACCAATTTAGTGTCAACACAACCAGTGTTCTAGGCATGTTCTGTACACACCAATAAGCCTTGAAAACAACTGTCAAAGACTAGGGTTAAGATTCAGTATTTATGCTACAAAACAATGCAGATCACCAGCATTTCTTATTACATTTACTTATGATCATCAGTTCTTTGGTACCTAACATTTATTACCCTTCCAGAATTACTCCAAGGAGTAAAAATTTTGAGAGTGTGGTCCCTGCTATTTGAATGGATAGATCCAAAAGTAACAAGTTCAGACTCTTAAAAGCCATTGCTCAAAGATACGGTTTAAATCTCTTAGGCCAATTTGCTTGGATTTGTAAAGGAGAGCATGTATATAGCATTAAAATCTAAAATATGTTTACTTGAGGTCTCAGAGACTATAGACTTAGCAAGATAACCTACAGTTATTTATATTAAATAAATAGAATCTTTGAAAAGAAATCTCACCACTTCTTATCCTGTTAACCTTGGGATGTAGATAGACTCCTTTCCACACAGCCGGTCCAGGCTTCAGTTGCACTGGGGATTCTGCAGCTTCTTCGTGGGTTCAGACAACTCTAAGGTCCCATATGGAAATTTCAGTTTTATATACCCTGATTCTAGGGATCTTTGGTGGGGGCTGTTCTGATTTTTATTGGCCATTTGCCAACAGAGTACTCTTTCAGTTCCTCTGTTGCTTCCATCCGTATCCAGTAGATGGCAAATTTCTTCAACTCTTTTCTTATCAGAGGCATTTTATGTTTGATTCATTTCAAGGATTGTATTTCAGTATTAGCCCATGTTACTAACTGGAATTTCCCCCTTTTTTAGCAATTTCTTTTAGTAAGTAAAAGTTATACCTTGGCTAGGGGAATTACATCTTTCAGCCTTCCTTTTTGTACTATACAATACCTATTGCTTCTAAAGTGCAACAGTCATTTACCAAGAAAACAAAACAAAATTGGTCAAGTGTGGATATACTCCATACATCATTTGATTGTGGGTAAGCATTTCACATTATTTAAGGCTTGCAATACTTTGAGAGACATTATTCACATATATAGAGAGAACATTTTTCTGACAATCTGGGCAAAAAATATGCAGCTTCTAATTCGCAGTGAAAGGCATATTGATGAGGCAAAACAAATGATCATAGTATATTTCATTTATAAGAGAAACAAATGTATAGTTTATAATTTAGGGTGGAAATGTGAGGTTTGATTTCTTGGGTTAATAGGCAATTTGCCCTATTTTACCTTCAGTCTTACAGACCATTATTTCTGGTTTGGTTAACTTGCAGCTTCCCCATGCATCACAAGTACTCCTTTTCTTTTTGCGAATACAGACTAACATGATCAAATAAATTTGTTAGTCTCTAAGGTGCCACAAGTACTCCTTTTCTTTTTGATCCTCTCAGTGTGTGATGGGCCACTTTGTATAGGACAACACTGCTTTGGTGACTTTCTGGAGTTTTTTTTTAAGCTAGGTTGGGAGAGAAAAGGATGTTTTATCCATATGCAAATTGTGAGAGATCATTACCAGTAATCTCATTTACTCATCTTAGGCTATGACTATACATACAGCTGTGCCACTGCAGCATGTCTGGTGAAGCTGGTCTATGCGAATGGGAGAGAGTTCTCCTGTCAGCGTAAAAAAACACCTCCTCAAGCAGTGAAGCTATGTTGGAAGGAGAAACTCTCCCACCAACATAGCTCTGTGCACACTAGTGCTTATGTTGATGTAACTTATGTTGCTCAGGGGGGTGGAATATTCACACACCTGAGCGACATAAATTTTGCCAACATAAGCTGTACTGTACACATAGCCTTAGTTTTTATTCTTGGGGAGTGAAATTTCCAACCTTGGCTGATGTATGTCCCTTAGACAAAGTGTCTCATATGATATGAGCCATTTTCTTATTGTCTTTACATTCTAAGTGGATCCTAGTTTGGAATAAATAGAGGTGGATAGCATTTCTAATTTTTTTAAGGTGTGTAGGAATTAATAGTTATTAATTATTTTAGGAATATCTGTTCTCTTTACCCGTTACAGTACCCAGATTCCAATGAATTCCAATGTGAGTTGTGTGTCTAACTCTTCTAGGTGCCTTAGAAAAATCACACTCTCTGTATGCTGACTGGCATGTTGTTTACTTCATGCACCAATAGAGTTTCTGTGCCTGGTACCTCAACAACAGATTATGCTGATTAATGACTGCAATAAAATTATGCAAGTATATTTAACCTTAAGGGACACTATCACATAAGGGAATGATTAGTGGCCCTTCACAAATCAGTGGCCCTTCACAAAAGATTTCTTTAATCCCGGGTTTCAGCAAACTTCTCCTCTATTCAACTTCCTTTCTCTAGGATTAAAAGTCTGATCATTTTGAATTTGAAGAACTACCACAAAAACACACAAGTAAATATACCGTAGGAAGCCAAGATGCATTTTCAGCAAGGTGTGAATGGTCTAGCAATCTATTAGATCAGACTCCCAACATCCAGTAGGACTCAGGACTCATCTGGGAGGGCCTTGTAGCAAATTTGTTACTCCAGCACATCCCCTTGTGGCCAGAGGTAGTGCTACAGGAACTCTGTCCCAGTTTCCCCCCACCCTTCTTTGGCCTGGCCTACACCTACGCCTGCTGTAGGAGAGAGCTGGACCTCCAGCCAGACCACTTTACAGAGTCCAGCCCTGTGCAGAGCCTGAGTCCTTTATCAACTGTGGCAAATAGCCAATGCTATTGTGGTGGGTCCCAATGCTTTTTCTTGGTGTGGTAGGTCAGGGCGTTGCCCTGCCCCTATTGTTGGTCTCCAAAGTGCCCTGGAGGGGGTGAGAAGAGGAGCGGGGAAGGGACCCGGTTTGCCCCCTACTCTAGTCCCAGTCCCTTCAGCTTCACAGGCTTCTTATCCTCTTTTCCCAGTGGTAGGGTTTCTCTTGGTCCTCTGTGCAGGGAATGTCCCTCTGCCCTGCTTGGGGTCAACACCAATATGCCTCCAAACTACAGTCAGCTTTCCTTCCCTCTTCTTGTCTGACTGAAGCAGGAGTCTTTATTAGGTCTCGGGTGGGGCCTTACTTGGCCCCAGGTGCTCTAATTAACCTGTAGTAACCTCTCCTTAGTCTACAGGGAATAAGGTGCTGATCATCCTGGGGTTTATATACCTCCTATCAGTCACTCTCCTGTGACCCTCTGGCCCTACTGTATCACACAACATCTAACTATATATATATATATATATATAAATATAAATATAAACCCCAAATCTTCCACCTGGCTGGGCTCAGCTGACAACTACCTTGTTGCAGCCATGCCTCAGCTATTCTAGACCATCCTCCAATTGAACCGCAGACTTCTGTGCCTTGATCAGCTCCATGGCTCTGTAGTCAGGGGTTCAGGCAGGCTGCAGTTCATCAGAACCCATCTTGAGTCAGGCTTCCAGCTTGCCCATGAAAAAGCCTATATGCTCTTCTCCCCTTCCTCTCCTCTTCCTCTGCACCCTGGCCTATCAACCAGTGCAGGGGCACCCCGGGAGGGGCTAACAGGACCTCTGGCTGCAAGTTAACCCCTTCCAGACCAGAATGGAGTTTATACACCTCATCACCAGCCTGCTCAGTAGAGTCATCACAAACTCATGCCACTAGGCTCTTTATCCTGCACAACCCCACTGGGTATTCTGCATATGTTTACAGATTTTTTTTTTAGAAACAGACAATTTTAAATAAAGGAATGAAGAGTGAGGACAGGTCCCAGAATGGGCTGGAAAGTGACAGACTTAGAAAGTCTCAGGGCTACAGGCCAAGATATTTCTGCAGGAAGGCAAGTATTTACCTGCAGGGCCACCAAACAGCAGGAGTCTTTTAGTCTTCCAGGAAACTAGACTGGAGCATGTAAGAGGAAGTTCAAGCTATCAGCAAGGGACTGGGATTGGCTGAACTGCCCAGTGGATTGATTGACAGAGGGATGTTGGGGTTCCCAGTTATCCGGTTTTTGGCCAGAAATCTAGTCAAAAAAGGGACCTGGCAGTGTCCAGTCAGATGTACTGACTGGACACCAAAAGTCCAGTTACCACAGGAGGGGTATGCTGGATCATCAACCCGCACCATCCCCTGGTCAGTCGGGGCCACTTCCTACGTGAATCTTGTGGGCAGGCAGGCAGCAAGCTCTGCATTAGGCTACAACTCCCAACCTAGCCCCAGAGTAGAGGGAGCCCAGCTGTTTGGGGTGGGACATGGATAGGATTGAGCGATGAGGAAGGGGGAGGGAGGAGAGCAGCGAGTGGTGGGTGGGGGGAAGAGAAGTGAGCAGTGACTGGGCCTCGAGAAAAGAGGCAGAGCAGGGGCAGTGCCTTAAGGGAAGGGGCAAAGCAGGGGAGGGGGCCTCAGGAGGAAGAGATCGGGAATGGGTTTCCAGTTTTCAGAAATTAGAAAATTGGCAACCCTAGCGAGGTCTGTTCCTCAGAGAGAAAATGGGGCTACTGTCAGTTTAAGCCTGTTACAATGTAAAGAACATGTTTGTGTTGAGACTGTTTTGATGGCCAATTAGTTTAAAGGCTTTTCTTTCTCATTGCTTTGAAGAGGAAAAGGATTGCATTTGCTTTCAGCCCAAACTATAAGGCAGGTTGGAGTTCCCATCTCCCCTTAGCACTGAAGGACTTTTGGGAAGTGTGGCTAGGATGGGATGCTTGTAGATTACTACTCCAGCTGCACAGCCAGGCTCCTTAATTCTCGCAATCCAATTGTATGCATCACATAGAGAAAGGAAAAATATAACTAATGTAAAACATCCTTGGAAATGATCTCAGATAGCTTTTTAACATTTACAAATATTATAACTTTATACTCTGATATTTCACTCCCTTCTAGAAGAGAAGCAGGTGCTATTTGTCAGCACTAATGGATCATAAAATATCAGGCCTTAAATTTCAAACATTTCTTCTGCAGGTGATTTAAACAGAAGCTTTTTAGGTTGATCAAAATGCTAGAATACGTACTGCAAAAGGTGGATTACTCCACAAGAAGCAGCAGCAATTTATCATAATGTTTTACTATACACCCACACGCATACTGAAAGAGGAAGATAATGAATCTTTCATCTCAAAGGATCATGTAGTACTCTACAAACACTGCCCCATTTCTGCAGTGCTATACTTGCAATACTCCCATTAAACTCCATGGCAAGTCTACCTCACTGGCGGGTCTAGAATCTACAAGAACCACCATACTCAGCATTCAAGCACAGACATGATGGTATCTGGGGTGAAACAATGGAGCTATTTAACCGCTCACTGCAATTTGTATGATTGTGAGGAGATGAAGTGAAGAAGAATATCACATCCAACTGAATCTGCACATTGGATTTAGGAAGGAGACTGTATAGTAATTTCAGTGTGGAATTTGAACCTAGTACCATGACTACTCTTGCAACAACAACATCAACAAAAAAAAGCCCTAGTTTTTCTAAAGCCAAGCTTTAAAAAATGCAGATGTTCAGGGACTTAGTATTATCTCTTATTGGAAAGATGGCACCTCAAGCACCACAGCACTTCAACCCCAGGTTGTATCCTGGGTTAAATGATTTATTCAGGTAGAAGATTGTCACCCATGAATCATCAAGACTATATCTTGCAGCACCTAAGTTGATCCTGGAGTTTGTTCATTCTATTAGTACTATCCAGTCCCAATTATATTTCTCAAATGAGACTAAGATCACTGAGCTATGGCTGAAAGTGTCACAAATTGTCCCTAAAAGAGTTGCATGAGCTGTTTCTAGAGCTTTAGTAAAAAAAATATATTGGGTTCAGTAAATTACCATATTTCTTTTGTCCATTTTTTGACAGAAATCTTTACTCTACCAATGTGATATATGCCATCAGTGCCAGCAATGCCCCTCTGCCACATACATTGGTCAAACTGGACAGTCTCTACATAAAAGAATAAATGGACACAAATCAGAGGTCAAGAATTATAACATTCAAAAACCAGTTGGAGAACACTTCAATCTTTCTGGTCACTCGATTACAGACCTAAAAGTTGCAATTCTGCAACAAAAAAAAAACTTCAAACACAGACTCCAATGAAAGACTGCTGAATTGAAATTAATTTGCAAACTGGATACAATTAACTTAGGCTTGAATAGAGACTGGGAGTAGATGGGTCATTACACAAAATAAAACTCTTTCCCCATGTTTATTCCCTCCCACACCCCATACTGTTCCTCAGATGTTCTTGTGAACTGCTGGAAATGGCCCAACTTGATTATTATTACAAAAGTTTCCCCTTCCCCCTGCTCTCCTGCTGGTAATAGCTCACCTTAAGTGATCACTCTCATTACAGTGTGTATGGTAACACCCATTTTTTCATGTTCTCTATGTATATAAATCTCCCCACTGTATTTTCCACTGAATGCATCCGATGAAATGAGCTGTAGCTCATGAAAGCTTATGCTCAAATAAATTTGTTAGTCTCTAAGGTGCCACAAGTCGTCCTTTTTTTTTTTTTTGCGAATACAGACTAACACGGCTGCTACTCTGAAAACTGTGAGAGTGGATGAGGGTGGAAAAATCCCAACAACTTGTGGGCTTGGGTTCTGCTTTGGACACAGTTTGGTTAATGTATAGAACCCTGACCCAGCCTTCTCTTGTCTATGTTGTGGTGATGGTCTCACAGAATGCAGGGTCCTTCTGCTGAGCTGGTCAGGTTTTTTCCATGGAAAATGTCAATTAAAAAAATCACTTTCGTCAGATTTTCCACTGGAAAATTTTGACTTTGTCGACAATATAACAATAGAAAGTTTTCAGCTGAAGCATCACTGCCCAAAGTTTTTGGCTTTCCAACAAAAACAATCAACAATTTAAGAAGAAAGCATTATCTGTGAAAACTTTTTTTTAAGCTGAAAACCCTTATCTCCTTCCAAAAAAATGTTTCAACAGCAGCCAGCCCTACTCTGTGTGTCCAGCAACAAGGAAGCACCTGGTGCTCCTATCCCAAGTAGTGTGATGTTTACACTGCAATGTCTTGTGCAGTGTCATGACCTTGTGGTATCTTCTAGCTGCTGGGCCAGATCCAGGTTTGGTTTGGTGGACTAAAGTACAGATAGTTTCATGAACCTGTATTTTTGCCCTAACCTCTCATAGAATCATACAACCATATGAAGGGCCTGAAGGAATCTCAAGAGTTCATGAACACCTGTGCTTAGGCAGTACCAAGTAAACCTAGACCATAACTGAGAGGTGTTTGTCTGACATGCTCTTAAAAAACTTCCAGTGACGGTCATTCTATTTCCTCCATTGGAAGACTATGCCAGAGCATAACTACCCTTATAGTAAGAAAGTTTTTCCTAATATCTAATCTAAAGCTCCTTTGCTGAAGATTAAGCCCATTACTTCTTGTCTTACCTTCAGTGAACATGAAGAACAATTGTTCATCGTCTTCTTTGTAACAGGCCTTTAACATATTTGAGGAGTTATCCAGTCCACCCTCAGTATTCTTTCTCAAGACTAAACATGTCCAGTTTTTTTAACCTTTCCTCATAGATCAGCTTTTCTAAAGCTTTTATCATTTTTGTTGCTCACCTCTGGACTCTCTCCAATTTGTCCACATCTTTTCTAAAATGTGACTCCCAGAACTGGACACAGTACTCCAGCTGAATCCTCACCAGTGCCAGGTTGAGCAGGACAGTTATCTTCTGTGTCTTATATACAGTATTCCTTCTAATACATCCCAGAATTATATTAGACACTTTCACAAATGAATCACATTGCTGATTTATGATCAATTTATGATCCATTATAATCCCCAGATCCTCTACAGGAATACTACCACCTAGCCAGTATTCCCCATTTTGTAGTTGTGCATTTGATTTTTCCTTCTTAAGTGAAGTACTTTCCACTTGTTCAACCTGGTGATTTCAGACCAATTCTCTAATTTGTTAAAATAATTCTGAATTCTAATCCTTACCTCTGAAGTGCTTGCAACTCCCAGTGTAATATCATCCACAAATTTTTGAAGTACAGTCCATTATCCAAGTCATTAATGAAAATATCGACTAGTACAAGACCTAGAGATTGACCCCTATGGAAGTCCACTATGTATGTCCTCCCACTTTGACAACAAACCACTAATAACTACTCTTTAAGTAAAAAGAACGAGGAGTACTTGTGGCACCTTAGAGACTAACTCATTTATTTGAGCATAAAGTTTCCTGGGCTAAAACCCAGTTCATCGGGCCTCCTCATTTTTTCTGCTGATTCAGACTAACATGGCTACCACTCTGAAACCTGTACTCTTTAAGTATGATCTTTCAGCTACTTGTGTACCCACCTTATAGTAATTTATCTAGACCACATTTCCATAGTTTGCTTATGAGAATGTCATGAGGGAATGTGATAAAAAGACTTAAACAAATCAAGACATATCTACTACTGCTTCCCCTCATTAACCAGGTCAATAACCCTGTCAAAGGTGATTAGGTTGGTTTGGCATGATTTGTTCTTGACAAATCCATGCTGGCTATTCCTTATAATCCTATTATGCTCTAGGTGTTTACAAATGCATTGTTTAGTAATTTGTTCCAGTATCTTTCTGGATATCAAAGTTAGCCTGACTCCCAGCCACTAGCACAGAGTCAGGACTATAGATGTGTACTGTTAAGTTCCTTATTCTAATATTTTCAGATATGAGGACAAATTCAGAAGTTCATGGGGATGAATCCAAACTGGAATTTGTCAGTGCAAGAATGTTCAGATAGGGTGCATGTAAATTCACAAGTGGGCCAGAACAATGGAAATGCCAAATTAGCACTGCAGTCTGCAAAGTCTAGTAGGAAAGCTGCTCACTGTCACACAGTACCAAAACCCAGTGGAACTTAAGGACAATGAGAAATCAGGTCATTCTTGCAGTAGCTCAGACCATCCCACTAAGGAATCCCACAAAGATTCATACAGATAGTCCAGCACCAGCCCATGGATCCCATAGAGGAGTGACTTTTTGACGTCTATCAGAAAATATTAAAAACTACAATACGGTTAGTATTGTCCAAATGCATCCGATGAAGTGAGCTGTAGCTCACGAAAGCTTATGCTCTAATAAATTTGTTAGTCTCTAAGGTGCCACGGGTACTCCTTTTCTTTTTGCGAATACAGACTAACACGGCTGCTACTCTGAATACGGTTAGGATTTTCAAAAAGCAGTTAGACACCTAGATCTCATTGACTTGCATATTTAGGCACCTGCCTATGTGGCCTGAGCATCCAGCAGCACCTACTAAAGTCAATGGAATCTGCCAGGCGCTCATCATTTCTGAAAAGAAGGACACTTTTATTGGTACCTACATTTGGTCTGTGGATAGTATTTTCAAAGGACATTTAGTGAATTAAGCACCCAAATACCACTGAAATTCAATGATATCAGGGTGCCTATTTCCTTTAGGTTCCTTTGAAAATCCCAGGCTGTGAGTATAGCTTTAGGCTCCCATTTTTGAAAGTCTTGGCCCATATGCTTCATTTCTGTACTATTAAAGGGTGTCAGGATCATAGTATTTAACATATATTCCAGTGGTTAAACACTGCTTGACCCAAAAGGTTTAATGCCAATACTGGGGGCCTGTGTCAGGGCTATGTAAGTACTGGTAGCGCTTAAATTGTATGGTGTATGCTAAAGTGGGTGTGCGACGGGAATTTGCTTTGTCTTATTATTAATTAATATTTCTGTATTTATTTATATTACTGTAGTGCCTAGGAGCCCTAGTGACAGACCAGGACCACATTATGCTAGATGTTGTACAAACACAGAAGAAAAAGAAAAACTTCCTATCTGAAGGACCTTGCAATCTCTATATAAGAAAAGTTACAGAAAGATATTCACAGATAGGTAAGAACAAGTAAACAAAAAGATAATATTAGTCATCGTGATAGGTACAGGCTCTTCTTATGTCCTTGTGTTCATTAGTCTCAGAAGCTTTCAAATCAAAGGACTGTTTTAGTGGGACTTTCCCCTTTAAATTTCCTACTTTTTGACCAGCCACTCCTCTATTTTCCCAGTCACGCCTCCCTTTCAATCCTAGGAATTCAATTCCTTTAGAGGAAATTGCCACAAATAGAAAATTCACTGAATAATACATTCAGAAATGTTCAAATCACATATATTATTCATTGAATGTTATTTAACCAGCTTTACCACTGACTAACTTACACCCAAAATGTCACTAATCCTAACATTTATTTCAGTCCAGAAATTAGTCGATTAACTAGACTGCTTAAAGGTTAATGATTCCATTAGCCCAGGGCACTATATAATCAATAATACTAAAAATAATCCCAACAATATTTTGCATTTCTATTGCCCCATTACCAGAAAATCTTAAAATATTACAAATATTAACTAAGTAAGCCATGCAACAATCCTCTGAAGTAGGTAAAGGATATTATTGTATATTGGAACCTTACTGAGACAATCATTTGGGAGAATGAAACAATGGCTGAAATTGTAGAAAAGCAGCATCTCTTGCCCCATAACCTCAGCCGTGCAGAACACAATGCCATCCACAGCCTCAGGAACAACTCTGACAACATAATCAAAAAGGCTGACAAAGGAGGTGCTGTCATCATAATGAATAGGTCGGAATATGAACGGGAGGCTGCTAGGCAGCTCTCCATCACAACTTTCTACAAGCCATTACCCTCTGATCCCACTGAGGGTTACCAAAAGAAACTACACCATCTGCTCAAGAAACTCCCTGAAAAAGAGCAAATCTTCACAGACACACCCCTAGAACCCCGACCAGAGGTATTCTGTCTGCTTCCCAAGATCCGTAAAACTGGAAATCCTGGACGCCACAACATCTCAGGCACTGGCACACTGACAGCAGGATTGTCTGGCTATGTAGACTTTCTCCTCAGGCCCTATGTTACCAGCATTCCCAGCTATCTTCAAGACACCACTGACTTCCAGAGGAAACTACAGTCCATCAGTGATCTTCCAGAAAACACCATCTTGGCCACTTTGGATGTAGAAGCCCTCTACACCAACATTCCACACAAAGATAGACTACAAGCCATCTGGAATAGAATCCCCGATAATGTCATGGCAAACATGGTGGCTCACCTTTGTGACTTTGTCCTCACCCACAACTATTTCACATTTGGGGACAACGTATACCTTCAAGTCAGCGGCACTGCTATGGGAACCTGCAGGGCCCCACGGTATGCCAAGATTTTTATGGCTGATTTAGAACAACTCTTCCTCAGCTCTCATCCCCTAACACCCCTACTCTACTTTTGCTACATTGATGATATCTTCATCATCTGGACTCATGGAAAAGAAGCCCTTGAGGAATTCCACCCTGATTTCAACAATTTCCATCCCACCATCAACCTCAGCCTGGACCAGTCCACACAAGAGATCCACTTCCTGGACACTACAGTGGTCATAAGCAATGGTCATATAAACATCACCCTATACCGGAAACCTACGGACTGCTATACTTACCTACATGCCTCCAGCTTTCATCCAGACCACATCACCTGATCCATTCTTTACAGCCAAGCTGTACGATACAACCGCATTTGCTCCAACCCCTCAGACAGACAAACAGCTACAAGATCTCTATCAAGCATTCTTACAACTACAATACTCACCTGCTGAAGTCAAGAAACAGATTGACAGAGCTAGAGGAGAACCCAGAAGTCACCTACTACAGGACAGGCCCAACAAAGAAAGTAACAGAACGCCACTAGCCATCACCTTCAGCCCCCAACTAAAACCTCTCCAACGCATCATCAAGGATCTACAACCTATCCTGAAGGACAATCCCTCACTCTCACAGATCTTGGGAGACAGGCCAGTCCTTGCTTATAGACAGCCACCCAATCTGAAGCAAATACTCACCAGCAACACCACACAACAAAAACACTAACCCAGGAACCTATCCTTGCAACAAAGCCCGTTGCCAACTCTGTCCACATATCTATTCAGGGGACACCATCATAGGACCTAATCATATCAACCACACTATTAGAGGCTCATTCACCTGCACATCTACCAATGTGATATATGCCATCATGTGCCAGCAATGCCCCCCTGCCATATACATTGGCCAAATTGGACAGTCTCTATGTAAAAGAATAAATAGACACAAATCGGACATCAAGAATTAGAACATTCAAAAACCAGTCCAAGAACAATTCAATCTCCCTGGTCACTCGATTACAGACCTAAAAGTTGCAATACTACAACAACAACAAAAAACTTCAAAAACAGACTCCAACGAGAAATTACTGAATTGGAATTAATTTGCAAACTGGACACCATTAAATTAGGCTTGAATAAAGACTGGGAGTGGATGGGTCATTACACAAAGTAAAACTATTTCCCCATGCTTATTTTTCCCCCCTACTGTTCCTCACAGGTTCTCATCAAGTGCTGGAAATGGCCCATCTTGATCATCAGTACAAAAGTTTTTTTTCTCCTGCTGGTAATAGCTGACCTTAACTGATCACTCTCGTTATGGTGTGTATGATAACACCCATTGTTTCATGTTCTTTGTGTATATCTATCTATCTATCTATCTATCTATCTTCCTACTACATTTTCCACTGCATGCATCCGATGAAGTGGGTTTTAGCCCACGAAAGTTTATGCTCAAATAAATTTGTTAGTACCCCTTGTTCTTTTTGCTGAAACAACTAGGGCAGTGCACTTTACTACATAACACTGAAAGGAAGGAAATGTAGAATATTGTAACCAATTAAAAGATGAGGAGGATATATGAGGGGAGGGGAAGATAGCTCAGTGGTTTGAGCATTGCCTGCTAAACCCAGGATTGTGAGTTCAATCATTGAGGGGGCCATTTAGGGATCTGGGGCAAAAATTGGGGATTGGTCCTGCTTTGAGCAGGGGGTTGGACTAGATGACCTCCTGAGGTCCCTGCCAACCCTGATATTCTATGATTCTATGATATAAAATGGTCATCTTGAAATGTCAGACTATCATTCAGCGATATGATATGATTCAGTCCTTTTTAATGTTTTTAATAAAGTAAATACTAGTGGAAACTGCGTGATCATGGGAGACTTTAACTTCCCAGATATAGACTGGAGGACCAGTGCTAGTAATAATAATAGGGCTCAGATTTTCCTAGATGCGATAGCTGATGGATTCCTTCATAAAGTAGTTGCTGAACCGACTAGAGGGGATGCCATTTTAGATTTAATTTTGGTGAGTAGCGAGGACCTCATAGAAGAAATGGTTGTAGGGGATAATCTTGGCTCAAGTGATCATGAGCTAATTCAGTTCAAACTGAACGGAAGGATTAACAAAAATAAATCTGCAACTAGAGTTTTTGATTTCAAAAGGGATGACTTTCAAAAATTAAGGAAATTAGTTAGGGAAGTGGATTGGACTGAAGAACTTATGGATCTAAAGGTAGAGGAGGCCTGGGATTACTTTAAATCAAAGCTGCAGAAGTTATCGGAAGCCTGTATCCCAAGAAAGGGGAAAAAATTCATAGGAAGGAGTTGTAGACCAAGCTGGATGAGCAAGCATCTTAGAGAGGTGATTAAGAAGAAGCAGAGAGCATACAGGGAGTGGAAGATGGGAGGGATCAGCAAGGAAAGCTACTTTATTGAGGTCAGAACATGTAGGGATAAAGTGAGACAGGCTAAAAGTCGAGTAGAGTTGGACCTTGCAAAGGGAATTAAAACCAATAGTAAAAGGTTCTATAGCCATATAAATAAGAAGAAAACTAAGAAAGAAGAAGTGGGGCCGCTAAACACTGAGGATGGAGTGGAGGTTAAAGATAATCTAGGCATGGCCCAATATCTAAACAAATACTTTGCCTCAGTCTTTAATAAGGCTAAAGAGGATCTTAGGGATAATGGTAGCATGACAAATGGGAATGAGGCTATTGAGGTAGATATTACCATATCTGAGGTAGAAGCGAAACTCAAACAGCTGAATGGGACTAAATCGGGGGGCCCAGATAATCTTCATCCAAGAATATTAAAGGAATTGGCACCTGAAATTGCAAGCCCATTAGCAAGAATTTTTAATGAATCTGTAAACTCAGGAGTAGTACCGAATGATTGGAGAATTGCTAATATAGTTCCTATTTTTAAGAAAGGAAAAAAAAGTGATCCAGGTAACTACAGGCCAGTTAGTTTGACATCTGTAGTAAGCAAGGTCCTGGAAAAAATTTTGAAGGAGAAATTAGTTAAGGACATTGAAGTCAATGGTAAATGGGACAAAATACAACATGGTTTTACAAAAGGTAGATCGTGCCAAACCAACCTAATCTCCTTTTTTGAAAAAGTAACAGATTTTTTAGATAAAGGAAACGCAGTGGATCTAATTTACCTAGATTTCAGTAAGGCATTTGATACCGTGCCACATGGGGAATTATTAGTTAAATTGGAGAAAGTGGGGATCAATATGAACATCAAAAGGTGGATAAGGAATTGGTTAAAGGGGAGACTGCAACGGGTCCTACTGAAAGGCGAACTGTCAGGTTGGAGGGAGGTTACCAGAGAAGCTCCTCAGGGATTGGTTTTGGGACCAATCTTATTTAATCTTTTTATTACTGACCTTGGCACAAAAAGTGGGAGTGTGCTAATAAAGTTTGCAGATGATACAAAGCTGGGAGGTATTGCCAATTCAGAGAAGGATCGGGATACTATACAGGAGGATCTGGATGACCTTGTAAACTGGAGTAATAGTAATAGGATGAAATTTAATAGTGAGAAGTGTAAGGTTATGCATTTAGGGATTAATAACAAGAATTTTAGTTATAAGTTGGGGACGCATCAATTAGAAGTAACAGGAGAGGAGAAGGACCTTGGAGTATTGGTTGATCATAGGATGACTATGAGCTGCCAACGTGATAGGGCTGTGAAAAAAGCTAATGCGGTTTTGGGATGCATCAGGAGAGGCATTTCCAGTAGGGATAAGGAGGTTTTAGTACCATTATACAAGGCACTGGTGAGACCTCACCTAGAATACTGTGTGCAGTTCTGGTCTCCCATGTTTAAAAGGATGAATTCAAACTGGAGCAGGTACAGAGAAGGGCTACTAGGATGATCCGAGGAATGGAAAACTTGTCTTATGAAAGGAGACTTAAGGAGCTTGGCTTGTTTAGCCTAACTAAAAGAAGGTTGAGGGGAGATATGATTGTGCTCTATAAATATATCAGAGGGATAAATACAGGAGAGGGAGAGGAATTATTTAAGATCAGCACCAATGTGGACACAAGAACAAATGGGTATAAACTGGCCACCAGGAAGTTTAGACTTGAAATTAGATGAAGGTTTCTAACCATCAGAGGAATGAAGTTTTGGAATAGCCTTCCAAGGGAAGCAGTGGGGGCAAAAGATCTATCTGGTTTTAAGATTCTACTCGATAAGTTTATGGAGGAGATGGTATGATGGGATAATGGGATTTTGGTAAGTAATTGATCTTTAAATATTCAGGGTAAATAGGACTAATCCCCTGAGATGGGATATTAGATGGATGGGATCTGAATTACCCAGGAAAGAATTTTCTGTAGTATCTGGCTGGTGAATCTTGCCCATATGCTCAGGGTTTAGCTGATTGCCATATTTGGGGTCGGGAAGGAATTTTCCTCCAGGGCAGATTGGAGAGGCCCTGGAGGTTTTTCGCCTTCCTCTGTAGCATGGGGCACGGGTGACTTGAGGGAGGCTTCTCTGCTCCTTGAAGTCTTTAAACCATGATTTAAGGACTTCAATAGCTCAGACATAGGTGAGGTTTTTCATAGGAGTGGGTGGGTGAGATTCTGTGGCCTGAGCTGTGCAGGAGGTCGGACTAGATGATCAGAATGGTCCCTTCTGACCTTAGTATCTATGAATCTATGAACCTATGATATCTGAAATAACACAATCATTTCCCTAGAACAAGGAAATACCTTCTCTGTCCTAGATACCACTGCGTGATAACTGTGGACAAATGATGACTTTTCAAAGGCAACTACTATAGGCAAGTATCAGAGGGGTAGCTGTATTAGTCTGGATCAGTAAAAGCGGCAACGAGTCCTGTGGCACCTTATAGATTAACGGACATATTGGAGTATAGGCAACCTTACCTGGAATTTGAATAGGACACCAGACTTAACACCTCTGCATTTAAAAAAAGATCTTTAATGACCACAAGTGATAAAATACCAGACCTTAATTATATCTCAACAGCAGCACAGTGCCCCAGCATCATCTCAGAGTACACACTCAATTTTCATCCAGAGGGAAAGTGCCCATCTCTGAATAATCTATTCCAGGTCTTGAAGCATCTATGGATTCTTTGGAGAGGACCCATAGAAATACTGAACATGCCAGATCCTCTGATTAGTAGCCCTGTGTAATTCTTCTGATCCACTAAATCATGGTGATTTATTTTGGTAATTGATGGACAAACAGAATGTCACTATCATAATCATCATGGTAAAGGGTAAGCAAGTAAATTTTGTGACTGATGACATATTGGCTATGATTTTCATGACCTACTAAGTGGTATTTTCAAAGAGAGTTAGACCTACAAATCCTAATAAATTCAGTAGGAGTTGGATGCCTAACTCCCTTTGGCTTCTTTGAAAATATCATCTTTAATTGCATTGTAAGCATAACAAACCATAGCCACATGTACATACATTGGTTGTTACCTGCTACCTTAAACATCAAAAACACAGGTCTGAACTACCTGAGATAAAGGACAACTCTTTCAGCTCAGACGTAGTGTCTAGTTACATTTACAGCTCCCACCACTGTATACTCTGAGCACCTCAGAGTGGATTTATCCTCGCAACACTCCAGTAAAGTAAGAAAGTATTATCCCCAGATGAGGAACAAAGGCACAGAATAATAAAGTGACTTACCCAAGGTAACATGGGAAGTCTATGGCAAGGGAACCCAAGTTATCCTCAACTCCAGTCCAGTAGCCTAACTTCAGGACAAACATTCCTCTTTACTAGGCTATATAGTTGATGGGGCCAGCGCTTGAGGGAGACCTGATCACACTTAATAGACAGAGATCACAGCGTTTCCAGGCCAGGACCTTGTCTGTAAGTGACCGAATTTGCTATGATAGCTATATCATAATTATACAAATCATACAAATCTGGATCACAGCAAAAATATATTCCATAAAGAGCAAGCTTCTCCTTTTCTAAATTTTCATCTTATCATTTTTAGGCAGCCCCGAAATCATGAAGAGTAAAACATTGAAATGCACTTGTATTCTTGTTGGTCAAAACTTCAGGTCTATGAAATGAAAGGTGTTTTATCAAATGTTCATGTAAATGTTACTTCTAATGGTCATTCATTTTAAGCAGCCACTGGTCATCACTCTCAGTGTGTTTTGAACTTACATGTGGGCCTGAGCTGAACAATTCAAATCCATATCTGGGTTTCTAATCCACCAACACCTCAAGGTTTGGGTAATGTTTGAATCCAGACTGTTGGGTCAGCCAGTTCCACAGCAGCTCAGTGCAAATTTCAGCCCCCAAAACTCAGTTCAGAACTTGAGCCTCTGCAAAATTTTGTGGTATTCAGATCTATGGTTTTGAGATGAGCCCTTCTCTCCTTAAAATTGAAAAAGAAAATGCATGGTGGGAAGAAGCGGGGGGGAGGGGGAAACAGTAACAACACACCAACAATGGACTTAGAAACACAAATCCAGCATCAAAGACATAGAAGTTTGATGCTGCTGGCTCATCTTTCACACTAATTTATTAATTTTGAATGCTGTGCATGTTATGCAATGATCTGTTTGGTGTGGAGACAATCACAACCATAAACAAAGATCAAAGAAAGCCTGTAATTTAAACGAGCATGAAGGGTGCCACATTTTCCTTCATTTTAATACTTAGATTTCCAGTTTACAGTGACCTTCCCATGAAATGACCCCATCATTTAACTACATGAAATATGTTTTTCTTTATGTGGTGTTCCTATCACCACATGTGGTGCTCTGGCAATGATCTTTAACTACTCATCCTTAAAGGAGCCGAGAGAAGGATTATTCCTATGGAAAATGGACCTCATGCTTCTTTGATGTGTACAGAATTGGGTAAAAAACAGGTTAGTATTCAAACAAACTAGCGGACCTTTTGACAGATGATTTAATGGAATTTAACTGCAATCAGTGAACCTGTTTTCATTTCCACTGAAGTCAATGTAAATGTTGCTAGTGACTTTACTGGAAACAGAATGGAGTTTATTGTGACCACATATATAAATTTGCCTTTTAATGGGTCTTCCAAGGGTGAAAGACATGCATGCATGCATCCATCTTCCTTTGAACAATCAATGTGAATAGTTTTTAAAACTCTGAGGACCTGATACAAAGTCCACTGGAGCCTTTTCATTAATAACGAAGGACTTTTGGTTCAGGCACTTCATACTTAGGGACAATTTGCAAAAAAATCACTTAAACTACATCCATGGACAAAATTGTTAGCCGTACACTCATCTCCCCATTTTGTTTCTGCAATCAAATGCATTATATGCACAATTACAGTTTTGTTCCTGCCCATGCTTATTTTGGGAGGCAACGTAACCACTTATTTTTGAAAAAGTGTTGCCATTTAGGTCTTTGTTATTATCTGAATTGTATAAAATACAATTTAAGAATATTACTTGATACTACAAGATGCTGAGTTGATATTCAGACTCTACAGATGTTACAGTCACTTGAAATCTGACAGACTCAATCTCCTAAGTGTCTGTCTTGCTATGTGAACCCTTTCTAGTCTAATCAGTCCAAAGGAAATACACCATCATTGTTTTTAGCGCAGATATGCATATTAAATCCATTCTGAATCTCTCTCTTGCTGCTTGGTTTCAATTCCAGTGCTAGTATTAGACATTGAAATTATGCATTTTCTTTTCTCTTGTGCAACTACTCAAAAAAAATCACAAAAATTCCCCACCTACAATTTCTGATCTTTCACCTCTTCTGTAAATTCACCTTGCTGGTAGTTTTCTTACACAGAAAACGGCATGCACAGTCCCTGGTGAGTTATCTAATGCAGGCTGCTCAGGGTTTGTAAATGATGGCTGGCATTCTGAACACAGTGAGACTCTGCTATAAACACCTTATGATGGAATGAATCATCCTCCACTCTCCTAGTATTCCTGCCGAGGCTGAATGAAGTAGCATCTGTTTCTCTATAATGGACCAATGAAGAGTCACTGACACACTTTTCTGTTGTTATACTTTTTGTCTTTAGCTTCCAGGACTGCTTGCCAGGATTATATTGTCTGGCATGTCTTCATCCACATCAGCATTTTGCAGTATAACTCGGGCTTGGATTCAGGGTACTCAGTGTCTACAGAGGCCCACTTATTCATTGGTATTATTTATCTAGCAGCATCAGCGTCCAGGACTCTCCACTACAATTCACAAAAGCCAGCACACTTGTCAGGGAGCCACCTAAGCTAGCCAGCCAATGAGAGATGCTGACAAGAGGAGTGTGTGCTAAGCCCCACCCCTCTCACACAGATAGGTGCCTAAGTCCAGGCTGCAGGGAGGGACCTATATCTCTGTTAGCGAGTCTCAGCTGTGAAAGCCTTCCCTGGAGTTGGGTTCCTTTGCCATTTTAGTAAAAAGCCAAGGGAGGGGGAGCTCCTTCCTAACTTTTAGCCCAGTGATTAGGATATGCACCTGGGATGTGGTAGACTCCTAGATCAAGTCCCCCCTCCACTTGAGAGGGAGAAGGAATTTGAACAGGGATCTGCCATCCCTCAGCTGGGTGCCCTAACCATTGAGCTATAGGATATTCAAATGGTAGGCTCCCTCAGTCTCTCCTGAGGAAACTGTTGCACTCTTGATAAATATTTGAAGTCATTGGGATGGGGCAGGGAGAAGAACTGCCCTGGGGAAGCTTGAGAATAATATCCTCACCAATTGGTACAATGTGGGCACAGACCAAACCCTTAGGTTTTAGGACACTGACAATCAATCAGGTTCTTAAAAGAAGAATTTTTTTTTTTTAAAAAGGAAAAGAATCACACCTGTAAAAATCAGGATGGAAGGTAATTTTTACAGGGTAATAAAAAGATTTAAAACAGAGGATTCCCCTATAGGATCAGCTTCAAAGTTACAACAACAACAAAAACCAAACCAAACAAAAAAAACCAGGAATAAAAACTCACTGTTAGCATAGGGAAAATTCACAAAACAACAAAATAAAACATAAAACAAAAGATAATCTAACGCATTTCCTTGCTATTACTTACAATTTTTGTGATCTTAGGTGCTCATTTCAGGTATGTTTTCAGGAGATATATTTCCTGCCGGGTCTCTCTCTCTCTCTTTCCCCATCCAGAGAATGGCTGTAACCTGGTAGCTAAAGCATTCACCCAGGACATGGGAAACCCAGGATCCAATTCTCCTGCCACTATGACCATGTATTCATAGTGAAATACAAGCCTCTTTCTCCTTTCTCCAGCTGCTTTCTGTGAACTCATCTGGTAGGGTCCTTTGAGAATGCCTACTGGATCAGGTCCCATATACAACATAAGCATCTCAATACCTCTCTTCCCTAGTTTATGTAATGTTCTGGGGCTTAGGCAAAAGATAGAGGTATGGACACCTAGAATCAGCAGCAGTGCACCTGCTCAGATACAGAAACATAGGCACCAAGGGAATTTTTACTGCAAAAACTTAGGCACTAAGTGAGTTTAGGTGCCTACAGGGGTCAGTAGGAGTTTTGGTCATAGAAGCTGTCTCACAAGTGGGACCTAAATCCTAAAGTGAGGATTTATGTGCTTAATTCCTTTTGTGCATCCAGGTCTTCCTCTGTGCTTCTGTTTCCCAATCTGTAAAACAATACAGACCTCTGTGTAAAGTGCTTTAATATCTATAAATGAAAAAGCCCTAATATAAGAGCTAGCTATTGTCCTGTACACTCCTGTCCTTTTAAAAATTCCACCTGTCCTGCATGATGAATGCCACTAATTAACTCTGAATTCCTCTTAAAAAGGGAGGATTATACCAGGGCAATAAATATGTTTGCTGGCTCACCATGATTTGAACTCCTTTCCAGAAATTTTGTTTCACAAAAGCAATATGGCTAGGAAAGATATCACAGTGTCAACTATTCTAGTGCTGTAAAACTCCTCCTAGAAACTCCCTCTCACAACAGCAACATTTTTGGGAAGTAAGAAAAAGTCTTGGAATAATGTGAAAGGCACTTATCCTTCAGTAACAGTCTCCTGACAGGCAACTAACACATTATCCCTGGAGCAATATTATCCCAACATGTTTATGGGTGGGTGTATTAGCCGTTTGCAGGGGCCCAGAAGTATAGGCATAGGAGTGAATGTATACTGTTCAAAGAAGAGACTACATGAAATACTCCGGTGATTCTAAGGTATTTTTTTATTAGATATTGTCTTTCCATGTGTGTTAATTTCAATTTCCTCTGCAGAGCAGGGAGCCACATGAGGATTTAGTGAATGCAGTTTCTTTTGCAAGTCGCTGAAGCCACAAATACTGATGTTGTAGCAAAAACAATCTGTCACAACTCTCAGACATAACAGGCCAAGGTAATTATCATCATGAGGTGCATACAAATTGTATCTACCTATTCATTTAGTTAAAGCAATGGATCTTTACAGTTCACAGGCAACTGTTCTATTGGAGGGGAAAAAAGAGTCTCTCTGGATCTCATTTCTGTACCTGCAAAGTATCCCACCAATTCTCCTCTCCCTGCTTAGAGCACTGATAATACTTATCAATGTCTAGCCAACCTGTACTATAACTAAAGCTTCTGTTTCTTTGAAAAAAAATTGCCTATTTTCAAATATTAGTCTTGGGAGATCTGTTTTTACCCATTATCATGGACTGTCTGTAGGATAAGAGAACAGAATGTCCATACAGGGTCAGACCAATGGCCCATCTGGCACCAGATGCTTCAGAGGAAACAAACAGAACAGGGCAATTTTGAGCTATCCATCCCCTGTGGTCCAGTTCCAGTTTCTGGCAGTCGGAGATACAGGGACACCCAGAGCATGGTGTTGCATCTCTGTCCATCTTGGACAATAGCCATTGATGGACCTATCTTCCATGAATGTATCTAATTCTCTTTTGAACCCAGTTATGGTTTTGACTTTCACAACATACCATGGCAAAGAGTTGCCCAGTTTGTGCATTGTGTGAAGTAGTACTTCCTTATGTTTGTTTTAAACCTGCTGCCTATTCATTTCATCAGGTGACCCCTAGTTTTGTGTTATGTAAAGAGGTAAATAACACTTTATTATTATTTTCCCATACCATTCATGACATTATGGACCTCTATCAAATCTTCCCTTTAGTCATCTCTTTTCTAAGTTGAACAGTCTCCATTTTTTAATTTCTCCTCATATGGAAGCTCTTCTAAACCCCTAATCCAACCCTTGTTCCAATGCCCTTATATACCTTTTCCAATTCTAATATATCTTTTTTGAGATGGTGACCAGAACTGCACACAGTATTCAAGGAATGGGTGCACCATGGATTTATATATTGGCATTATATTTTCTGTCTTATTATCTCTTTCCTAATGGTTCCTGACAGGAGCAGCTTTTTTGACTGCCACTGAACATTGAGCAGATGTTTTCAAGGAACTATCCATGATGACACCCAGATCTCTTTCTTGAGTGGTAACAGCTAATTTAGACCACATCATTTTGTATGTATGTTTGGGATTATGTTTCCACTGAGCATTACTTAAAATTTGGTGTTGATAAACGGAGTCTGGCATTTTGTTACCTAGTCAACCATTTTTGTAAGATCCCTTTGTAACTCTTCACATGAGTTTGGGACTTAGCTATCCTGAGTAATTTTGTATAGTCTGCAGGTAGGAAGATATCCTGGTTACTATGAAATTGTGAAACCACCTTTGGAAGGAAAGCCAGCTGGTTCTGAATTGAGGGCCCAGATCTCCAAGACTCTTCTGGCAGAAGTAATGGCCACCAGAAAGGCCACCACGACAGGTAGGGCAGAGTGCACATTGCCAACAGTTCAAATAGGGGTCCTGTCAGCTTGCCAATACCAAGTTGAGATCCCAGGGAGGAACTGGTTGCTGTACCTGGGGGTACAATCTCTCAAAACCCTTAAGAAACTGACTACAGGTGGAGTTTTAGAAAAAAAGAACAGCCATTTGCCCATGGGTGAAAAGCTAAGATTGCGGACAGATAGACGCTAATAGATGACACTGTTAGCCCTTGCTGTTTCAGGTGGATTAAGCAGTCTAGAATGAATGGTTGTGTTGACTGTCCAGGTGAGACACCTTCCTGCATAGACCAGATGGAGAACATTTTCCATTTTGCCAGGTAGGTCGCTCTAGTGGATGGTTTTCTGTTCCCTAAAAGCACTTCTCGAACCGGCTCCAAGCATGCTAGCTTTGTGGGGTTCAGCCATGGAGCTTCCAGGCCATGAGATGAAGGGACTTCAGGTTCAGGTGAATAGGCAGCTATGGTCCTGGGAGATCAGGTCTGAAAATGGATGTAGATGGATTGGCATTTCCATCGAGAGGTCTAGGAGCATGGTGAATCATGATTGGATCAGGTTGGGACTATCAGGATGACTTGCACTTTGTCCCTTCTGACCTCAGCAAGACCTTTGTATGGGAGGGAACGTATAGAGAAGATGACATGTGCAAGGGAGGAGGAAGGTATCTGCAAGTGACCCCAGGCTGTGACCCAGGAAGGAGCAGAAATGGAGACACTTCCTGTTGTGCTTCATCTGGAAAATGACTTTCATGACATCTGTATGGATGGACCACCATGGATGGTGGTTGGAGAAGGATCTGCTGAGGTGATCCGTTATCTGCCAGGGTTGCAGAACATGCTAGAAGGCATCGACATGGATCAAGTGGGCTATGCAGAATTCCCACCAGCGAAGTGCTTCCTGGCACAGGTGAGAGGAGTGTGATATACCCTGGCTGTTGATATAAAACGTCACTATTGTGTTATCTATGATAATTGACATGCAGTTGCCTGCAACGTGGGACTAGAATTCCTGGCAGGCTGGCCCTGAGCTCCCTGGAGTTAATGTATAGCAAGAGCTCTTCCAGAAACCAGAGGCTCTGAGTTCTGAGTGACCCGAAGTGAACTCCCAAGCCCATCACCGAAGAATATGGGATGAGAGACACTGGTGGTTGGGGTCTTCAGAATGGTATTCCTGCACACACTGCCAGTGGATCCAACCACCAATGGAAGGATGGGGAAGTGCGATGACCGTGTCTAAGTGGTTTTGGCATGGTGATTATACAGACAACAGCCAGGCCTGGAGAGATCTGACTGAAGTCTCATATTCTTCACCACATAGTTGCATGGTGCCATGTGGCCCTGGAGCTTTAAGCAGTTTCTCGCAGTGGTGACGGGGTGATTTTTGAGGCTCTCAATAAGCATCCCTATTGCTTGGACCCAATCATCCAGAAGGAAGGCTCTGGCTTGGACCAAGTCAAGGATCTCCCTTTGAAACTCTATCCTTTGAGCCAGGGAGAGAGCAGACTTCTGCACATTTATTAGCAGACATAAATCCTGGAAAACTGACTGTATTAACTTTACATCAGACTCTACCTGGACGTTGCCAGTCATTGAAGTAAGGGTAGACCTGAACCCTGTCTCCTTGGGAAGGCTGTGATGGCTGTCATGCACTTCATGAATATCCAAGAAGCTTCTGACAGGCCGAACAAGAGCACCACAAATTGGTAATTCAGTTGGTTTATGATGAACCTGAGGAACCTTCTGTGTCCCTGAAAGATTGAGATATGGAAATAAGCATCCTTCAAATTAAGGGCAGCATACCAGTCCCCTGCCTCCAGGAACAGGATGATGGAAACCAAGGGGACTATGAAGAACTTTAGCTCCTTCATGAATCTGTTGACCTTTTGCAGGTCCAGAATCAGTCTGAGACCGCCCTTGGCTTTCGAAAATAGGAAATAGCAGGAGTAGAACCCCATGGTCCCTTAAACTGGTGGAACCTCCTCCATAGCTCCCACCTTAGGAGCGACTGCACCTTTTGGGCTAGAAGTTGCTCCTGGGAAGGGTCCCTAAAGAAGGATGGGGAGGCAGACAACTGAACTGAAGTCAAGGATTGCCCTGATGAATTCTATCCTGTGAGCCAGGGAAAGAGAAGACTTCTCCACATTTATAAGCAGACCTAAGTCCTGGAAAGTTGACTGTATTAACTTTACATTAGACTCCACTGGGCCTTGATCCAACCTCTGATCAGCCGGTCGTTGCAATAATGGTAGACCTCAACCCTCTGTCTCTACAGGAAGGCTGTGACGACTACCATGCACTTCGTGAACTGAATGACTCAGCTCTGAGGGAGGTTTATGTGCTGCCTCCATGAGGATAAATCTAAGCTTGGTGTTGCTATCCTTTTGGTGAGGGGCCTGAAGTCTTTGCAGATATTACAGCACTCCCACATGTGAGCTTCCCCCAGGCACTTAAGACAGCTGAACAAGTATTGATACTGGGCATGGATTAACCCCAGTGAGTGGAGTTCACTAATCTAACTAACTGATACTTAACTACTAAGAATAAAGATAACTGTATACAATGAGTATAGCAAAGTCCACTGAAGGAGTACTTGCAAATGCAAAGATGAGGTAGTTCCAGCAACCGTCATGGGCTGTGGGTCAGCAGGACCCTTTATACCAGAGCTATGAGCGCACAACACCAGGGGGCACCAGAGCTGACTCAACAGCTACCACTGAGGGGAAAACTTTCTGGTGACAGTGCTTGAGGTGAGCACATACCTACACTAGAATGGATGTGAGCAAGCACTCAAAGAAAAACTATGACTTTTGGGAGTCATCAGCCTTTGCCTTTGCTCTGCCAATGATGGCAGCATTGGTCCTCCGCATATATCTTTGTGTTTTCTTCTATACTGCCCTTCACATGTAGGAAAAAATCCCCAGAAAGTCACTGTATTACCTTCCTTCAAATCCCTCTCTAAAACTCACCACTACGGTCATTACTACCAGATATTGCCATCTGCCAATAAACGGGCTAGCAGGAAGCAGAGACCTGTGTATTGTACTAATTTTGCTCAGTTTGTTGCCACTGGTAATACCAGGGCATGCTCAAATGAATATTTTGCATAAAATGGCTAATTATTTTGATTGGCAACCACTGATGATATCAAGTATAATGAAGGGCTCCACTGGTATTATTGCTTTTTCTGTAATATGCAAATCCCTAGCAATTGTGATTTACCCTTCAGTTCCCTCATTGGGCTATATTCACTGAAACTGGTGCCAGCAGATATAAATTCCAGCGGGTTCTTTGTGCCCCTATGATGGGCTGTACATATCCCACACTGGTGAAGAAAAGATTAAGGAGTCACTCTGTTCTCAGAAAGCCCCACACAGGCACCTGCTAACCATGCTCACAGCGGAGGGCGAAGCTCAAAAGGGAGCAACTGATCTCAGTCAGGGCAGACAGAGCAGTTGCATGTTGCAGGCTCCTGCTGAGAAGACACCAAGGCCCCACTACCAAGCCACCGCAGACTTTTCCATCAGAGGTCAATAAGATAATACGTGACTGCAAGAGGAAGACTCTTTGAAGCAGGGACAGAGAGGACTCCAGGAGGAGGCAAAGCAGTGATGCCAACAGAGGAACAGAAGCTGAGTAGGAAGTGGCCCAGGGAGCAGGCGTAGGGGTGCCCACCTCCCGATGCCAGACATTTTGATTATTGTTTCATTGGCCATTGGGTTGGAACCCAGTGGAGTAGGACGTGCCTGGGTTCCCCTACCTCTGACCATTGACTCTCACCGCTAGGCAAGGTGGCCAGTGACCCTCACCACTGGGTGATATGGCTCTTGACTCTCAGCATTTGGTAATATAGCCATTGACTCTAGCTGCTAAGTGACATAACCCAGAGTACCACTGCCAGGCGGTGCTGCCAAGACCAGACCTGAACCCCTACCCTCCCCCAATGCTCCAAAGAAATTAATCCCCAAAGAGGGTCAGAGGAGATTTATTATTTCTCACTGTAGGTTTCTTCCCCTGCATGTGAGCCCTGGTAGCAAAGGCTGCAGTGGGGACTAATTGAGTAAATTCACTGCCTGGCTTTGCTAACCTGTCCCTTCTCCAGCCACCACTTATTTGGTTTCATTCATCTTCTGATTCTATCCATGCCCAATCCATTCTTTCCACTTCTGCAACCTCCTAACTGGAGGACTTGCCTCAAGCTCTCTCCAGCATCTCCACTGGAGAAAAGCCAGCATAGTTTTTCAGTTGAATATGGCCCCTTGTGTTATGCCAAGGACAGCACTAGAAGCTATTATAGAGGGAATAGTGTCCACTAGCAGTAATCATATTAATCCCTAATGCTAACTTTAATAAAATATCCATCCCTAGTACATTCTCTTGCTTTCTGAAGAATCCCCTTGTAACCCTACTGTACTGACTAATAGATGAATTCTAATGGCATATATAAAAAGTCTGTTAAGCAACTCACTCAAAGTGTGAGATAAATCTCTCTCCATCTGATTAAATGAAATGATATAACACAACTTCAGATAACTACAGAGAACCAATTTTGTCCAGAACAATGGTTTACTAAACACATAGCTCAGAGGTAGAAATTTAACTGATTTCTGTTACAATAACAAAATGAAGGCATTCCTTAAAATCCTTTTCTTGTCTAGCATGTCGTTTAGAGATTTTTTTTCCCCTCAGTGAGTCTGAGGTTTAACCATGGAGCAATCAAGGACATGTTTCCTTCAGGCACCAGATTCTCTCTACTGGATCTTCCTTCATTTGATTCACTTCAGTGATTGTATTAGCTGTCTACTGGTTTTTCCTTGTATGATCTCCTTTGAATATTTACACATAGTGAAAAATTCAGAGATCTTAAACTAGATTGAGATGTATTATTGTCTGAATATAGAATACACAGAGAAGCAGACAAAGGACAATTTCTGAAATCTAATTTAACAGTACACTGGTTAATGCTTAGATGCTGCCTGCTTCTGTACTGCTCATTGCAGTCTGTTGTTTTTCATGAAATACTTGCTTAGGATCTGCAATGCAGTAGGAGTCCTTTTCACTTCACTGCAATTTTCCTGACATTTCTTTTTACATCCCAGTACAGTTCTGTGCATGCAAAAAAAAATACATTTTCTTTTTGGATCACAATTTAGAGGTGTTAATTGTTAATTAACATTGTTACCAGACATATTTAAATAATTAGCACATTAAACAGTATTTTCTGCAGAAACAATTCACTGAAGACATGGAACAGTTTTGAAATTCATGCTATTCTTATGCTGCCCTCAAATGAACCATCTCAGTATAGAGATCTCTGATGGTACAGGATGCCCCAAAATGCTGCAGTATTGTAGCTCTCAGTCTACATGCCCCACCAATACTTAATACTTTATAAATATTAATGATTTAAAAACATAAATAATGAATACAGCTCTGTTTTCTCTGCTTCAAAATATCTAGAAACTGATTTCAGTTGCACCATCTGATTACTAGAAAATGGATTTCTTTACTGGCAAAAAAATAATTCCCATTACTTTACAAAGCAGATCCATTTTGGCTCAATTAGCCAGCATTATTTTGAAAATTGTATATTAAAATGTTAAAAAGTGTAATTATTTTGGTGTACATACACAGGCTGAGGGCTCTATGATGCTGTTATCTTGAAATCTAGCTGAGGATTCAATGACACTCAGAGAAGTGTGGTAAGAAAGGAGATGAAACTTTGTACAAGGCGGAAAAACATTAGAAGAGTCATGAGCCCTGATTATCCCTGAATATATGCATTGTCTTACTTAATGATACCCATCCATCTATCCTGCTAAATATCATCACATTATTTTAGCCTATATTTTTAATACAATTCAAGTGTCAATTCCAGCTTAATTATGAAGTCATTGTTGCAATCAAAGTTTCTGTGTCCTTTGGTTTTTGCATGATTGGAATGAGTTTGGATATTTCTATGTGACAGGAAGGATAGTCTTGTGATTAAAGAAAGAGACAGACACTCCGGTGATTTGGGTTTAATTATTAGCTTTGTCAGACATTTCACATGACCTTGAGCAATTCCCACTCTGTTCCCCATCTGAAAATAGGAGTAAAATACTTCCTCTCACTCTCTACTGTCTTGTCCATTTAGACTGCAAATTTGACAAAGAGAGAATGTTTATGCACAGTACCTTTATACAACTAGATCCTAATCTCAGGGCATGTCTATACAGTGGATAATGCACAGGATGGGGGTGTGATTTCTCGAACGCAACGACATGTTGCACACTAACTGGTTGGTGTGGATCCTGCTGGTGAGCACCAAATGTTCCCCGATGTGCTTTAACATACAGCATCTATAGTGCACACCAGCAATGTCTACATGGACCAATTAGTGTGCAATAGATTAGCATGCTTTAGAAATCACATCCCCATTGAGCACACTATCCCACTGTGTAGACAAGCCCTCACTTGGGGCTTTTAGGTGCTATTATAATACATCAACATTAAAATAAGACATAAAATAAAAATAACATACATAATATTAATTTGCAAAGGCAGAGCTATATTTGGAAAAACAAACAGCATTTGTTTTCTCGAGTTGACAGTCATGTCTGACAATTTGAATTCAATTCAGCATTCTTGCTAAACCATTAATCATAAAGATAAGTGCTTTATGCAACCAAATTATTGTTTAACACTGAATAATTCTCAGAATAAAGAAAACTGTATTTTAAAATGTACACATCTATACCCAAGACACCCTTCCTAAGAGTGGATCACATGCTGAGCCACAGAATATTACACACATCTAAAACGTAAATCCCCTTTGACTGATTTTGATTAAAAGTCCTCTCAGTCTAAAAGTGGGAATATTTAGTACCCTGCACAAGAGCCTATGGTGGAGGCATTAGAGCCTGATTCAACTCTCAGCTACGAGTGAAGTCCTTAAACTCTTTGTCATCAGTGGGAATTGGATAGGGCCCTTAGCTCTAATTTCAGTTGGCTGACTCCAGAAGGTCTGTAACTGCTCTCAGTAATTGCCTTTAACTTCAATAACTCCTGGTCTTTGCTAAAAGCTGGATTTATGGAGCTAAGACAAGGCTCTTTTCATAAAGGAGAATGGTAGAAAGTGTGGGTCCTCTGGATTTTATGTAAATAAATCATTTTAAAAAGCCTCCTTTCCTTCTGAGCATTTGCATTTAAAGTGATGTTTATGAGTATGGATACTGAATCAGAACAATTTGTACAGATCAATGGAGACAATCCTAAATTCTTGGCCATCTTTTGTTGTTTCACTAAAGGCTGCGTATTTTTACAAGAATTGTATATTAAAAATGTTGGTCAGTTTAAAGATCACAATCTACTGGCATATAAAAACATCTGTGGTATTGATCATAAGTTTGTAGGTTCAATACAGTTGTTATCCACTGCAAATGGTTTTTGTATCCAGTTCAAGATACCTATGAGAAAGGGGTGCCATTATCCAACTATCACAAGTACTGTACAATGTCTCTGTACAGTAGTGCAATATGTGTAACTGAAACAATACAGATTATAAACTTTTGGGGCAGAGACTATGTCTACTTATGTGTTTTTAATGCACCCTGCACACTGGAGTTCTGAGATTAATTGGTGGCTTTGAATGCTACTGCAATTAAATATAATATCCTTTTATTGCTTTTGTATCTTACAAAAACCATTAAAACAAAATATACAAATCTATTCAAAAAGGTTAAGATTATGAACTACAAACATTGCTGCAGCCATGAACGCATTTGCAGCCAAGCTGCTCTCCTGTTGCCATGAAAAAAAAAAATCAACCAAATGCAAACTAAATAAATGTGCTACACATGGTACCCCAAAGGCCACTAAACCTAGACTCTGGCAGACTGCAGGAGGCAGAGACAGTTCCACAGGTAGAGGCTTCCCACAGAAAGTACATTGTCCCCATCCTAGAAAATTCAGTCATGGAAGTCTCAGCCAGTCTTAACTGTTGGGATGAGGGGCAGTACCCCAAATAATCCCAAAATCTTTCAGGGTTTATAGGATTAATCATCTTTAACTGCAGTCAGAAACTAATTCCTCCATTCTCTATAAAATATATTGCACAGAATTGAAAAGGAAAAGGAGAAAGTGTTTCAAGGTCACCTTGCTTTCTACTGAGGACATGTATTTCTAAACATGTATTATAAGCACCAGTTCTAAACAGAATTAGTCATGTTAAACTTTTATTCTACACAGGTTTCAGAGTAGCAGCCGTGTTAGTCTGTATTCGCAAAAAGAAAAGGAGTACCCGTGGCACCTTAGAGACTAACAAATTTATTAGAGCATAAGCTTTCGTGAGCTACAGCTCACAGCTGTAGCTCACGAAAGCTTATGCTCTAATAAATTTGTTAGTCTCTAAGGTGCCACGGGTACTCGTTTTCTTTATTCTACACAGTGAGGATTCTTTTGACTCATCTGTAAACTTTGCAGGAATGTTCTTGGTAGCACTGCCTATTACTAAGGTTATCCAACACTTCCCATTATAAGACCCCGTTTTCAGTTGCTTATAGCTTTGCCAAACAGTTTGGGCTGAAATTTCACATGCCAGATGTCTGCCTCAGACTGACCTTTTCTGGAAAATTCTGTGCACTAGATGGACCAGCTCTGGAGATGAATCAGTACTGAAGGAGGCTGTTGGCTGTAGTACTCCTGACTCATTTGTTGTAGATGTTGGAAGGTATATGGTGAATGAGGCAGGAAGACAAAGGAGGGTCTCCTAGAATCACAGAAATGTAGGGCTGGATGGGATCTTGAGAAATCATCAAGGCCCCCTCACCAAGTAAACCAAGACTATCTCTGACAGGTGTTTGTCTAACTTGTTTTTAAAAACTTCCAATGAAAGGGACTCCATGATGCCCCTTGGAAGCCTATTCAACATATTAACTATGCTTAGATATTAGGAAAAATTGTCCTAAAAAGTTTAACCTAAATCTCCCTTGCTGCAGATTAAGCCCATTACTTCTTGTCCTACCTTCAGTGGGCATGGAGAACAATTGATCACCATCCCCTTTAAGACAGCACTTACTAACTGGAAGACTTCTTAGGTTGCCCCTCACTTTTCTTTTCTGACGACTAAATATGCCCAGTTCCTTCAGTCTTTCCTCATAGATCAGGTTTTGTAAAAGTTATCATTTTTGTTGCTCTCCTCTGGACTCTCCCCAATTTGTCCACATCCTTCCTAAATTGTGGTGCCCAGAATTGGATACAGTACTCCAGCTTCACATTCTGCTGGCCTCATCAATGTCGAGTAGAGCAGCAGAATTACCTCTTCTGTCTTATATACAACACTCCTGTTACTACACCTCAAACATACTGGCCTTTTTTGCAGCTGCATCACACTGATGACTCATTTGGTTTGTGGCCCACTATAACCTCAGATCCTGTTCAGCATTATTACCACCTAGCCAGTTATTCCCCACTTTGTAGTTGTGGATTTGATTTTTACCTTCTGTATGAAATACTTTGCATTTGTCTTTAACGAATTTCATCTAGTTGAATTCAGACCAATTCATCAAGGTCATTTTGAATTTTAAAACTCTCCTCCTAAATACTTGCAACCCCTCCCAGCTTGGTGTCATCTGCAAATTTTATAAGTATACTCTCTATTCCATTATCCAAGTGATTACTGAAAATATTGACTAGTACCAGACCCAGGACTGGTTTCAGAGTAGCAAACGTGTTAGTCTGTATTCGCAAAAAGAAAAGGAGTACTTGTGGCACCTTAGAGACTAACACATTTATTTGAGCATAAGCTTTCATGAGCTACTGCTCACTTCATCAGATGCATTTGCTGGAAAATACAGTGGGGAGATTTATATACACACACAGAGAACATGAAACAATGGGTTTTATCATACACACTGTAAGGAGAGTGATCACTTAAGATGAACTATTACCAGCAGGAAGGGGGGGGAAGGAGGAAAACCTTTTACGGTGATAATCAAGGTGGGCCATTTCCAGCAGTTAACAAGAACGTCTGAGGAACAGTGGGGGGTGGGGGTGGGGAGAAATAACATGGGGAAATAGTTTTACTTTGTGTAATGACCCATCCACTCCCAGTCTCTATTCAAGCCTATGTTAATTGTATCCAGTTTGCAAATTAATTCCAATTCAGCAGTCTCTTGTTGGAGTCTAGTTTTGAAGATTTTTGTTGAAGGATAGCCACTCTTAGGTCTGTAATCGAGTGAACGGAGAGATTGAAGTGTTCTCCAACTGATTTTTGAATGTTATAATTCTTGACGTCTGATTTGTGTCCATTTATTCTTTTACGTAGAGACTGTCCAGTTTGACCAATGTACATGGCAGAGGGGCATTTCTGGCATATGATGGCATATATCACATTGGTAGATGTGCAAGTGAACGAGCCTCTGATAGTGTGGCTGATGTGATTAGGCCCTATGATGGTGTCCCCTGAATAGATATGTGGACAGAGTTGGCAACGGGCTTTGTTGCAAGGATAGGTTCCTGGGTTAGTGGTTCTGTTGTGTGGTGTGTGGTTGCTGGTGAGTATTTGCTTCAGGTTGGGGGGCTGTCTGTAAGCAAGGACTGGCCTGTCTCCCAAGATCTGTGAGAGTGATGGGTCGTCCTTCAGGATAGGTTGTAGATCCTTGATGATGCGTTGGAGAGGTTTTAGTTGGGGGCTGAAGGTGATGGCTAGTGGCGTTCTGTTATTTTCTTTGTTTGGCCTGTCCTGTAGTAGGTGACTTCTGGGTACTCTTCTGGCTCTGTCAATCTGTTTCTTGAATTCAGCAGGTGGGTATTGTAGTTGTAAGAATGCATGATAGAGATCTTGTAGGTGTTTGTCTCTGTCTGAGGGATTGGAGCAAATGCAGTTATATCGTAGAGCTTGGCTGTAGACAATGGATCGTGTGGTGTGATCTGGATGAAAGCTAGAGGCATGTAGGTAGGAATAGCAGTCATTAGGTTACCAATATAGGGTGGTGTTTTTGTGACCATTGCTTATGACCACCATAGTGTCCAGGAAGTGGATCTCTTGTGTGGACTAGTCCAGGCTGAGGTTGATGGTGGGATGGAAATTGTTGAAATCATAGTGGAAATCCTCAAGGGCTTCTTTTCCATTGATCCAGATGATGATGTCATCAATGTAGCGAAAGTAGAGTAGGGGCATTATGGGACGAGAGCTGAGGAAGCATTGTTCTAAGTCAGCCATAAAAATGTTGGCATACTGTGGGGCTATGCAGGTACCCATCGCAGTGCCGCTGATTTGAAGGTATACATTGTCCCCAAATGTGAAATAGTTATGGGTGAGGACTGACCCCCTGTGGAACCCCACTAGAGTACAGTCTTTCAACCAGTTGTGCACTCACCTTTATAATAAATTAATCTAGACCAGTGGTTTTCAACCTTCCATGTGCAGACCCCTAACAAATTTTGGATGGAGGTGCAAACACCTTTGAAAATCTTATACATAGTCTGTGGACCCGCAAGGGTCCAGACCACCTTTCCCTAGTTTGTTTATGAGAATGTCATGTGGAGCTCTGTTAAAAGCCTTACTAAAATCAAGGTACATCACTTCTACTGCTTCCCCCCATCCACGAGACAAGTAATCCTATCAAAGAAGGAAATTAATTTGGATTGCATGATTTGTTCTTTACAAATCCATGCTGATTATTCCTTATAAACCTATTAGCTTCTAGCTGCTCACAAATTAATTGCAAAAGGAAAAGGAGTACTTGTGGCACCTTAGAGACTAACAAATTTATTTGAGCATAAGCTTTCATGAGCTACAGCTCACTTAGTCTCTAAGGTGCCACAAGTACTCCTTTTCTTTTTGAGAATACAGACTAACACGGCTGCTACTCTGAAACAAATTAATTGTTTAATGATTTGCTCTAGTATCTTTCCATGTATTGAAATTAAGCTGATTGCTCTCTCATTCCCCATTGTGACATTACCCAGGGTACAATTTGAGCTATAGGACAGTTGTAGCCCTTCAGTTCTCCAACCTGGGGTGCCTTTTACATTGCTTCACTGTGAGAGCAGGCATCCCTGACTGGCTCACACCCAGCCTTCAGCATGTAAACTACCTCCAGCTATACTGCAAGAGTGCTTTAGACAGTCTGCCTGCCACCCTTGAATTACACTGCAGAGAGACACCAGCAAATTCCCAGTCCCACGCTTTCCCCCAGGAATGTGTATCTAGTACTGCCCAGTAACCTTCTGGACAATATAACCTCATATAAAGTCTGTCATTTCATTAAATGAAAATGATATGCACAAACGTTATCTCAAATGGAGTTTCCCAAACACTTCAATCCAAACACACACTAGTTTAGATCAAATAAAACAAGTTATTAACTATAGAAAGACAAATTTTAAGTGATTACAAGTAATGAGGGATTATCCCTCTGCCCGTGCCGCTTCCAGCAGCTCCCATTGGCCTTGAGCAGTATACCACAGCCACTGGGAGCCATGATTGGCTGAACCTGCAGACGCGGCAGGTAAACAAACCGTCTGGCCCTCCAGGGGCTTTTCCTGCACAAGCAGCAGAACAAGTTTGGGAACCACTGCCCTAGTCCATTAATTGTATGGCTGTGGTAAACTCAGAAGAAATTGCCCAAACACATACAAAGAAGTGTGCTATTAAAACCAGTGGATTTACACTGGTGTGGTCAAGAGAAAAAGCTTTCCCCTTCGTAGGTTTTCCAAATCCATTACAGTACAAAGCTTTAGTATATGGTATTCAGCTACACACAGCTCTAAAGACAATGGAAGGTCAAATGAAGTTAAAAAAGTAAGATTTGACAGTCTAAGAAAAGAACATCTAGCCCAGCATAAAAACAAAATTGTAGGAAGGCCCAAATCATAGAATCATAGAATCATAGAATATCAGGGTTGGAAGGGACCCCAGAAGGTCATCTAGTCCAACCCCCGGCTCAAAGCAGGACCAAGTCCCAGTTAAATCATCCCAGCCAGGGCTTTGTCAAGCCTGACCTTAAAAACCTCTAAGGAAGGAGATTCTACCACCTCCCTAGGTAACGCATTCCAGTGTTTCACCACCCTCTTAGTGAAAAAGTTTTTCCTAATATCCAATCTAAACCTCCCCCATTGCAACTTGAGACCATTACTCCTCGTTCTGTCATCTGCTACCATTGAGAACAGTCTAGAGCCATCCTCTTTGAAACCCCCTTTCAGGTAGTTGAAAGCAGCTATCAAATCCCCCCTCATTCTTCTCTTCTGCAGACTAAACAATCCCAGCTCCCTCAGCCTCTCCTCATAAGTCATGTGCTCTAGACCCCTAATCATTTTTGTTGCCCTTCGTTGTACTCTTTCCAATTTATCCACATCCTTCCTGTAGTGTGGGGCCCAAAACTGGACACAGTACTCCAGATGAGGCCTCACCAGTGTCGAATAGAGGGGAACGATCACGTCCCTCGATCTGCTCGCTATGCCCCTACTTATACAACCCAAAATGCCATTGGCCTTCTTGGCAACAAGGGCACACTGCTGACTCATATCCAGCTTCTCGTCCACTGTCACCCCTAGGTCCTTTTCCGCAGAACTGCTGCCGAGCCATTCGGTCCCTAGTCTGTAGCGGTGCATTGGATTCTTCCATCCTAAGTGCAGGACCCTGCATTTATCCTTATTGAACCTCATTAGATTTCTTTTGGCCCAATCCTCCAATTTGTCTAGGTCCTTCTGTATCCTATCCCTCCCCTCCAGCGTATCTACCACTCCTCCCAGTTTAGTATCATCCGCAAATTTGCTGAGAGTGCAATCCACACCATCCTCCAGATCATTTATGAAGATATTGAACAAAACGGGCCCCAGGACCGACCCCTGGGGCACTCCACTTGACACCGGCTGCCAACTAGACATGGAGCCATTGATCACTACCCGTTGAGCCCGACAATCTAGCCAGCTTTCTACCCACCTTATAGTGCATTCATCCAGCCCATACTTCCTTAACTTGCTGACAAGAATGCTGTGGGAGACCGTGTCAAAAGCTTTGCTAAAGTCAAGAAACAATACATCCACTGCTTTCCCTTCATCCACAGAACCAGTAATCTCATCATAAAAGGCGATTAGATTAGTCAGGCATGACCTTCCCTTGGTGAATCCATGCTGACTGTTCCTGATCACTTTCCTCTCCTCTAAGTGCTTCAGGATTGATTCTTTGAGGACCTGCTCCATGATTTTTCCAGGGACTGAGGTGAGGCTGACCGGCCTGTAGTTCCCAGGATCCTCCTTCTTCCCTTTTTTAAAGATGGGCACTACATTAGCCTTTTTCCAGTCATCCGGGACTTCCCCCGTTCGCCACGAGTTTTCAAAGATAATGGCCAAGGGCTCTGCAATCACAGCCGCCAATTCCCTCAGCACTCTCGGATGCAATTCGTCCGGCCCCATGGACTTGTGCACGTCCAGCTTTTCTAAATAGTCCCTAACCACCTCTATCTCTACAGAGGGCTGGCCATCTCTTCCCCATTTTGTGATGCCCAGCACAGCAGTCTGGGAGCTGACCTTGTTAGTGAAAACAGAGGCAAAAAAAGCATTGAGTACATTAGCTTTTTCCACATCCTCTGTCACTAGCTTGCCTCCCTCATTCAGTAAGGGGCCCACACTTTCCTTGGCTTTCTTCTTGTTGCCAACATACCTGAAGAAACCCTTCTTGTTACTCTTGACATCTCTTGCTATCAATCTCTATTGATCCATTAATAGAAGCAGATGAACAGTGTACTTTATAAAAACTGATAAAAGCAAAAATAAGCTTGTGCCAACTAAGTCAGCCTACATGAAATAATGAAACCTGTAATCATCTTATTCCACAGGGACTTGAATTACACCCTCCATGTGGCCTTGTTTTAATTAGAAAAAATAACTGTAAATACATTTGTCAGCTCTCCAGGGTCAAGTAATTGCAGAGTCAGCCTGTAGTCAAGCTTCCTTCACAACCACACCGAGAGCACTAGAAAGTCAAAGGCACACTAACTTTATTCCATCCCAGATAAACTAAGTTCACTACTGCTCTTTCTGTTATGCACCTTAAGTATGTATTTTAAAACCCATCGATAATGGTGCAGTTTCAATGGATTAGTTTCAATAAACCAGAAAAGAGAACACCTTTCAGGAGAACATTGGTTTGAAAAACACTAAACACATATTAGGGAGACTCAACATATATTTTGTTTATTTCAATTAATTACATCTCTGCAAGGCACCCAAATGACTTTTTGTTAATATGACATGTGAGCTCCAGTTCATATAGCTTGTTTTTAAACACACATTTTCCTGTTCCATTTCCATTATTACACCCATAGTTATTTTACCATATCAGAGCCCTATAAGTTCTCCTAGTTCTTCAAATTCATGATTTTAGTCATGCATTTAGTTTTAGATATTTTATTTAAACGGGACTCCATTTAGTGGTAACCTGAATGAAAATTGAGAATTTATTTGGAATTCCACAGAAGTCTATTGGGTTTTCATGGGAAAGGTTGAATCTTAATAGCTGGAGAAACACAGCCACAATGGACCTCAAATATCAAACACCAGACCAGGCTGAACAATGCAATCATTAACAAGAGTGAGTATTCAGCTTTACACTTTTAAACAAGATGTTTTCCCCCACCCAAAAAACAAAAACAAATAAACAAAAAAAACCAGCAGTAGCGATAGATATGAACCAGAAAAGAGTCAGTGATTTGGGCTTCAGAGTAGCAGCCGTGTTAGTCTGTATCCACAAAAAGAACAGCAGTACTTGTGGCACCTTAGAGACTAACAAATTTATTAGAGCATAAGCTTTCGTGGGCTACAGCCTACTTCATCGGATGCATAGAATGGAACATATCGATAGATATATAGCTATACATACATACATACAGAGAAGGTGGAAGTTGCCATACAAACTGTAAGAGGCTAATTAATTAAGATGAGCTATTATCAGCAGGAGAAAAAAACTTTTGTAGTGATAATCAAAATGGCCCATTAGACAGGTGACAAGAAGGTGTGAGGATACTTAACAAGGGGAAATAGATTCAATATGTGTAATGACCCAACCACTCCAAGCCCACTGTTGTTAATGGGAGTCTTTCCATAGACTTCAATGGGGTTTCAACCTGACTCCTAATGACTGTCTAAGTTTTTTAAAATTTGTTTTGGGAGTGAAGGATAGACCACTGAAGAATTACAGTCCTTCATGGAGGGATCTGGAAAATCAGCATTACAATAAAATGCAATGTTTTCATCAGTCTCCTTCAGAGACTGATATTTAGCTTTCATTTTTGGCTTCAATAAATTCATGTATTGTGGGGACAGTTGGGAATATTTCTGTGCTTGTGTTGTTTCAGAGAATAAAACAAACCAGCAATCGATCTTTGAGGTAATTCAAATCATGATGATGTGAAAAATATAAGTCCAGGTGTGGAGAGCTGGGAAATCACTGCAATTTTGATGAGTATTGTGCATGCCTCTGTGGGTATGTCTACCCGCAATTAAACACCCACAGCTAGCCTGTGGAAGATCCAAGAACCAGGGCTCCAGCCTAAGCCCCAATATCTATACTTATACAGTGAAACAGCCCTATAACCCAAGCCCCACAAGCTTGAGTCAACTGACATGGGCCAGCCACAGATATTTTAATTGCAGTATAGACATACCCTATGTGTTTGTGGTGGGTTACTTGATATGGAGTTAGATCAAAAGAGAGCTGTTAGGGGAACCAAGAAGAAAACCATAGCAAAAGCCTACTCCTGAGCAGCCCAAACAAACAAACATTCACACATGATAGCTAGGTTAATAGCTGTGAAGAGGCAGCTCCTCAGCCCCTATCCTGTCTTGCCAAGGCTGAGTACCTAGAGATCAGAAGACACAATTCAGTTAAAAAGACCTGCCCAGCAGAAAGGTGGGGGAGGGAGAAGAAAGCCATTGTCAGTTGTTGCAGGCTGACACAGGATGAGGGCCAGGGTCTGCAGCAAGCAGGCTTTAAGTTGGTCCCCATGTGAATGGAGGGCACCAAGGTTAAGTCAAGTCATGTCTATTTAAGGGCTTCAGGGGACTGCCAAGAATAGATAAAACAGTATGTTAAGAGAAAAATAGATTTAAAACAGTAGAGAGGCCTGAGTGCTGTTTAGCTCCTGGCAAATGAATCTTGTTTTGAAGAGGCTGCTTCCATGCAAATTGTTACTGTTCAGGCTCCAGAAGGGAAACTCTCTTAAGTGTCAAAGGTGTTGGGCCTGCTATGTATCAGGCGTGGCAACCAGAGCGCTGTAACCTGGAGTGAGATGGAGTCGAAGGAGTGGTTGGAGTGCAGGATCCCACCCCAAACAAAAGTGGAGGCATGGGCCTGTCACTTGAAATGGATGCACTCAGGGGACTAGAAAAGGGTCTCAGATGGGGAAGCCTACCCTGGCACTCTAACACCAATCAGGGAGGAAACATTCTGAGTGCTTCAGGAATTAATGACAGGTTTCAGAGTAGCAGCCGTGTTAGTCTGTATTCGCAAAAAGAAAAGGAGGACTTGTGGCATCTTAGAGACTAACAAATTTATTTGAGCATACGCTTTCATGAGCTACAGCTACAGCTACAGCTCATGAAAGCTTATGCCCAAATAAATTTGTTAGTCTCTAAGGTGCCACAAGTACTCCTTTTCTTTTTTCAGGAATTAATGGTGTTCAGACAAACAAATGCAATTTGGTTTTCAGAGAACCAAGTCACCACTATAAATCAATGTGGGAAGGAATTTTAATTTGGAAATCAGTGGGAGAGTGGAAACATTAGCGCCGGAAACTATAAGAACTAGTGCACTTAGCTCACCTATGTTTCGTAAAGAAAACGGAACAAATGAAGCACTAGTTTTCTTTCAATTTTAAAATACAATTTCCAGTGGGATGATCATTTAAAAAGTCATTATAAACTGACCAGAAGAGCAGCTCTGTGTAGCTTGAAAGCTGCCTCTTTCACCAACAGAAGTTGGTCACATAAAAGCTATTACTTCATCCACCTTGTCTCACTGTAATCAGACAGTTATTTTAGATTCTGTTCTTGCCAATATTCAGCAAAAATTACCTAAAGGATACCAGGTTTTAACAAGATTAGATTTAGCCAGAAAAATCCTAATGTCGATGTACATGGTATTCTAACCAGTTCATAGATAAAGATATTATTGTTAGAAAAGTTAAGGTATAAATACAGTCCTGGCTTTGGGTGAGAATTACCTTAAGCAAAAAAAAAAAAAAAAAGTCAAATAAGAGCTGTAAACCAGCACTGTATTTCAAGAAAATTTCCACTATGGTTGATTAAAGCTGGAATTAAACTGCCAGAACTGTAGGCTGATGAAGATAAATTGTTTGGAATGAGAAAGAATAGAGAGGAAATAAGATGAAAGAAAGAAACCATTAAGATAACCGGGGGAAGGGAAGAAGAGGAAAGTCCTGTGCTTTTTTTCCAGGTGTTATTGGCATGGTTTATGTGACCTTGATTTTCAATAATTAGTTATCCTGTATTAAAGCCCAGGAATTAATCTCACTTCGCACTACTAGAAATTTAGGGGAGAGGGGACATTAATTGCCATATATTTATCAGCAAAGTTTTATAAAAGATATAATTGATTGACCATTGTCCTTACAGTAGAAAACCCTATAATCAAATAGCAGTTACGGGTTGCACTAATACTTTAGAAGGGCATTCCCTTCCATTAATACGTCACTTCCAGGCTCAGGACAAAGCACCACCAGGTGTAAAGAAACTACAGGTCTTATTTATCTGTCACACTCCTATCAGCAAGCCACCACATCTAGCAGACTTCCTCAGCACCAGCAGCGTATGTCACAAACCGATAGACCCATAACAGGCTTACCTTTTTACAGGGAGGCTCTAGCAGGCCCTTAGAGAACTGCTCTCCTCCCAAGTCATCCCCCAACTGAGCTGTGCTCTCTCTTTTTAATCCTCCATCCCAAGCCTGGCACCTGCCGCAAGTGTGACAGGGCAGATTGAGCCAACGGCACCTTGTTAACCTTTCCTAACCAATGTGTGATGCTGTTGCAAAAAGTTATAATAAAAGGAAAAAAACAGAGGCATAGAATGCAAGTGACAGGAGGTGATAGTACCACTCTACTCAGCACTGGTTAGGCATCAGCTAGAGTACTATGTCCATTTTTGGTCACCAATGTATAGGGGTGGCAATTTTGGTTGGATGTATTCCTGCAGATGTCATCACATGACATAATCTTTAATTTCTGGAGAGTCCAGGACTATCTTGGAGGGCTGGTAACCCTAATGTATAGAAAGGATGTAGAGAAACTAGAAAGGATCCAGAGGTGAATGACAAAGATTATCAAAGGGATGGAATGCAGCCATATGAGCAAAGACTGAAGGAACTGGGTATGTTTCGATTGAAAAAAAGGAGATAAGGGACGATGCGATAACGGTCTTCAGATACTTGAAAGGCTGCCATAAAAGATGGAGAAAAGATTTTTCTCCCTTGCCACAGAGGACAGGACAAGAGGGAATGGGTTTGAAGTACAGCATAGTAGATTTAGATTAAATCTTAGGAAAAACTTCCGAACTCTAAGAAAAGTAGGATAATGGAATAGACTGCCCAAGGATGTTGTGAAAGCGCCTTCACTGCACGTTTTCCAAAAGGAGGCTGGAGAGTCATCTGTCTTGGATGAATCAGATACAACAAATCTAACATCTTGACAGGGGGTTAGACTAGATGACTTTTGTGGTCCCTTCTAACCCTGTGATTCTATGTGGGGTTTATATACCCCACCACAATTTATCTCTCTGAAACAGGAGTGGGGGGCGGGAAAGCTATCTAACAGGAGTAATAGGAATAGCTTACCTTTCTGTGTAAACATGAGGGAGTTAGATGAAGACCTCAAAAGGTCATCCTTTATTTTCAAGTGCAGATACACCAGTACTCCCTCTCGGTCAGGGAATATAGAATCTTCAACTCCACGTTAAGGCCAAAGAGTTTCAAAAGTAGCCTCTGAACCTGAGCGCTTTATTTTTAGGGAGCTCAAACCATGATTTTTTAAAAGAGATTCATCATCTTGATTGCCCAGCATAAGACACTTCAAAGGGGCTTCATTTTCAGACGGTAGGTGCTTAGCACTTTCTGAAAATCAGGGTCCTTTAGATGTCTCAATTTGACGCACAGAAATGGAGGCAGTCAAAAATCACTGATCATTTTTGCAAATCTCAGGCCAAAAGCAAGATACCTATCACCTGATTTTTCTACATGTACACCCCTAATTTTAATGCGGGCCACAACTGGCTCAGCACCTCTGAAAATCAGGTTTCTCAATATGGGATCCCAAAAACGAACCCACCCCCAGAAACCTTTTGTGACCATGCCTTCTGCTTTACAGATGTACATTATAAATAAAAGACATTGGCTTTTGAACACAAAGACTCAAAAGGGAGGAACACTGGAATGGCAGGGAAGGGAAAGTAAAAAAGAATAAAAAGATAGGGATGGAAGAACAAACATTTGCTAGGAAAGAAAGGGCATTAACAATGAACAGTTCAAAATGTCTGTCTCTTTCTGTAGGTGAGAGTAATCAACTTCTAGGATGCTTGTAAAAATTGAAAAACTTGCAATGGCAACATCTTCTGCTCCTTTCCCTTCCACGTAGAATGAAGAATGTCCAAAATGGACTTTTTCTAACTTCATTACACTGTAAAAGAAGTTTCTTCACACTGAGAAACAATCTTTTCTTTGGATAATCCAGGACATTATCCACAAATAGCAGGATAACATTGATAAAATATAGATAACAGGATAGGAGTAAATTTGAAGCAATAACCCTGGCATTCATTAGGCACAGTGCAGCCACAAACCATATACGTCTGTTGAGATATGGATATCCCAATTACAGATCCACTCCACTACTTTCCATGTTGCTGTACTCTAAGCATCAACTCTATGCCATTAAAACCCCTAGTTATTAAAATGGATATGTGTGTAGAACCACTCGTTACCTAAATACAGTATTTATAGTATGTTGTACTGTGAATGTTTTCTTACATTTTCCCCTGAAGCAAAATTTCTACAGTATTGAGTTAAATTGTTGTTCATTTCAAAAATCAATTTGTATTTTACTAGAAATAATCCCAATAATTTATTTTAATATAGGATATTGACATTTTACAGGGTTTGTGTTTTTTGTTTTGTTTTGCTTTGCTATCTTGTGCCTGTAATACCTTCTAGGAACTTGAAGATTTCTTTCAGGCATAGGATTTAATTTTTTCCCCCTACTAATGAAGTGGAGATTAACCTGCTATTTTTGTTTACTTCTTTCATATGCACTTTGACCACTCAATCATAACAGAGCTTCTGAAAATAAAGATTGTTGATTGCTGCTGGGCCAGCAGGGGAAACTGCAATTTTGGCTCAACAAAATAGTAGCTATAAGGTTTACTTTTAATGAGAGGCTAGATTGCCCCATCTCATCAAAAAACATGCAGGAATGTGCCTGTGGGGGACAGAAAACCCAGCAGAACTTTCAGTATGTATCTCATCAGATAGCAGGGGTTGGGGGCAGGGCCATAAGATTGCCAAGGTATAAACCTAAGAAGCCTCAAAGCCTGGCAAACTCACTACACCCAACACTTAGTTTCATAGTATTTATCCAGAGAGTGTCAAATGAGGGATCCAGTAAACCTGTCTGCCTTGGTTGACACATAAAATACACATTGTAAGTCAATGCAAAGGAAGCCAGTTAGTGTACACACGAGGATGTGAAGGCAACATGGAGCCAGAAGAACAGGGAGCCTAGCAGAGAAAGATATAACATGATCCAGTGCCTGGAAGTTGAAGCTAGACAAATTCAGACTGAAATAAGGGGTACATGTTTTAATGGTGAAAGTAATTTACCATTGCAACCATTTACCAAGGAGTGTGGTGAATTTTCCATCTAACCATTTCTAAAAACAAGATTCTACGTTTTTTTCTAAAAATATCTGCTCTGGGAATTATTTTGGAGGAAAGTTCTATGCTCTTTGTTATACAGGAGATCACGTTAGATGATCACAATGGTCCCTTCTGACCTTAGACCAGTGGTGAGTAACCTGTGGCCCATGGGCCACAGTGGCCACCGCTTCCTGCAGCTCCCACTGGCTGGGAACGGTGAACCGCAGTCTCTGGGAACTGTGGGGGGCTGTGCTGTGGACGGTCAACATCAGCAAAATGTCTCATGGGCCGCAATCAGATTACCCTGATGGGTCGCATGCGGCCCGCAGGCTGCTCACCACTGCCTTAGACTTTATGAATCTAAGAAGGAAGACAATGTACCACTCTCCTTATGCCATTCCTTTAAAGGCATCCTGCAAAGGGAAATGGATTGTCATTTTTTCTTTAGAAAAACATAACATAAGGACGTCTACTGGGTCAAACCTATGATTCATCTAGCCCAGTATCCTGTCTTCCGACAGTAGCTAAGTGCTTCAGAGGGAATGAATAGATCAGATAATCATCAAGGGATCCATTCCCATCTTCTGGCAAGGAGGTACAGCATAGAGAAGGTCTAGGAAGTCATTATTCCCCCTCTCCCCGCCAATTGCTTGGGGGTTTGCCCCAAAAAGATCAGAAATGTCAGTCTGCAGGGACTCAGGCACCCCAGGACTATGTACTGGGAGCTCTTCCAGTCCTTAATTGAAGAAATAGGTGGATGAATCTTTAGCAGAACTCTAGTTCCTCATGTTCTAGGTAAATGGGTATTATTTAGGTGCTGAATTTTAAGAGGCCTGATTTTTAGAAGTACTGAGTGCCCACAGCTCCCCTTGTGAATTCATACCTTAGCATATGGGTCTAGCCATAAAATTTGGATCTGGATCCATGTTTGAATCTCAGATCTACCTGCAAAGTTTGTGACTGTTTAGATCTGGGGATTTTATTCAAATCAATCTCCAGTTGTTAAATTCCAACTATGGTAAAAAGAAAAGAAGAAAACAAACTGATTAAGCTGAGAGCACTTTAGAGCATTCTGCATAATTGTTAAACTTACTTCATTTGGAAAGTTACGTTTTCTTATTAGCAGTGCATTAGCACTTAATAAATACAGATGCAGCACTTCGATTTTAATTTTGAAGCAGAAATATAATATTACAGTCAGTGACAAAGTCAGTGCACATTTGATTTCTTGTTTATGATAGTAGACATCTGAAACACAGTTAAAGTTGGCATGCAAGGCACTTACGAATTCATCAACTTGATTTTCTAGGGTGACCATATTTGAGATAGAGTATGCACATCTTCCTGTTGCTGTGGATACAAACATATTGAACAAGTGAGCAAATTTTAGAGGTTGAAAACTGAAATCAAATTGAAGTTAAAAAAGTAATTTACGTTAGGTAATAAAACTCTACAGTGATGAGCACCATCCAGACCCTAGAAAGATGAATAGCTAGATGAACAAAGGTACAAGTGATTTAAAGTAATAATTACAAAAGCCTGAGCAAGCTTGCAAAGGCAGTTTGTTTACTTTCATATACCTCCCTATGCTAATAAGAATGCCAGGATCATGTGTGGATGATGAAAGGCATCCAAGCTTGCATTCAGCTTTAATGGAAGCAACCTATAAGGATTTCAAGCCTAATTAAGGACATTTTTATCAGTTCCATGTATGATCCTTGTATCCTAGATAACATTTTACCAGTATCAGTTATTTCTTTGCCTTCCAAAGAATAAGAATAAGCCCAGCTACGCTATAACTTATATGTACTATATACTCTTTAAAATGTTCTGCATAAATAAGCTCTTATTTCTCATTCATAATAGATACGCCTGGAACCCAAGTATAATTATATAAATATATTGTGTCCTTCAAAAAGGAGACGTGGAAGCTCCGCTGAGCCACACCAGATATTCCAAACTGTGGAGCAAAATATTTCCCCTATCTGGCATTCTGCCACTATCCCTTTTTCTTCCCCCGCCCCGCCCCCCAAGAAGCAGAATTATGCTCAGCTTGGTGGGGGAAGGGAAACACCTTTGTCATACCACCACTCAGGAAGCTATCCCTCAGCCTTTCCAGCTTCTATCTGAAAGTAGACAGGTCATAGGTTCTCACATCCTTCAACACCAGCAAGTTTTCTGTTAGTGATTATTTTCTTGCACTGTGTCTTTCTGTGAGAGAAGGGATGGTCATGTAGTTCATGCACTGGACTGGGACTCAGGGGATCTGGATTTGATTCCCACTCTGTTGCTTAGTCTCAGAGTCTCAGTTCCCCATCTCTAACGGGGGATAATAATACTTCCTTGCTCCCACCCTTTGTCTTGTTCATTCAGCTTGTAAGCAAATTGAGGCAAGGACTGTCTCTAGATTTATACATGTATAGAGCCTGGCAACATGGGACCCAGATCTCAGGTGAGGCCCCCATGTGTTGCTGTAACAAATAATCCTCACATGCCTGGTCTGGAGCCAGCCATACACCCCACTGCATCTGTACCACTAGTCACTCAAATCCTAAATATGTGGGAGCTCCTGTGGGATTAGTAACTGAGTGGACAGAGAGGGACAGTCCCAATAAATCAAGAGCAGCTGAGAGTCCTTTCCTCCTCGCAGCAGCTTCATAATGCCTCACTATAAACCTGGAGGTGTATTTTTAACATGGGAGTTCAGTTGCAAGTCAACCTTTCTGCTGAGTAGACCAGCCTGGTGCATTACATCATAGAAAGAGGGGTGTGGAATTGGGCACTGGAGTAGGAGGCAGGAACTTCTATGCATGGCACAATTGAGGTGGATAAATCCCTGACCCAGAAGGTCAAAGTTTGAGGGATTCAACTAGCATCCTTTTAGTGTAATGAGAAATCTTACTTAGTTTACATGAAGAAAAGGAGGACTTGTGGCACCTTAGAGACTAACAAATTTATTTGACCATAAGCTTTCGTGAGCTACAGCTCATCACAAAAGCTTATGCTCAAATAAATTTGTTAGTCTCTAAGGTGCCACAAGTACTCCTTTTCTTTTTTGCGAATACAGACTAACATGGCTGCTACTCTGAAACCTTAGATTACATGGTGTCAGTGAATGACTATTGGTCAAGGATACATAGAGCTGCCTGTCTTTCTTCCACTCAAACAAGATGGCAATCCTAGTTCCACCCCAACATATACCTGACTGACAGAAGGCTAAGTCCTTCTCTACCAGCCAAACATCCTCTGTCCAATAGTGATAGCACCTCAGCCCCTACTGAAAATACAGTAATGTCCATTTCACGGTCTATTATAGTACTTTAAAACCATTAACTTAAATTCACCTTATTCAGGAAGAAAACAGGCAGAGTAACACATCTCCACGTAGGCAGTTACAGATAAAGCTTGGAAAAGAGATCCCCCTGCTGTTGTGGAAATAGGTGAGAAGACTCTGGAAAGCTATTTACTGACCTCATGTTGTTAGACTTTACAGAAGTACCAAAGAGAGAAAAAATTATCCATTTGCAATTATCTTAACTAAACTGATATCTGCCCAAGTCACTTGTTTGTGTGTGTTCTCTCCCCACTTAAAAAAAAATGCCACAGGGGAAGTGCATTGGCAAATTAGTGCAATTAGATGGTTTGCTATGTGCTGAAAGAGTACAATTAAATATTTACAGTATAAAAATTATGCACTCTTTCTGTAGTACCACACAATAATTTTCATTATCCATGGCCAGGACTTCAGCAATAATCTACAATAATTCCATTTCAATTAACTGTGTTTTGATGACAACTGTATTATATGAAAAAACACTTATTGGCCTATCATGGAATGCTGGTTCACTATTTACAATTAGCTACTTGAGGTACGGATTTTTTTACAGCCATCATTATTGTATTCCATTCAGTGTATAATTCTTACATCTTCAGTTTAGAAAATGTGGAGTAACAGGGCACATTTTTGTCGTATTAGCAAGGTTGCAAAAAGCTGTTTTGTAAGTCATGTTTTATCAAGGTTCTTTTCAAAGTAAATACGTTCAAAAATAGGCAGTTGAATTGCCTTTACATTTACAGATGAAATACACTTTTCCAAGAACTAAATGTACTGAAAATAAGTTGATATAAGAATTGAGTCAGTGTCAATTATGACTATTAATACTAAAACAAACTCAGTCTAGTTATTCTCTCCTGTGGACTTCCATTTGCATCCCATCTACAGTGTCTGATTTTATAGGATTGTAAATTCTTTGGGGGGATGGCAGGGAGTGTTTGTAGTTTCTTAAACAATGCTTAAAACAAATACAGATAGAACTTGCAGAAAACACGTAAGTGAACTGCTTTTAGAAGAGAGTTACCTTCAGACCAGATCATTTACACTAAGGCCTCTACACTACTCTGGCAATGTAAAAGGGCATTAAGGTGGAGGCAAATTTATTCATGTCTAGTTTGAAGCCTTTATACACGGACAGAGAAGCATACAGGGAGCTTCATATAAAGGAGCATTGGGACTTTTTTATCCCCAGCAGAATGACTACTGAGCAAATGAGGCTTTTTGGATGGGGGGGATGCGACTTCATCCCAGTAGGTAGCCCTCGGGAGTTCCATAGTGCCCTGGGAAACCATCCTTCTCCCCCATATCTAAAGGGGACAGTGCAAGAAGTCTAGTCCATGATTAGATAACTCACCTATTGATGACCAATGTCAGCAGTGGCTGAAGCCGAACCAATGCTGAATGCCCTTTAGCTGCAAGTTCATACAAGTTCCAGACAGAGCTCAGTATAATTTTCAAAGCCATACTTACAACCTGCTCACCTTAGAGCAGAGCACAAAGATCCTTCTGCCCCAGCCCAGCAGCTTGATGTGACAGGCTCCACACCTTTCCTTTGGGTCCCCAAAGTCAGTTGGTGCTGCCTTGGGCCCATCCCGTATTTTTCACACAAGCAAAACTCCCATTGGCTTCAATGAGAGCTGTGGCAGCAAGCAAAAATCCAAGATTTAGGTGCATAGGAAGATTGAGACTGTAGCAATATGGTATTGCACGAACTATTTTATGATAGCAGCAGTTTGAAGTAAATTCCAGAAACACTGAATATGAAAGGCCTGTTACTCTTACTCTGCCTTCCTTAAAGCTCAGCAATCTCTTTCCATTTAATCCATTTTTCACACCACATTTTTATCTTTTTTATCCACTTGATCTGCAGCATGTGTTTTATTTTGTTTTCCTTTTCCAATTAAAGTACAGCTCTTCTGTATGGACAGTGAGTGAAGATATAGATTCTTCTGGTCAATGGAACTAGCTAATGAACTGTGAAACTAGCTCTTCTACAGGCTGTCCTCTCAACAGTTCTCTGAGCCAGATTTGAGGCTTGTTTCTATTATATTATTTATTCCATTTGTAATTATTGCAAAGTGGTTCCTCCCCATAACTAAGGGAGCACCTGAGTTTCCATTATAAGCCGATATTGGGTTTCGCCATTCTACAAAACATGGAATATCGCTCTCAAAGCTGGTACATGAGGTCTGTGACAGAGATCATATTTGTTTGCCAGATCTGAAATAAAGTGGTGCAGGGACATTAAAATAAGAGGTGCTCAGACTTTAAAAATCTTCAGACAACATATAATGAGAAAGAATCAGTCAGAATGCAGGGCTGGTAGGGACCATTATAGTCTAACCTACTGTATACCCCAGACCATTACATTTACCTCTGTATTGTGCCCAATAACTTTTATTTGACTAGGTTGACCAGATGTCCTGTTTTTAAAGGTTTCAGAGTAGCAGCCGTGTTAGTCTGTATTCGCAAAAAGAAAAGGAGTACTTGTGGCACCTTAGAGACTAACAAATTTATTAGAGCATAAGCTTTCGTGAGCTACAGCTCACTTCATCGGATGCATTTGGTGGAAAAAACAGAGGAGAGATTTATATACACACACACAGAGAACATGAAACAATGGGTTTATCATACACACTGTAAGGAGAGTGATCACTTAAGATAAGCCATCACCAACAGCAGGGGGGGGAAGGAGGAAAACCTTTCATGGTGACAAGCAGGTAGGCTAATTCCAGCAGTTAACAAGAATATCAGAGGAACAGTGGGGGGTGGGGTGGGAGGGAGAAATACCATGGGGAAATAGGTTTCAGAGTAGCAGCCGTGTTAGTCTGTATTCTCAAAAAGAAAAGGAGTACTTGTGGCACCTTAGAGACTAACAAATTTATTAGAGCATAAGCTTTCGTGAGCTACAGCTCACTTCATCGGATGCATTTGGTGGAAAAAACAGAGGAGAGATTTATATACACACACACAGAGAACATGAAACAATGGGTTTATCATACACACTGTAAGGAGAGTGATCACTTAAGATAAGCCATCACCAACAGCAGGGGGGGGAAGGAGGAAAACCTTTCATGGTGACAAGCAGGTAGGCTAATTCCAGCAGTTAACAAGAATATCAGAGGAACAGTGGGGGGTGGGGTGGGAGGGAGAAATACCATGGGGAAATAGTTTTACTTTGTGTAATGACTCATCCATTCCCAGTCTCTATTCAAGCCTAAGTTAATTGTATCCAGTTTGCAAATTAATTCCAATTCAGCAGTCTCTCGTTGGAGTCTGTTTTTGAAGCTTTTTTGTTGAAGTATAGCCACTCTTAGGTCTGTGATCGAGTGACCAGAGAGATTGAAGTGTTCTCCAACTGGTTTTTGAATGTTATAATTCTTGACGTCTGATTTGTGTCCATTCATTCTTTTACGTAGAGACTGTCCAGTTTGGCCAATGTACATGGCAGAGGGGCATTGCTGGCACATGATGGCATATATCACATTGGTAGATGCACAGGTGAACGAGCCTCTGATGGTGTGGCTGATGTGATTAGGCCCTATGATGGTATCCCCTGAATAGATATGTGGACAGAGTTGGCAACGGGCTTTGTTGCAAGGATAGGTTCCTGGGTTAGTGGTTCTGTTGTGTGGTGTGTGGTTGCTGGTGAGTATTTGCTTCAGATTGGGGGGCTGTCTGTAAGCAAGGACTGGTCTGTCTCCCAAGATCTGAGAGAGCGATGGCTCGTCCTTCAGGATAGGTTGTAGATCCTTGATGATGCGTTGGAGGGGTTTTAGTTGGGGGCTGAAGGTGATGGCTAGTGGCGTTCTGTTGTTTTCTTTGTTGGGCCTGTCCTGTAGTAGGTGACTTCTGGGTACTCTTCTGGCTCTGTCAATCTGTTTCTTCACTTCAGCAGGTGGGTACTGTAGTTGTAGGAATGCATGATAGAGATCTTGTAGGTGTTTGTCTCTGTCTGAGGGGTTGGAGCAAATGCGGTTATATCGTAGCGCTTGGCTGTAGACAATGGATCGAGTGGTATGATCTGGATGAAAGCTAGAGGCATGTAGGTAGGAATAGCGGTCAGTAGGTTTCCGATATAGGGTGGTGTTTATGTGACCATCGCTTATTAGCACCGTAGTGTCCAGGAAGTGGATCTCTTGTGTGGACTGGTCCAGGCTGAGGTTGATGGTGGGATGGAAATTGTTGAAATCATGGTGGAATTCCTCAAGAGCTTCTTTTCCATGGGTCCAGATGATGAAGATGTCATCAATGTAGCGCAAGTAGAGTAGGGGCATTAGGGAACGAGAGCTGAGGAAGCGTTGTTCTAAGTCAGCCATAAAAATGTTGGCATACTGTGGGGCCATGCGGGTACCCATCGCAGTGCCGCTGATTTGAAGGTATACATTGTCACCAAATGTGAAATAGTTATGGGTCAGGACAAAGTCACAAAGTTCTGCCACCAGGTTAGCCGTGACAGTATCGGGGATACTGTTCCTGACGGCTTGTAGTCCATCTTTGTGTGGAATGTTGGTGTAGAGGGCTTCTACATCCATAGTGGCTAGGATGGTGTTTTTAGGAAGATCACCAATGGACTGTAGTTTCCTCAGGAAATCGGTGGTGTCTCGAAGATAGCTGGGAGTGCTGGTAACGAAGGGCCTGAGGAGGGAGTCTACATAGCCAGACAATCCTGCTGTCAGGGTGCCAATGCCTGAGATGATGGGGCGTCCAGGATTTCCAGGTTTATGGATCTTGGGTAGCAGATAGAATACCCCAGGTCCTGGCTCCAGGGGTGTGTCTGTGCGGATTTGTTCTTGTGCTTTTTCAGGGAGTTTCTTGAGCAAATGCTGTAGTTTCTTTTGGTAACTCTCAGTGGGATCAGAGGGTAATGGCTTGTAGAAAGTGGTGTTGGAGAGCTGCCTAGTAGCCTCTTGTTCATACTCTGACCTATTCATGATGACGACAGCACCTCCTTTGTCAGCCTTTTTGATTATGATGTCAGAGTTGTTTCTGAGGCTGTGGATGGCACTGTGTTCTGCATGGCTGAGGTTATGGGGTAAGCGATGCTGCTTTTCCACAATTTCAGCTCGTGCACGTCGGCGGAAGCAGTCTATGTAGAAATCCAGGCTGCTGTTTCGACCTTCAGGAGGAGTCCACCTAGAATCCTTCTTTTTGTAGTGTTGGCAGGAAGGTCTCTGTGGGTTAATATGTTGGTCAGAGGTGTGTTGGAAATATTCCTTGAGTCTGAGACGTCGAAAATAGGATTCTAGGTCACCACAGAACTGTATCATGTTCGTGGGGGTGGAGGGGCAAAAGGAGAGGCCCCGAGATAGGACAGATTCTTCCGCTGGGCTAAGAGTATAGTTGGATAGATTAACAATATTGCTGGGTGGGTTACGGGAACCATTGTTGTGGCCCCTTGTGGCATATAGTAGTTTAGATAGCTTAGTGTCCTTTTTCTTTTGTAGAGAATCAAAGTGTGTTTTGTAAATGGCTTGTCTAGTTTTTGTAAAGTCCAGCCACGAGGAAGTTTGTGTGGAAGGTTGGTTCTTTATGAGAGTATCCAGTTTTGAGAGCTCATTCTTAATCTTTCCCTGTTTGCTGTAGAGGATGTTGATCAGGTGGTTCCGCAGTTTCCTTGAGAGTGTGTGGCACAAGCTGTCAGCATAGTCTGTGTGGTATGTAGATTGTAATGGATTTTTTACCTTCAGTCCTTTCGGTATGATGTCCATCTGTTTGCATTTGGAGAGGAAGATGATGTCTGTCTGTATCTGTGCGAGTTTTTTCATGAAGTTGACAGATTTCCACTCTATACGGCTAAATTCAGTGCCTTGCATAATCACAGGTTTCAGAGTAGCAGCCGTGTTAGTCTGTATTCGCAAAAAGAAAAGGAGTACTTGTGGCACCTTAGAGACTAACAAATTTATTAGAGCATAAGCTTTCGTGAGCTACAGCTCACTTCATCGGATGCATTTGGTGGAAAAAGCAGAGGAGAGATTTATATACACACACACAGAGAACATGAAACAATGGGTTTATCATACACACCAGAAGTCACCTACTACAGGACAGGCCCAACAAAGAAAACAACAGAACGCCACTAGCCATCACCTTCAGCCCCCAACTAAAACCCCTCCAACGCATCATCAAGGATCTACAACCTATCCTGAAGGACGAGCCATCGCTCTCTCAGATCTTGGGAGACAGACCAGTCCTTGCTTACAGACAGCCCCCCAATCTGAAGCAAATACTCACCAGCAACCACACACCACACAACAGAACCACTAACCCAGGAACCTATCCTTGCAACAAAGCCCGTTGCCAACTCTGTCCACATATCTATTCAGGGGATACCATCATAGGGCCTAATCACATCAGCCACACCATCAGAGGCTCGTTCACCTGTGCATCTACCAATGTGATATATGCCATCATGTGCCAGCAATGCCCCTCTGCCATGTACATTGGCCAAACTGGACAGTCTCTACGTAAAAGAATGAATGGACACAAATCAGACGTCAAGAATTATAACATTCAAAAACCAGTTGGAGAACACTTCAATCTCTCTGGTCACTCGATCACAGACCTAAGAGTGGCTATACTTCAACAAAAAAGCTTCAAAAACAGACTCCAACGAGAGACTGCTGAATTGGAATTAATTTGCAAACTGGATACAATTAATTTAGGCTTGAATAGAGACTGGGAATGGATGAGTCATTACACAAAGTAAAACTATTTCCCCATGGTATTTCTCCCTCCCACCCCACCCCCCACTGTTCCTCTGATATTCTTGTTAACTGCTGGAATTAGCCTACCTGCTTGTCACCATGAAAGGTTTTCCTCCTTCCCCCCCCTGCTGTTGGTGATGGCTTATCTTAAGTGATCACTCTCCTTACAGTGTGTATGATAAACCCATTGTTTCATGTTCTCTGTGTGTGTGTATATAAATCTCTCCTCTGTTTTTTCCACCAAATGCATCCGATGAAGTGAGCTGTAGCTCACGAAAGCTTATGCTCTAATAAATTTGTTAGTCTCTAAGGTGCCACAAGTACTCCTTTTCTTTTTGCGAATACAGACTAACACGGCTGCTACTCTGAAACCTTTAAAAACAGGACATCTGGTCAACCTAGTCAAATAAAAGTTATTGGGCACAATACAGAGGTAAATGTAATGGTCTGGGGTATACAGTAGGTTAGACTATAATGGTCCCTACCAGCCCTGCATTCTGACTGATTCTTTCTCATTATATGTTGTCTGAAGATTTTTAAAGTCTGAGCACCTCTTATTTTAATGTCCCTGCACCACTTTATTTCAGATCTGGCAAACAAATATGATCTCTGTCACAGACCTCATGTACCAGCTTTGAGAGCGATATTCCATGTTTTGTAGAATGGCGAAACCCAATATCGGCTTATAATGGAAACTCAGGTGCTCCCTTAGTTATGGGGAGGAACCACTTTGCAATAATTACAAATGGAATAAATAATATAATAGAAACAAGCCTCAAATCTGGCTCAGAGAACTGTTGAGAGGACAGCCTGTAGAAGAGCTAGTTTCACAGTTCATTAGCTAGTTCCATTGACCAGAAGAATCTATATCTTCACTCACTGTCCATACAGAAGAGCTGTACTTTAATTGGAAAAGGAAAACAAAATAAAACACATGCTGCAGATCAAGTGGATAAAAAAGATAAAAATGTGGTGTGAAAAATGGATTAAATGGAAAGAGATTGCTGAGCTTTAAGGAAGGCAGAGTAAGAGTAACAGGCCTTTCATATTCAGTGTTTCTGGAATTTACTTCAAACTGCTGCTATCATAAAATAGTTCGTGCAATACCATATTGCTACAGTCTCAATCTTCCTATGCACCTAAATCTTGGATTTTTGCTTGCTGCCACAGCTCTCATTGAAGCCAATGGGAGTTTTGCTTGTGTGAAAAATACGGGATGGGCCCAAGGCAGCACCAACTGACTTTGGGGACCCAAAGGAAAGGTGTGGAGCCTGTCACATCAAGCTGCTGGGCTGGGGCAGAAGGATCTTTGTGCTCTGCTCTAAGGTGAGCAGGTTGTAAGTATGGCTTTGAAAATTATACTGAGCTCTGTCTGGAACTTGTATGAACTTGCAGCTAAAGGGCATTCAGCATTGGTTCGGCTTCAGCCACTGCTGACATTGGTCATCAATAGGTGAGTTATCTAATCATGGACTAGACTTCTTGCACTGTCCCCTTTAGATATGGGGGAGAAGGATGGTTTCCCAGGGCACTATGGAACTCCCGAGGGCTACCTACTGGGATGAAGTCGCATCCCCCCCATCCAAAAAGCCTCATTTGCTCAGTAGTCATTCTGCTGGGGATAAAAAAGTCCCAATGCTCCTTTATATGAAGCTCCCTGTATGCTTCTCTGTCCGTGTATAAAGGCTTCAAACTAGACATGAATAAATTTGCCTCCACCTTAATGCCCTTTTACATTGCCAGAGTAGTGTAGAGGCCTTAGTGTAAATGATCTGGTCTGAAGGTAACTCTCTTCTAAAAGCAGTTCACTTACGTGTTTTCTGCAAGTTCTATCTGTATTTGTTTTAAGCATTGTTTAAGAAACTACAAACACTCCCTGCCATCCCCCCAAAGAATTTACAATCCTATAAAATCAGACACTGTAGATGGGATGCAAATGGAAGTCCACAGGAGAGAATAACTAGACTGAGTTTGTTTTAGTATTAATAGTCATAATTGACACTGACTCAATTCTTATATCAACTTATTTTCAGTACATTTAGTTCTTGGAAAAGTGTATTTCATCTGTAAATGTAAAGGCAATTCAACTGCCTATTTTTGAACGTATTTACTTTGAAAAGAACCTTGATAAAACATGACTTACAAAACAGCTTTTTGCAACCTTGCTAATACGACAAAAATGTGCCCTGTTACTCCACATTTTCTAAACTGAAGATGTAAGAATTATACACTGAATGGAATACAATAATGATGGCTGTAAAAAAATCCGTACCTCAAGTAGCTAATTGTAAATAGTGAACCAGCATTCCATGATAGGCCAATAAGTGTTTTTTCATATAATACAGTTGTCATCAAAACACAGTTAATTGAAATGGAATTATTGTAGATTATTGCTGAAGTCCTGGCCATGGATAATGAAAATTATTGTGTGGTACTACAGAAAGAGTGCATAATTTTTATACTGTAAATATTTAATTGTACTCTTTCAGCACATAGCAAACCATCTAATTGCACTAATTTGCCAATGCACTTCCCCTGTGGCATTTTTTTTTAAGTGGGGAGAGAACACACACAAACAAGTGACTTGGGCAGATATCAGTTTAGTTAAGATAATTGCAAATGGATAATTTTTTCTCTCTTTGGTACTTCTGTAAAGTCTAACAACATGAGGTCAGTAAATAGCTTTCCAGAGTCTTCTCACCTATTTCCACAACAGCAGGGGGGTCTCTTTTCCAAGCTTTATCTGTAACTGCCTACGTGGAGATGTGTTACTCTGCCTGTTTTCCAGCACCAGGCAGCGGCTGGTTACTTGTTGCCTTTGCTGCCCACCCATCAGCCCTTTAAGTTCTCCCCCTCTTACTGTCCTCTCCCTGCTTTTCCCATTCACGCCCACAGCCCCACTGCTCCTCCATATTGCTCCCCTCCCTCCGGCAGGGCACATCCCACTTTCAGTGCTGTGTGGAGAACCAGCCCCCAGTTGGAGCACTCAGCTCACCAACATCCTGTCTGGCAGGTTCCTTCCTTCCCCCACTGCCTCTGGTTGGACCAGTACCCCAAAAAAGACCAAGACCCTCTGGCCTGGGGCACTGGCCAGGAGGAGCCGCGCCCTGCATGTGCCAAAGCCCCACACAGTGCTAGCATGGGGAAGCCTCTCCTCCCCTCCGCTAAGCTCTAGAGTGACAGTCGGGTGGGGTACGGGGAAAGCAATTTCCAGCCTGTTCACACCCCCAACCTACAGGCTCCATGCAGCCCCCCAAGGCAGGGGTTTAGCACTCTCTTCACCCACACCCCTGCCCTGAATCCTGCTCCCAGGGAGCACGCGGCTGCTCCATCCCCTAGGCATTCTCCCCTGCAGAGCCATCTCTCTGGCTGGGTTAGCTGAAACCCCTGTAGTCAGGTTCCCTGGGCCCTGGTGCACAATGCATCCTTAGGGCTTAACCCCTTCCTGCCCGGACTGTAGCCAGAACAGCTGGGTTATGTCCTGGCCAGCAGCAGCCTGGAAGTGTTAGCTGCCTTTCCACACTGTGTGGGAAGGAAGGGACAAACTTCTTCCAGCCACAGAGGGTGGGGGAGGGCAGAAGAGATGAGCTCTGCAAAGCCAGGGGGCAGGTCATCCTTTCCCCCCCTTCCTCCTCCTCTGCAGCAGGAAGCAGCTCCCGTCCCTTCCCTCCTGCACAGTGCCGAAAGGCTGCTGCTGACCACATTCTGGTGTGAACCCTGGCAGAAATCTGGGGGGTGGCATGTGACCCTGCATGCCCTGCCTCCTCCCTGGTGTTGCCTTGGGATGACGTGGCACCAGGTACCAGGAGAGGCGGATCCATCCTGTGGGCCCAGCCAGGCATGGAGGGTGGAGAGCACTGAGCAGGGAGGGTTGGGTCAGTTGGTCATCCCTCTGTGTGAGAGAGGTCTACAGGAGTGTGTGTGTGTGTGTGTGTGTGTGTTTGTCACCTCTCTCCATGTGTGTGTGTGGGGTGGTGGTGGTGATGGTGGTGTAGGAGTGTGTCACTTCTTCCCATGTGAACCATAAAGCCTTAAAGATACAAAGGTAAATAAAAAGAATCCAATTATGCAGTATTTCTTTTTAACAGGTTCAGTCAATTTGATGCTAATTTGAATGTTTGTACTGCATGGTTCTGACCGATTGCCATTGAACTCTCTCGAATAAGAATAATTTTACCAAATATTCCGTATTCAGCATAGGGAAATATGGTCACCCTACATTTGACTAAAGCATATCTTCCAGAAAAGGATCCAGTCTTGATCTGAAGAAATCAAGAGATGGAGAGTGAGGGTTAAAATATAATTTACTGGGTTTACCTGGTCTAGCTAAAGTGCACAGGATCAAAGCTTAGTTGATCAAACTCAAATTTTAAAAGTAATTGATGTTTTATGTGCTATTAGATGGTTAATAAGCACTGACAGTCTGAAATAAGGGTGCTGTATGACTGATTACTGATGCTATGGGAGCTGAGTATGTATGGAATATCACAGGAGATGCTCAATTCCTGAGAAACTAGGTCCAGAAAAACAAAGTCAGGTGTGAAAAATGGGTTTTCTAAAGAGCATCAATAAAAATATTAATACAAGCTCTACATCTTCCAGGCAGTCTGTTGAACTAAAGTAGGCTTCAAGATTTTGTTTACATACATACATACCTTGAATACTGTTAAACATAATCCTTTGAAAGCAGTAACTCAAAAATATATAAAAAGGAAAGTCTTCCACACAATGATTTTTTTTATTGGAAAATAAATTATTATACACGATGGTCTTAAAATTCTATTTTCTGTGACAACCTACTTAGAAAGACAAAATGTTTCAAGAGCACTGGGAAGTGAAATCATCTATTTCTTCAGAAGACAAAATGGTGAATGAATCTACTACACACAGTTTTCTGCCAAGTGATTATAACCACTTGTTTCCCTCGGTATTTGGTGTCATTATAGCCCTTCCTTCCTATCTTTAGGAGTTTCATTCTCCACAACAATTCCTAGGCCTACACAATCCAAACCAGAGCAGAATGAAGTGAAAATAAAGGTTCTGATTGTAGCTAGTCCTTGGGGTGGGTTGGTGTAGGGACTGTATTGTCCATAGAATCATAGAATATCAGGGTTGGAAGGGACCTCAGGAGGTCATCTAGTCCAACCCACTGCTCAAAGCAGGACCAATCCCTAACTAAATCATCCCAGCCAGGGCTTTGTCAAGCCTGATCTTAAAAACTTCAAAGAAAGGAGATTCCACCACCTCCCTAGGTAACACATTCCAGTGCTTCACCACCCTCCTAGTGAAAAAGTTTTTCCTAATATCCAACCTAAACCTCCCCCACTGCAACTTGAGACCATTATCCCTTTTCCATCACCTGCTACCACTGAGAAGAGTTTAGATCCAGCCTCTTTAGAATCCCCTTTCAGGTAGTTGAAAGCAGCTATCAAATCCCCCCTCCTCCCCATTCTTCTCTTCTGCAGAATAAATAATCCCAGTTCCCTCAGCCTCTCCTCATAAATTATGTGTTCCAGCCCCCCTAATCATGTTTGTTGCCCTCCACTGGACTCTTTCCAATTTTTCCACATCCTTCTTTTAGTATGGAGCCCAAAACTGGACACAATACTCCAGATGGGGCCTCACCAATGCCGAATAGAGGGGAGTGATCATGTCCCTCGATCTGCGGGCAATGCTCCTACTTATACCGCCCAAAATGCAGTTAGCTTTCTTGGCAACAAGAGCCCACTGTTGACTCATATCCATCTTCTCATCCACTGTAGCCCCAGGTCCTTTTCTGCAGAACTGCTGCCTAGCCACTTGGTCCCCAGTCTGTAGCAGTGCATGGGATTCTTCCATCCTAAGTGCAGGACTCTGCATTTGTCCTTGTTGAACCTCATCAGATTTCTTTTGGCCCAATCCTCTAATTTGTCTAGGTCCCTCTGTATCCTATCCCTTCCCTCCAGTATACCTACCAGTCTTCCCAGTTTAGTGTCATCTGCAAACTTACTGAGGGTGCAATCCACGCCATCCTCCAGATCATTAATGAGCCAAGCATGGGCCAGGAATAACTTCAAGCTCTGCACTCAGAGGGTCAGCTCACTCCATGCAACTCCAGGGCCAGAAATTGCCCAAATAAGAGCAGTGTTCGGGTGTCCCAGACTCTATCACATTCTGCACTGGAGCAGGCTGAGTTTACCTCTAGAAGTAGGCCTGGGAAATTAAGTGGGGATTGTACAATTCCACTCAGAAATAGAGAGCAATGTCTCACTAGATCGATACTCTGGAATGCGAGTAGAGAAGACTGAATAATGGATTTTTTCAGTTTGGGGGACAAATGGAAAAATAATTTTAGAAGACTGATTTGAACCAAAACCATTTTTGAATAGTTTGTCAAATCAAAAAAATTGAAAAACATTCATGTGAAATCTGAAATGTTTTGGGTTGACTTTTTTATTAATTATTATTAATAAAAAAGGACCAAATTTGAAAGTGAAATGCCATTTCAGAAACAAAGGAATGGCCAGAATAGATCCCCAGCTACCTGGTAATACCAGTATCTGTATGTGAAATCTCCCTATATGCAGCTGAAGAAGAGATATTTGGGTGTAATTTCAGGATATTACAATCTGAAGCATACTAGTTCCAGGAACAGTGACAAAGGGTGGCAGTACCCCTGGATCATCTAGCTAGCCTAGTAAAAGGTCTTTCTCCAGTGCTTTAAAGGGTCTATGCTTGTTTGTCTATCTAGATCAGTGTTGTAAATCAGTTTTCATGATAAACCAGATTTTTACCCCCACTCCTATAATCCACACAAAGGACTATGATGCAAACCATTTGGAAGCGGATGCAGTCAAAGTAATTTTTTCTATGAAATTTGTTGTAAATTTAGAGAAAAGTTCCTGATCTCTGCTGCCTTAAAAAGAGATGTGCTCTTCAAAGCCCCAAAAGGCTTCTAACTTTTTTGCCACTTTGTAGTTAGTGAGTGTAGGGAAAGGGAAAGTTAACATTGATTTTAATGAATTCCTCTTGTCCAGTAATAATGCACAGATTTAAGACCAAATCCCCAGCTGGTTTAAATTGGCATAGCTCCACTGACTCCATTAAAATCTAATTTTAAAAGTTATTAACATTATAAATAGAATCAGAGATGACTTGGAGGGTCTAGCAAGCATGGACTGCTCTCCAGCAGTCACACAGTATGCTAGAGACATTTAGCAAAAGTCAGATTTTTGCCCTTTTCCTTGCACATCACTGTCAAAATATAAGCCAATTGCTACTATGTGACAGTATGGGCATGTATCAAATTACTTGTGGCTATTTCACTGGAGACCAACTTAGTGTCTTCAGATATATTCCCACTCTTTAGTTACCCATTTTACTATCCTTTACCTTATTTCACTGCTCTGTACTGAGTTTGCGGGTCATAGTCCAGTTCCTAGCGAGTATGTGCCCATATAATCAAAAACCACCACCACAATATGGAATGGAAGCATCTGTCTATCTTAGTACCATGGTAGCTGCTGTTTCCTCAGGCTGGCCAAGGACTGGGTGATGCTCAAAGACTAACTTTTCCTCTCAGACATTGAAATGGTCTCTCTAAGGGTATATCTTCTGCAAGTCTCAGAGCTTGGGTCAACAGACTTGGGTTCACGGTACAGCACTGAAAATTAGCTGTTTAAACATTGAGGCTCAAGCTCTGGAGACCACCTCCAACCCTGGGCTTCAGAACCCAAGCATCTTTGCAGCTGTTTTTAGCACCATAGCACAAGCCCCACAATCATGGATCTATCAGCCCAGGCTCTGAGACTCACTACCTTGGGTTTTAAAATGCAGTATAGTCATACCTCTCCAAGGCCTGTCAATCCAATGCCTTTCATGAGAACTACAATACAGTAAAACAAAAACAAAACTCAGCTGTCATAGGCCAGCCTCACCTAGAATACTGCCTTGCAGCAAGCAGTGGCACAACACATCCCCTCTCATGTAACCCAATGTCTCCATTTCAGGTTCTCTTACTTCAACACCCCCATTTTTGAAGAAAGGGGGATTGGTTCATAATAAAAACCTTGTAAAGGTCATGCCATAACACAAGAGTCACAACATAAAATACATTTATCATCCCCAGTGAATATAAGTCCTCAAAATACCAGAAATCTGATTCACTGACATAACACATTCTGCCATCTTCCACCACACATCTTCACTGGTCTCTCTGTCCCTCTGCCAGGCCAGCCACCCCAGCCCTTCCAGTTGGAGTCCAACCTCACCCTTCCCAGCAGGACACCCCCCCACACACACATACAGCCTCTCTGCTGGGAGCAAGGAGCATCCATCCCTCCCCCTGGCCCTTGGTAGTCTCCTGGTACAGCTCTTCAGCATGGAGATGTCAGCAGGTAAACCGCTCCACTGCACCCCACCTTTAGCCCTCTCCAGCCTTCAGCTTTGATTCTCCCTTTTAGGGCCAGCAGGCACCTCCTTCTGCTGCTCCTCCTCCTGACTTCAACCCCCCCGCCCCCCTCTCTGGCTTAAGGAAATCAGTCAGTAAACCCCTCTTGCTATTCTCTTTGCCTTCATCTTTCCCCTAGAAAATTTCCCTGCCTTATTTATTTATTTATTTATTTACTTATTTTCTCTCTCTCTCTCAGGCAGCTCTGATTCATTCCTGGTCCTTTATAGACCTTCAGGTGCTGCCCCACCCTCTTAATTGGCCAAATGGAAGCATCTGTTGTGGCACAGGGGCGCTAGATCTCCTTCATTTACTGGGGCCAACCACCCTGTGATGTATGCCTTCCTCTCAACTGCTGTTCTATCATGCTTTAGCCAAGAGAGGCTATCCAGTGACAAGTGCTTCACTTAGAAATATATATTCGCTATATTGCTTCTTTAAATCGAATTTGTGCTCAAAGTCAAGGAAAGAAGTGCAGGTGGAATATTACGCCTTTATTTTTTTTAAAAAAAAAAGAGGTAGATAATTCAACTAAATTGTTTTTTTTTCCAGAAAACACAGGAAAAAGACACCAGGGAAGCACTAAGACAGTCCTCCAGCTGCAAACACATTTGATTGTATCTAAATGCAGAAGTGCAGCAAACATTAAACTGAAGAGTGCTTAGAAATTCAAGTTTTTTTGGCAGAATGAGATTAACATTTTTAAGGTTCTTAGTCATTCTAGACTCATTTTTTAGCATGACAACTTGATATATTTAATGTCAAGTTACAATGATTGCACAAGTTCCAGATTTAATTTTATAGCTACTGACTTTCTAAATTAAAAAAAAAATCTCCCAAAAACTGACTCTTTTCCTTTCAAAAATAATTGCATAGGAGGAGATTGGAATCCGCACGCATGTTTGCTACTAAATTAATTAGAATTTCACAAAATTACGATTTTTTAAAAATAACTGACTATTTACAAACACTATGTGCTGTTTTGGAATACATTTTAAACTTCATAATCAGCTCTTTCCAGGTAGCTGAATTTTTAAATCCTCATATAGAAATTTCAAAAGCCAAGTTCAAAAGAAGGGCTAGTATTGTATGAGTTTGTGCAGTCTAGCGGAGAGGGCACTCAAAGACTCAGGAGGCCTGAGACACATTTCTGTGTCTGCCACTGATCTGCTGTGTCACCTATGGCAAGTCACTTCACCCCTGTTTTCCTCACTTCCTTTTATATATTTAGTGTGTTAACTCTTTGAAGCCCAGAATATTTCTTAGTGTGTGTTTGTACAGTGCCTAGTACAATGGGGCCCTGATCTCAGTTGGAGCTTCTGTAACCCACACACCTTCTGTGTGTGGTGTTCTGTCCCATCGAGACCACTTAGAGAGAGATATAAAATGAGTCTGCTCTACAGCCTTAGTTGGTTTTTAGCTCATGCTGTAGAGTAGTGGTTCCCAAACTTGTTCCATCGCTTGTGCAGGGAAAGCCCCTGGCGGGCTGGGCTGGTTTGTTTACCTGCCGCGTCCACAGGTTTGGCCGATCGCAGCTCCCAGTGGCCGCAGTTTGCTGCTCCAGGTCAATGGGAGATGCTGGAAGCAGTGCAGGCTGAGGGATGTTTGGGAATCACTGCTGTAGAGGCTCATTCACTAAGCTCCAGAAGTCCCCAGTTCGATCCTGCCCGCCAACAACTGGGGTCTGTCGGTGTTACACTTCCAGGTGCTAATGCGATACAAATATAACAACAATAACCAAAGTGCTAAGCTATGTTTCCCAGCACTGGGAGAAGGAGAATATAAACTAGCCCCAGAGGAAATGGGGCAAAGCATAGTGGTGGGGGTGGGGAAGTTTTATGACCTGGATCCACTCCAACTCCTTCCTGCAAACATGCTGCTGTAGGTAAAATAATCTGGTTGGTCTTTGAAATTCACCTTCCGCACTTGCATCTACCATAGTTCATAACTCATTTGGACACAGGAACAGCATACGTGTACTGATCTGCAGGCTCAGGAAGCAGCCTGGTGTCTCTGCTCTCAAAGTGCTCAGCTGCAAGCACGTATCCTGACCTATAGAACCATGACTGGATCCCCTCTCCCAACCCTGAGTTCCATGGATACTTCGTTATGGTAAAAAGACAGGGCACACGCACATACACACAAAGGAGAGGAAAATGAATCAAAATAAACAGGACAAAAAAGAGAGAAGATAGACAAAACCAGAAGGGGGGGAAAAGAATGGATGGGTGAGGTGGGGAAGGGAGATTCAGCAATTGTGCGAAAGCATGGCACAAGGGGAGATAGGAGGGTGAAGGCTGGTGGGATAATCTATGAGGAGGGATGGAGTTTATCCATTTGTGTCCCACCTTCCTATAGATATTTCTCTGAGAGGGAGTAATCGCTAATGTCCCCCTACACATCTCCTGCTGATATTTCTGTGAGAGGGAGTGATACAGCTCTGTGTAAGGACCTCTGTTTTTATAGTTGATGGACCAAATCCTATGTAAACGAGCTGCTGCACATTTTGAGAGCCTAAGGACTGTAGGTAGAGCCTCCATTGCTTTTCATGGTCTCTGACTCAGGTGCCTGGAAAAATTTCAACTATATAGAAAATCAATGCAGATCTCGTTTAAAGTACAAGAACCTGCATTTCATCCCTCAGGATCTTGGTATAAATCCTGAGCTGAATGAGCAGGGGCCTCTCTGAGGGACAGAGTGGGGATTAAGTGAAATGGAGAAGAAAGAATCCAAAATCACATTTTGGTGTTTTCTGCCATTCATAGACAGATAGGCAGAAAAACAAAAGCCCCAAACAGCAGTGGCATAAATAAAATTAGACCCTGGATAGCTCCTTTTTTATTTTTTTTAATATGGAGATATACCTATCTCACTGGGGACCTTGAAAGGTCATCAAGTCCAGTCCCCTGCCTTCACAGCAGGACCAAATACTGTCTTTTATTGTTGCCCCCTCAAGGATTGAACTCACAACCCTGGGTTTAGCAGACTAATGTGCAAACCACTGACCTATCCCTCCCCCCTTAATAAATAAAAAAAAATATAAAAAGAAAAAATATCTCACTGAGGGAATCTGCCAAACTCCATGGGAAAACATACTGCTTTGTAAAATGACCCGATAGAAATGTGGAGAGGAGAGGTGGTTCTAGCAATTGTTCTTGGAACCAAGCGTAGCAAACCACTTCTCCAAAACTTGCCCCCACCTAGTCCCTGGCAGAGACAGTTTTCTGTTACTGAATCCAGTCCACCCCGGAAATCCCTGAAGATACTATATTCTGTTGGAACAGATGAGCAGGACACAGATTTGTAGGTGGATTCACAATCTGGGGTACCAGCACAGTCTGTACATGATACCCAGTTTGGTTCTGTCTCCAGAATTCAGACATGTGGGTTTACATTTAGGGCCATCTCTACTACTAATTTACTTACTAATGATAGAAAGTAAATAAATAAAATCTCTCCAGCAGGGAGCTAGCAATCCCTCTTGACTCATAGCCATTATCACCCAAATATACAAACAATGCTATACATTCAATGCAATGAGAAATCACTTACACCCTATACAGTGGGGAGGGAGAGGAGGAAGGGAACACAGACTTTGTATTTCATTGTACATTTTTAAGAATTCTTTTTAGAGTCAAATTTTTATTCCATTTAGAAAGTCATAGTCCTAGCTGCATTTATTGATCTAGAGTCAAATAGTGCCACCATTATTTATGCTGATTAATAACATTCTCGGTGAGTAAACTACTTTAAAATCAATGGGCTTTCTCACTGAGTAGAGCACTACTCACCTTGAATGAGGGTGGCCAGCCCTGGTATACTGTGAATAAACTATTACTTAGGGGGTAGATTGTGTCATTAGGCACAATCCTGACTGCACGATCCTAGGATTAGCATCAGGAGCCATGTGGCTCAGAAACCTCTCTGAAGCACAGTTCCCAATCTTGAGGGGTAGGAGCAGAGGAACCAGAATTTTCTGTAGCTCAATACCCCAGCAAATGATTATGTAGTTGTGCTGACTGGCATTTTGAGAGGAGGAGCCAGTGCTTCACTCATCCTTCTTCCATCTGTTACTGCAAGTTGATGGTGGTGGAGAATACTGGATGTGCAGGGCCTCTTACTCCTGCAGTCTTGGACTGAAAGTCCGTGTGAGCCTGAACTGGGAGGTTACGAATGTCCTTACTTCCCTGTACAGAGCATAGGCAAAGTGACAATCTATCCCTTGACTTAAATGGGACTACTCATTTGAATAAGGGACCATCACTGAGAGTAAGAATTGCAAAAACTAAGAAATGGATAAAGCAGCATGCACATGTGTCAACGTTCCCGTCAACGTTCCTTCCCCACTTTGAACTCTAGGGTACAGATGTGGGGACCTGCATGAAAACCTCCTAAGCTTACTTTTACCACCTTAGGTTAAAACTTCTCCAAGGTACAAGCTATTTTACCCTTTGGACTTCCACTGCCACCACCAAACGTTTGACTGGGTTTACTGGGAAAACGTTTGGGAACGTCTTTCCCCCCAAAATCCTCACCAAAACCTTGCACCCCTCTGCCTGGGGAAGGCTTGATAAAAATCCTCACCAATTTGCATAGGTGACCACAGACCCAAACCCTTGGATCTTAAGAACAATGAAAAAAAGCATTCAATTTCTTACAAGAAGAATTTTAATATAAGAAAAGGTAAAAAGAATCACCTGTGTAAAATCAGGATGGTAAATACCTTACAAGGTAATTAGATTCAAAACATAGAGAATCCCTCTAGGCAAAACCTTAAGTTACAAGAAAGACACAAAGACAAGAATATTCATTCTATTCAGCACAGTCTAATTTCTCAGCAATTTAAAGTAATCATAATCTAATGCATATCTAGCTAGATTACTTACTAAGTTCTAAGACTCCATTCCTGTTCTGTCCCAAGCAAAAGCATCACACAGACAGACCCTTTGTTTCTCCCTCCCTCCAGCTTTGAAAGTATCTTGTCTCCTTATTGGTCATTGTGATCAGGTGTCAGCGAGGTTATCCTAGTTTCTTAACCTTTTACAGGTGAAAGGATTTTTCCTCTGGCCAGGAGGGATTTTAAAAGTGTTTACCCTTCCCTTTATATTTACGACAACACCTATTGAAGTATTTCACTGGTGACTCTGGTCTCAATGTAAGGTTAGGCTTTCTGATTCTTGCAAGAGAGGTAAGAGGGCTATTGAATAGCCTATCAGGATCATCAGTCCATCCCCAGCCAGTGCAGAATTGGGCCCTACAGAGCACTTTCTAGAGCTTTGCAAAACAACTTGAAATACTGAAGTTTTCTTAAAATGATGAATCCATATCCATTTACACCACATAGCATAGCCCTAACCCTCAACTACTTATTAAAATGCAAAGCCTGTCAATTTTTGTCGTTCAGAGATATATTTCATATATTCTGTTTTATTCACTTGGACTCCAGTATCTTTGGGTTTCTCCTAAAAATTAATCTTGATTTTGAATTTCCTGGCTTTATTTTTTCCCCTCTCCTGCTAACTACAACATTCTAATAGGAATTTTTTCCCTTAAAATACTGATATGTGCTTTCAAACTTAACTTCACCTGAACAAAGCATATCTTAAATAGTGTGGGCCAAATTAATTCCTGCTATAACTGGTTAGGCGTTAACCCCATTTAACTCAGTTGGAGTTATACCACGACCAATGAATATTGCCTCTTCAAACACTTTAAAAGATTACAATCTCTTATTAGAAATTGAAGATAAGATTGTGGCCCATCCCCTCCATCAACGGCTGTTCTAGGCACAAATAGTGCAAGGTGTAGGTTTACTTCTTCCCTCTAATGCAGGTGGTCAGGAATTGGATACACTCATCCCAACATGCAGACCAGCACAGAATGGGAATATAATCTGCGACTGGTATGAGGTAATAGGACATGATTTCCACACTGTGAGCCAGGGGGAAAAGGGGAAGGATAGTCAGTTTCTTCCTTGGGCACCACACTTTACTCCGGGCTGTGCCTAAAGGCACAGTCTATTGCCAAGTTAATATGAAATATATTTAAACCTATCATTGGAGGGACTGACACCTTATCTGGTACTTTCTGACCTGGCAAGATGTAGGAAGTACAGGTACCTTATTAAACAAAGAATAATGTGTCAAATTCTGCTCACAGATACATGGATGTAAAACAGGCATAAATGGCATTCACTTAAATTGAGTTATTCCAGATTTGTTCTGTGTAACTGAGAGCAACGTAATCCATAGAGTGGAACTAAATTATTGAATCCTACAGATTAGTCTGAAGCTTACCAAAGAACTTGTGAACAACCAAAAAACCTAGTCATCGTGTTCTCCCCAAGCTGGGCACCACATATTCAGTTTACAAAAGTTTGAGTTGGGCAGAGGCAGATAGACTTAGAGTTATCTTGTTAGCATTTCTACTTCCATGGCCAGTAAGAGAAATTACCTTTGCTGGAATTTGGGAAGGAGGTAAACTATATCAGTGAGAAAGAAATGAAACATGCATTTTGGTTTTGTAAGTGAGCCCAAGACAAAGCGAGGAGGAAGAGTGTGTTGTATTAGAGTATAATTCTGGTGATCTTCATCTACATCAGATAGAGGAATAATGTCAGCCCTCATAGATGTATTCACTTTATTCGATAATGTATTATCATGCAAAAAGAAATCATAGATTGGCAAGATTAAGCAGCATGTTTGGTATGATACAGTATTACCCTTTGATGGATTAACAGAACTATATTGCCTCTATTGTTGTGGGGAAAGTGTGCTATAGACTTTAACATATGCTTACCCCAAAGCAGCCTGAGTAAAAGCATTTAGCATGTACACCATATGGATCTGTAATAATATGAAGAAAGAGAAACAATTGAGCGCAGAGTCTAGTATCAGCCAGACAGGACCTTTGTGGTCATAGAGTATGCAAAGTTGTTCCTTTTTCTTCATTGGTTTCAATCTTCAGTGGTCATCAAAAGGTCTGGACATGACATGTTTATTACTGCACAGGAAGGGGAGAAGTGGTTCAGATTTGGGATCAGGAAGTGCAGTGAATTCAACTATTTTGATGTTGAACCTTAACCTATCCTTTTCCAGATTCAAAAATGCTAATCTCTTCAAACCCCAGAGCCAATCCCCTCTGGTTTCATCATCTTTCTTTGAGTTCTGCTTTCTTTCTGTAATGGAGTTCCACTTCCAGATTTCTGCCAATTGAGTTCGCTATGCAAACCCCAGATGGGTCCAATCTGTTCTTCCTCCTCATCTGACAAAAGATATAATTGGCTAAGAGCCTTACTCAGCTAATAGAACAACTAGGTGCTTTCCTATTGTAGCTAATGGATTTCACAGTTCTAGAGCTGTCTCTCATACTTCCAGATTTGAAGTTTTCCTAAAAAATATTAACTGAGGGAACCTGGAAAGAACAGTTCCATGAAAGAAAGAACAGATCTAGCCAATCTATTGAATTATTTACATTTGGCAGAAGCACAATTTAAACAAGGCGGAATAGTTTATTTAGGGCCAGACCATACCTTTAAGGCACAGGCACTCATTGGATGAAATGCAGGGTATCAGCCAACTGGGAAGGGGGCAGTCTAGCCTAGTGGTCAGAGCAGGTATCAGGCATCAAGGACTAGGGTCGGAGCTTGAGTCAGATGCCAGAACCACAGGTTAAGCCAGAGGTTAAAGACTAGAGCAAGCATGGTAGCAGGAAGGGACAAGACGGAGGCCAGGCTGGGTTCAAGGCAGGAGCAGTAGGAATAAGGTAACAGAGGAGCAGTCACAGTGATGGGCATGACCAGAGCACAACCAGCCAGCTGATGCTGTCTTAAGAGCTAGCTTGCTGGTCCCTCCAGCCAATCAGGTGGTGTGGCCAGTTAGACAGCTTGCTTCAGGCCACCTGTACTGATGAGGTTGCCTGGAGACTAGCTCTGCTGCAGGCCCTGATTCCTGACACAGGAGGAGTACTGTGGGAGCACACACCCTGGCTATTGCAGATTATGGGGATGGGAAATAGCAGATATGGACCACTGCTCCCCTCCATTATTGGGTTTAAGACAGCAAATGTATGCTATGCTTGGAACTTCTTACAACAGTCTTGTTTGTAGGTGACAGTCCACCCTGATCCAATCTCTAGCCTCTTCTGTGGAGACCTGCCATGGATATGGCAGCTGTGATGCCTACATGGGTTCTCCACTGGCTGACCTGCTATCTCAGTGGACAAAAATCATTCCTGATTCAACTGAACTGACACATTGGCCTGATCCAACTCTCTATAAAATCAACAGGAAGATACCTCTTGACCTCAGTGGAAAATGACTGTCAGTCAGTCAACAGGGGCAATAAAGATTTTTCCCCTATGATTTCTCTTTTATTCCTATATATTAAAAGTATGCAATACATCTTGACCAATATTACTGGTCATAACCCACAGCTTGAAGAAATTAGGTTTATGTGCTAGAACTTCCCTGAGCATTCTATTTATAAACTAACAAATTTATTTGAGCATAAGCTTTCGTGAGCTACAGCTCACTGCATCGGATGCATTTTTGTGAATACAGACTAACACGGCTGCTACTCTGAAACCTGTCATTCTATTTATGTTTTTTCAATCTGTTGTTCTTTAGGAATGGTAAAATTTATACTTTTTAAGCCAGTTAATTCATTGTATACAGTAGCTTCAATAATCATACAGATAACTGTCAGGTTAGTATGACAGAGTGTATATCTCTTAACTCCACTCCCAAATATTCCAGTATGCTATAGATGCTCTGAAAGTTGTCTGTTATATTTAAATCTTAATTAGCCAATAGCACAAAGAGGACATTTGAAAATACAATAATCTCTGCTCACTGATTCTTGAGTACCTCTTTTCTGCCTCCATTTGTAATACTCCAGAGTGCAGTCAGTTGTGCACAAGAACAAGCATACCAGTCTGCATCTCACTACTATGGAGGTGAAGAGCCATTCCTGGCATTTCTAATCAGGTAATTAGAACACTCACTTTAGCAGTCTCAAGGGATTAGTGTTGTATTCAAAGAAAATTAACTGTTGATGTTAATAATTTATTTGTATATATAACTCACCTGGAAAAGTGAAATGCTTCATGTATGAAGTATTTGCAGGATTTTTCTTTTTATTTGAAAAATATATTGAGATGCAAGAATACTCTGGTCTTTCTTCCCTTTTCTTCAATGGCTAGCCTCACCTGAATACCCACTTATATAATCCCATCACATACACCTTTCTTACAACAAAGCTTTGTTATACCTAAAAAATCAATGGTGCATCAAAACTGAACACACAGTAAAAAGAAAAGGAGTACTTGTGGCATCATAGAGACTAACAAATTTATTTGAGCATAAACTTTCATGAGCTACAGCTCACTTCATCAGATGCATTCGATGAAGTGAGCTGTAGCTCACGAAAGCTTATGCTCAAATAAATTTGTTAGTCTCTAAGGTGCCACAAGTACTCCTTTTCTTTTTGCAAATACAGACTAACACAGCTGCTACTTTGAAACCTGAACACACAGTATTTATTTTTTCTGGCTTCCCGCACCTCCACTATTCATTTTATAGTTTCTACACCACCACATATGTATAAATGCAAAATCAGAAACAGCCTTTGTAAAGTAACTTCAACCAGTACTTTAAGCTCTCACTCAAGATGAAAATCTGTCTGAAATGAAAGGTGCATACTCTACACATGCTACAATGGCACTAACACTTCACTGTCACTTTAGCCATGGTTTCTCACATACCCACTTTTTTCTGCTTTCCTTGTGAATCTTATTATGGTTCAGGTCTTGGAACCTATCAGTCAGGGCTACAGCAAGTTAATTTAAAGTGCAGTTCTAATTGGAGAAAACACTACGTAAACATGGCACCTGTTTTTGTTTTTGTTTTTTTAAAGTTGTTCTTTGGGTACAGTGAGAGTCATAGCTGCTAAAATTTGGAACTCCAGGAACATACTGCACAGATCATGAAATACAGCTGGTAAAATAAAGCTTAAAATGTAATAATTTAAATATAAAAAAATTTGTATGAAACACTTTGGAAAATCAAGAATAAGCCAAGGTTTGTAATTCATTTCAGATATGTACAAGAATACAAAATTCATGTTTTTCAAGGGTCCACAAACTAAAGCACTTGATTCTGCTGCCCTCACTCATGTTCTGTGGTACCTTATTCCCCAAGTGGTCCTAATAAAATGATCACTTATTGAGTGGACAAGCTGCATTCTGCATTGATTGCATTGATTTTAAAGTGTAGTTTTCTGTAGTAGTCACTAGAGTAATTCAGACTAAGGGGACAAAAACATGGATGTATGAGATGAGATCCCCTTCTGAGAAAAAAGATGAAATTTCACTTTGATTGTCAGTTATCTGGGGAAGGGACTGTCTTTTTGTTCTTTGTTTGTCAAGCACATAGTACAATGGCATCCTGATCTGTGATGGAGAGTCCTATGTGCTGCTGCTAACAACAACAACAAACTTTCTTGCCAAGGAAAAGAACTGAACAGCACTGGTAGCAATGGCTGCTACCTACACATTCAGCAATAGTTGGGGATACATGACCCTATAGGTTGAAATCCTGTGTAACAACTAGTAGACATACTGCTGCAATGGGTTTACTGATATAACCTCCATCTTTTTTTTCCTGGATTCTTCCCCTAGCCTACTACCATCCCTTCTGTTCTTATCTGGATTGAACTTCAGACAGCTTGCCCACATCCATTAGAAGAACCTGCATATAAATAGATTTGATAGGTAGGTAAATAGTGTAGATCCATGGGTGGATAGCTATCAGCTCAAGATTAGCATGGCTAAAACAGAGTTCCTAATCTTCCCCCTACCTCTTTTCTCAATCACTGTGGACAACAACCATAATCTGGGCATCGTTGTGGACTCAGACTTCTCTCTAGGGCCTCACAACCAGGCCATGCCAAGATTTAGATCTGCATAATATCTCTAAGATAGGGCCTTTCCTAACCATCCACAGCTAAAACTCTTGTCCAGACGGTCATCTCATGCCTCAGTTACCACAACATCCTTTCCACTGATCTTGACAAGTGCAGTCTTGCCTTGCTCATATTTATTCAGAATACTGCTGCAAAGATCATTTTCCTAGCCCACTGCTTTGACTATGTCACCCCTCTCTTTGCATCCCTCCAGTAGTTCCCCCTTCTCTATTGCAGCAACCATAAACTACCTGTCTTCTCTTTCAAGGCCATTCATGGCCTATTCCCTACTTTAGCTATCATCTCTCATGTACTATTGAACTGTTGACTCCCACCTGTGATTGGCCAACCTCCATCTCCTACTTATTACAATTTCAAACAAGCATCTTCCTGCTTTCTCCCATGCTGCCCCTTGGGAAGAGCTCAACATAAGCATCCACAAAGTTACCTCATTATCCTCCTTCAGATCTTTCCTTAAAACTCTCCTTTGCCATGAGGTAAGGGTAAGTAACTATGGGAACAATTTATCAATGGTTGTGGTGGATTCTCCATCACTGGCAATTTTTCAATCAAGATTAGATTCTTTTCAAATATACATTCTAGTTCAAATGGAAGTAATTTTGTGGGAGTTCTATGGCCTCTGCAGTACAGATCAGACTACACAATCACAATGATCCCTTCTGGTCTTGGAATTTATGAATCCATGATACCTACTAAAGACAACAATTAGGCTGCTGGTGTGCTGAGATCACTGACTATCAAGCTGATCGATATTGCCTTTTTGTTTCCTTGTATTTCCCCATCTGTTGTCTCTTGTTTCATTCTTTGATTGTCAGCTTCTTAGGGCCAGGACTGTGGTTTTGTTCTGTATTTGTATAGTGCCTCACACAATGGGCTGCTGGTCCATAACTGGGGCTCTTACGGGCTAACACAATACAAATAATGAAGGTTATTTGTGTTAGTATTTTTAAATGTTTGTGCCATACCCTGAGGGCTTTGACCCAGGCTGTGAATGCTTAATAAATGAATCAATAATCATTTTTATATTTAAAATTACTTGGGAAACATTAATGAACCCAAATTTAGAAAGACAAACCCCATATCATCACCATCTCATTGAAATAGTTAGTATGGACCTTTATTCTAAGTATAGAAGATTTGTGTTCCAATGACCCTAACATTAAAACTTTGTGACAAACAATTCCTAATCACATCCTAACCGAAATTTCATAACACAAATGTTGGTAAACGTTAATGATTAGATTCACCATGGGTAGTCACTCTAAACCCCCAAAGTTAAGGATGCATCTTTGATATGATCATTTTAAATATCTGGAGAAGAGTAAGCAAAATAGCAATGAGATTGTCCTGCTATTGCTTTTGGAGATGCGGACATTCACATCTTTCTGGTGAACAAAGAATTTTTTGAATACATAGAGTTCAAATCACCTAGAATCTTCTTGCTTTTATGATTTGCAAAGGGTCTGACATTCAGTAGCTTACTGAAGATTTTATTGGCTTTTCCAAAAATGTCTTTTTTATATGGAAGAAAAATCATTTATATTGTAGTGTAGGAAACTTTTTAACATTTTATTGATTTTTACAGGAATCTCAGCATGGAAGAAATCATCTTCTGGGATTCAGCAAAGTCAAAATACATGCAGATCTAATTGGATAACCACTTTTTTTTTAATAAGAAGAGTTGTTGGTGTGTGTTTTTTCTGAAATATGAGGATATCTAGAAGATGATTGGGAAATAAAGTACGAAAATAACAAATGGGTGGAATTTTATATTCAAATACCACAATCCCTGCAGAAGCTGTAATTGAAGTAAGATTATTATTATTTGTAATAGTGTAGCCCAGAGGAGCCCCAGTCACTGACCAAGATGCTGCTATGCAAAAAGAACAGAAATGGTGCCAGTCCCAAAGAGCTTACAATCTAAGTAAATAACCAAATAAGTACATAAGAGACATCTTCATGGTCTGGGCCCAGGACACCAAAAAGATTACCTGAAGCTCCTAGATGAGATCTGGGGTTAATAGCTTGACTTCTCAGGCACAATTAAACTATCCACCAGAAGGATAAAGTAGGTCTGTGCAAGAGAGAATTTTCTCAGAGCTAGGCCACAAATTAGCTTCCAGGTGCTAAGATACAGGATGTAGACCTGAGGTTGAAAAGGATCCTAAAGGGAGCGGGAAAGAATCCCCTAATGATACGGCTAGATCCTCGCTAGAAAGTATTAAGGGAGACTATGCTAGGCTGGGGAAGACGCTTAAGGAAATTGAGGCTCAGGTGGTCTTTATTGGGATCCTTCTTGTTCCTAGAGAAGGGCAACAAAGGTGTGACAAGATTATGACTGTCAACAGATGGTTTAGGCAGTGGTGCTATAAGGAGGGCTTTGGAATGTATGGCCACTGGGAGGCATTCACGGACAGAGGACAGTTCTCTCAGGATGGACTTCACCTGAGTAGGGAAGGAAATAGACTTCTAGGATCGAGGCTGGCACAACTGATAAAGAGAGCTTTAAACTAGGAATTAGGGGGAGGTGGTTGGGAGATGTCCAGGTAATCTCCACGCCAGATTTTAGCACTGAGAGGGAAGAAGACGAAGTAAGAAAGGACACAGCTGTGGGTAGGAGAATGTATATAAGGAGCGAGGGCGGTGTGGATACTAGTCTAATAGGTTATACTGGCTGTAGAATGACTGTGCCTAATAGGGTACAAAATGTGAGCGAGGCCAAACAGCAAAAATTAAGATGTTTGTACACCAATGCGAGGAGCCTAGGTAACAAAATGGAGGAACTAGAGCTACTGGTGCAGGAAGTGAAACCAGATATTATAGGGAGAACAGAAACATGGTGGAATAGTAGTCATGACTGGACTACAGGTATTGAAGGGTATGTGCTGTTTAGGAAAGACAGAAACAAAGGTAAAGGGGGTGGAGTAGCACTGTATATCAATGATGAGGTAGAATGTAAAGAAATAAGAAGCAATGCAATGGATAAGACAGAGTCCGTCTGGGCAAAAATTACATTGGGGAAGATAACTAGTAAAGCCTCTCCTACGATAGTGCTTGCGGTGTGCTATAGACCTCCGGGATCTAATTTGGATATGGATAGAGCCCTTTTTAATGTTTTTAATAAAGTAAATACTAATGGAAACTGCGTGATCATGGGAGACTTTAACTTCCCAGATATAGACTGGAGGACCAGTGCTAGTAATAATAATAGGGCTCAGATTTTCCTAGATGCGATAGCTGATGGATTCCTTCATCAAGTAGTTGCTGAACTGACTAGAGGGGATGCCATTTTAGATTTAATTTTGGTGAGTAGTGAGGACCTCATAGAAGAAATGGTTGTAGGGGACAATCTTGGCTCAAGTGATCATGAGCTAATTCAGTTCAAACTAAATGGAAGGATTAACAAAAATAAATCTGCAACTAGAGTTTTTGATTTCAAAAGGACTGACTTTCAAAAATTAAGGAAATTAGTTAGGGAAGTGGATTGGACTGAAGAATTTATGGATCTAAAGGTAGAGGAGGCCTGGGATTACTTTAAATCAAAGCTGCAGAAGTTATCGGAAGCCTGTATCCCAAGAAAGGGGAAAAAATTCATAGGAAGGAGTTGTAGACCAAGCTGGACGAGCAAGCATCCTAGAGAGGTGATTAAGAAGAAGCAGAAAGCATACAGGAAGTGGAAGATGGGAGGGATCAGCAAGGAAAGCTACCTAATTGAGGTCAGAACATGTAGGGATAAAGTGAGACAGGCTAAAAGTCGAGTAGAGTTGGACCTTGCAAAGGGAGTTAAAACCAATAGTAAAAGGTTCTATAGCCATATAAATAAGAAGAAAACTAAGAAAGAAGAAGTGGGGCCGCTAAACACTGAGGATGGAGTGGAGGTTAAAGATAATCTAGGCATGGCCCAATATCTAAAGAAATACTTTGCCTCAGTCTTTAATAAGGCTAAAGAGGATCTTAGGGATAATGGTAGCATGACAAATGGGAATGAGGATATGGAGGTAGATATTACAATATCTGAGGTAGAAGCGAAACTCAAACAGCTTAATGGGACTAAATCGGGAGGCCCAGATAATCTTCATCCAAGAATATTAAAGGAATTGGCACCTGAAATTGCAAGCCCATTAGCAAGAATTTTTAATGAATCTGTAAACTCAGGAGTAATACTGAATGATTGGAGAATTGCTAATATAGTTCCTATTTTTAAGAAAGGAAAAAAAAGTGATCCGGGTAACTACAGGCCAGTTAGTTTGACATCTGTAGTATGCAAGGTCCTGGAAAAAATTTTGAAGGAGAAATTAGTTAAGGACATTGAAGTCAATGGTAAATGGGACAAAATACAACATGGTTTTACAAAAGGTAGATCATGCCAAACCAACCTAATCTCCTTTTTTGAAAAAGTAACAGATTTTTTTAGATAAAGGAAATGCAGTGGATCTAATTTACCTAGATTTCAGTAAGGCATTTGATACCGTGCCTCATGGGGAATTATTAGTTAAATTGAAGAAAGTGGGGATCAATATGAACATCAAAAGGTGGATAAGGAATTGGTTAAAGGGGAGACTGCAACGGGTCCTACTGAAAGGTGAACTGTCAGGTTGGAGGGAGGTTACCAGTGGAGTTCCTCAGGGATCAGTTTTGAGACCAATCTTATTTAATCTTTTTATTACTGACCTTGGCACAAAAAGTGGGAGTGTGCTAATAAAGTTTGCAGATGATACAAAGCTGGGAGGTATTGCCAATTCAGAGAAGGATCGGGATACTATACAGGAGGATCTGGATGACCTTGTAAACTGGAGTAACAGTAATAGGATGAAATTTAATAGTGAGAAATGTAAGGTTATGCATTTAGGGATTAATAACAAGAATTTTAGTTATAAGTTGGGGACGCATCAATTAGAAGTAATAGAAGAGGAGAAGGACCTTGGAGTATTGGTGGATCATAGGATGACTATGAGCTGCCAATGTGATATGGCTGTGAAAAAAGCTAATGCGGTTTTGGGATGCATCAGGAGAGGCATTTCCAGTAGGGATAAGGAGGTTTTAGTACCATTATACAAGGCACTGGTGAGACCTCACCGAGAATACTGTGTGCAGTTCTGATCTCCCATGTTTAAAAAGGATGATTTCAAACTGGAGCAGGTACAGAGAAGGGCTACTAGGATGATCCGAGGAATGGAAAACTTGTCTTATGAACGGTTTCAGAGTAGCAGCCGTGTAGTCTGTAGCTCACGAAAGCTTATGCTCTAATAAATTTATTAGTCTCTAAGGTGCCACAAGTACTCCTTTTCTTTTTGTCTTATGAAAGAAGACTTAAGGAGCTTGGCTTGTTTAGCCTAACTAAAAGAAGGTTGAGGGGAGATATGATTGCTCTCTATAAATATATCAGAGGGATAAATACAGGAGAGGGAAAGGAATTATTTCAGCTCAGCACCAATGTGGACAAAGAACAAATGGGTATAAACTGGCCACCAGGAAGTTTAGACTTGAAATTAGACGAAGGTTTCTAACCATCAGAGGAGTGAAGTTTTGGAATAGCCTTCCAAGGGAAGCAGTGGGGGCAAAAGATCTATCTGGTTTTAAGATTCTACTCGATAAGTTTAAGGAGGAGATGGTATGATGGGATAATGGGATTTTGGTAAGTAATTGATCTTTAAATATTCAGGGTAAATAGGACTAATTCCCTGAGATGGGATATTAGATGGATGGGATCTGAGTTACTACAGAAAATTCTTGCCTGGGTATCTGGCTGGTGAATCCTGCCCATATGCTCAGGGTTTAGCTGATCGCCATATTTGGGATCGGGAAGGAATTTTCCTCCAGGGCAGATTGGAGAGGCCCTGGAAGTTTTTCGCCTTCCTCTGTAGCATGGGGCATGGGTGACTTGAGGGAAGCTTCTCTGCTCCTTGAAGTCTTTAAACCATGATTTAAGGACTTCAATAGCTCAGACATAGGTGAGGTTTTTTGTAGGAGTAGGTGGGTGAGATTCTGTGGCCTGCACTGTGCAGGAGGTCAGACTAGATGATCAGAATGGTCCCTTCTGACCTTAGTATCTATGAATCTATGAACTCCAGAACAAACTTCTAAGAACCACCACTAATCTCACCACTTTCATTTCCAAGTAAAAGGCACATTTCTTCAATCTGGCATTTGCTAATAAAAGCACATATCACCACACACAATGAAACAAAACAGAAATAATATAAACAAACAAACAAAAAATCCACTGGCAGTTTTTTCCCTGCTTAGAGGAAAGGAATCAGAAAGAATCATACGTGACAGATACTAGTCACAGCAATTATTGCACTAAAAGGTTCTCAGGAACACCACTGTGATGGGCACAGCATAAGAATTTGAATAGGATGCTCACAGAGAAAGTATCCTAATTTATTTTAAAAAGCCAATGAGAGTTATTTACATCCTATAGCCATTGGACCGTTGGTTTTGAAAAGCCTCAAAGGGAAAATATGATTTTAAGCATCTATAAAACCCAATGAAGTTGAAAATGAACATGTCATATAGAGTGATGATTCCTCTCACACTTCCATAAGCCCATTTAGGATCTGGATGTGAATTAGAATTTAATATATGAATATCCTTAAAATAATAGCTGGCTTCCTGGGTAAATCTCTTTGCATTATTTACATAGCTATAAATGGAGGTTTCACCTAGAGTCAAACTAAATGGCTGTCTTTGGTATCGGGAGAGTTCCTCCACTACCACAGGGAACTTTGCTTTCATAAGTAATTTTTTCGCTCCATGAATCTGATGAAGTGGGTTATAGCCCACAAAAGCTTATGCCCAAATAAATGTGTTAGTCTCCAAGGTGCCACAAGGACTCCTAGTTGTTTTTGCTGATACAGACTAACACAGCTAGCCTCTGGAACTTGGCTCAAATTTGTCATTCATGGAAAATGTTTTCAAGGTCCTTTAGTTTGTCTTCAACCAGCTTTTAACAACAACTACTTTCTCAGAGGCAAGAAAAGTAATAGTACTTTAAGGCTATTGTCAGTTTTGGGATTTGTTAACAAAGTCAATTAGGGATGAGCTGAAAGATGTATGGTAGTGGTGGCTGATACCTTATCTAGATTTGTACAATGCAGAGATCTGACTGAGAATTGAATGCCTTGTTACTCACCGCTATGATTTTGAAAGCAGGACATTGGAAACTAGCATAGTCAGCTTTGTCACAAAACATTTGAATTGACATGGGAAGAGTAATGACTTTCAGAAAAAGTCATATATATTTAAAAAAGAAGCTGCTGTCTTCTCTTCTTCCTGAGTTATAACATTATTTTCAAATATTTTGCTATGAGATGTTTGATTTTCACAATCAGATGCTGCTGCAATTAAATTAGCTACCAAATTTAAGATCCAGGAGACTGAAAAGCAAAGATTAAACTAAAACAATAACAAAATAATATACACACAATCATGGCTCTATTTCAGTCAGTGGCAAAACTCCTCTCCAGGGAGTTAAGTGCTAAAGATTTTATTTGTTTTAAAAGAGGTATACAGGCTTTTTTATTATGGCAAAACATAGACTTATAGAAGCATAAGGTTAGAAGAGACCACTGGGGTCACCTAGTCTAACCCCCTGCCAAGATAATGGTTTCAATTACTCACACAAAGTTATCTTCTTTCCTATATTTGTTGCATGGCTGAATGGTAGCTTTCCTGTGAAAGTGAATAGAAAAAATTCATTATTTTTTTTCCATTTTCCACACCCCACAGGCCATGATTTTACCTCTTCTGCCCTATGCCTATCCTTGTCCAAGGGAACAATACACTCAGAAATATTATTGGGTCAAAAAGAAGAAAACTTTACTCGACAGTCCTGGCTGCATGTACATGTTTTTACTGGTTTCAGAGTAGCAGCCGTGTTAGTCTGTATTCGCAAAAAAAAAAAGGAGTACTTGTGGCACCTTAGAGACTAACAAATTTATTAGAGCATAAGCTTTTGTGAGCTACAGCTCACTTCATCGGATGCATTTGGTGGAAAAAACAGAGGAGAGATTTATATACACACACAGAGAACATGAAACAATGGGTTTATCATACACACTGTAAGGAGAGTGATCACTTAAGATAAGCCATCACCAGCAGCGGGGGAGGGCGGAAAGGAGGAAAACCTTTCATGGAGACAAGCAAGGTAGGCTAATTCCAGCAGTTAACAAGAATATCAGAGGAACAGTGGAGGGTGGGGTGGGAGGGAGAAATACCATGGGGAAATAGTTTTACTTTGTGTAATGACTCATCCATTCCCAGTCTCTATTCAAGCCTAAATTAATTGTATCCAGTTTGCAAATTAATTCCAATTAAGCAGTCTCTCCTTGGAGTCTGTTTTTGAAGCTTTTTTGTTGAAGGATAGCCACTCTTAGGTCTGTAATCAAGTGACCAGAGAGATTGAAGTGTTCTCCAACTGGTTTTTGAATGTTATAATTCTTGACGTCTGATTTGTGTCCATTCATTCTTTTACGTAGAGACTGTCCAGTTTGGCCAATGTACATGGCAGAGGGGCATTGCTGGCACATGATGGCATATATCACATTGGTAGATGCGCATGTTTTTACTATTATTCTTTATTCCAGCTCACACTTTGATTCTCTTTTTTCCTTTCCCTTCTGTGTATTAGTTTCTCTACCCTTGTATTTTTTCTTTCTGTTCTTCTGTATTCTTCTTAATCTCTCTTCTGTCCTGGTTCCCCTCACTATCTCTTTCCTTCCCCTTTCCCAGCTTTCTTCCCCCCCTGCCCATAACAGCTCTCCTCATCTGTGGCCCTCCATTCTTTCTACATTCTCTGGGTCCAGCCTCACTTCATTCTCTCTCTCTCCTATGGCTAGTATCACCCTGTGCCAAAGGATGAGCACAAGGCCCACGCACCAGTTGCAGACCAACATCAGCCTTCTTCTCTTTCTCTTCCTACTATTCCTCAAGGTTCCTCTTCAGGCCAATAGCAGTCAGGTTCCAGGGTTTTTAATTCAGTTCCATACCCTGACGCTGAACTCTTGGGTAGATTACCGGAAGGTGAGACATACAGTTGCTTGTCCTTTCCTTCTAGGCATCAAGGCAGAGCATGACCTTGTCTGAGTCATTCAAGCTCTGTCATTAGCTTGCCTAATTTGAAACAAGGTTTTCCCTAAAATTTGCAGCAAATCTATTAGGGATAAATCCTATCTCCTGCACCTACCCTCGTGCTGGTGGCTGGATGCTACATGCTCTGTCTAATAGCAGCAGAAACTGTCCACAGCCACTACTGTAGCCTCAGAGTTGTGGCACTCATGCATAGCACTTGTTCCATGGCCTTCTGCAAAGGGAAATGTCTAGTGGATTTGTATAAGCATAAATAAATGCTTTGCATTAAAAGGTAACGCTGTGTGGCTGAAGACAAAGGGAGAGTAATTATGTTTATAAATATACATTCTTACCTGTTTCAGAGTAACAGACGTGATAGTCTGTATCCGCAAAAAGAAAAGGAATATTTGTGGCACCTTAGAGACTAACAAATTTATTTGAGCATAAGCTTTTGTGAGCTACAGCTCACTTCATCAAATGCATAAGCTTTTGTGATACAGATGCATACATCCGACGAAGTGAGCTGTAGTTCACGAAAGCTTATGCTCAGATAAATTTGTTAGTCTCTAAGATGCCACAAATACTCCTTTTCTTTTTACTCTTACTTGTGAATTTGTCTTTTTTTTAAATGTTTTATTTCCCCCTCTCACTTCTAGGAACAAAGATAATATGAACAGTTAGAACAACATGCTCAGAACTTAGATCCTCAACTAATAGCAACTAAATGTCATAAATAGTGTCAAAATTGAGGTTCACTTCATTTGTTCCTGGAATATAATGTGACCATCAAAGAGCTCCATTTCCATTTGCAGTATCTAGTTTAGATGTTTAAAAATTTTGTTTTAATTATTTTTATGCCCAGCAATTCAGGAAAAAAGTTACTTGCTAAGATAGATACCATAAAGGAGAATCAGAACCTTGCACAGAAACAAATTAGAAGGTTGGAAATCATGTCTCACAAAAGTGTCATCTTGTCAGCGTTCTGGGCTACTGATCCAAAGGCTGGAAGTTGAACTAAGTACACATTTTAAACAGGGATCTGTTTTCAACAATGATGTGGTCGATTGTCTAGCCCTTGGATTTTTTTAAAATCAAGCTTAGATAATTTCTAAAAAATATGCTCTAGTTCAACCACACAAAACTGGGCTAACTTCAGGAATTAGTGAATGGGATCTATAGCCTAATCATTATGGTCCCTTCTGGCCCTAAAATCTATGAAGAAGCATAAACTACCTGGGCAGAATGAGAAACTACCTGGGCAGTGTGTCAAGCTGTTTGGAGTGGCTCACGACCAAGCGTGCTCACCTCAGGGCAGACTGTTAAGAACATGGCACAAACCCCAAATTGGTTGTGTGTTCTATACTTTGGCCATATTAAGCCATATATTTAGCACTTATGTCAGCCAAACTTTTGTCACTTGGGGGAGTGAAGAAAACACCCCCATGAGCAACATAATTTTGCTGGCATAATCGCTCATATGAATAGTGCTATGTCGACAGACGATCTCCTGCCTACATAGTTACCACAGCTCATTGAGCTGGTTTTATTATGCCAACAGCAGATTTCACCAACCAAGTATCAAGTTTGAACTCTTCAAACACTTTACAGCCTAACATGGAGTCACAGACTGTCTCCTTAGTCACTGTGGTCTATCTTGCAAGCCAGGCAAGTATGCCTTTGATAGATGGTGATTTTTGGTGTAAGGGACAATAATATTCAGGTTACTGCCAGTCCCAAAGGACCAGTTGCTTACCCCAGGTTAATTGTACCTCAGCTCTCACACCAAAAACAATGCTTGTATCCAATCCTATAATAAACTATCTAAAGATTTATTAACTAGGAAAAAGAAATTAGTTATTTATAGGATTAAAGCAGGTAAATATATACACGCAGAAGAATTACAGTCTTAGGGTTCAAAAAAGTAATGGAAGCTGCTGTATTGTGCAAGCTCTAGATGTCCTTTAGAGCTAACTCAAGCTAAACAGCTGGGGATCCCTTGCTTATGCTTAGAAGTCTTGATGTATCCTTGAAGTACAAGGAGCATAAAGATATACTTCTTTCTGATCAGGGATTTTTATTCCCTTCCCCCACAGTTCAAACTGATGGGACAAGTGTTTGCGCCAGTCTCCTCTTCATGATGGAAGGGGGGATGATCAACAAAGTCTGTGTCCGTTGATGTTTCATGATGGCTCATTTAGTTTCAATAGGCCTACTTGTGTGCAGGATCAGCACTTTACACTCATTAATGTTTCTTTCCTGTTTGGTGAGGTACGTGGGTACAGAGGTTTACAATGCAAACACTCAGTATAACTATACCATGGTTAGTTGTACCAGCAGATTTAATAAGTGAGATCAGAACATGCAGCATCCTACAAGCATTTCTTCCAGTATAAACACTAAACACATTTTTATAAACTTGACATCTATTTTAATGATACTAACACAAGGCGAGTCAGACTGCTTTCCAGCTATGCATTTGTCAGTGTTCAGTGAGGCCTGGGGGTCTTGGCATGAGCTGGCACCTGGTCTGCCAGTCTCACAGTGTGTGAGACATCTTATGTAAGCCAGCTCTGTTTGTGTGAATTCAGTGTATGAAAAGTACTAAACAGCGAATGTTTTCCACAAATCAATAGCTTTAAAAAGCTGAACAATGTTTATGATGGTCACAATACAGCATTTTTTCCACTTTGTGACTTTGATTTTCTGTACTGCTTTCTTTTAGATGAGAACCTACTTGACTCAAAAAATCAGCTCAAATGGTATCAGTGGCAGCACAATGTAGTTACATAGATTGTTTGACTCTGCATCCACAGCCAGGAACTTTCCCTTTGGGCTGACATTTTACAGTAAAATGTCATTTGTTTCATGGTTTGTAACATGCTACGGGAAATTATTTACAGCTGATTTACAGGTTCAAAATGTTCATATTTGTGATCCACTAGGGGTTAATAATAAAACATCATCCTTCCATAATCTTCTTCTCGTTTTCTTTCTCATGCCTTACAGTCATACAGGAACAAAAGGAACAGTATTTATTTTAGCATAACAACACTGACTTTGACAAGTCATCCCCTTTAGAAGGAACACTTTCGGATGGCTTTCTGAATGCTGAGCATTGTTTATGTTTTTCTTGTGCAGCTTGGGGAGTGTTACATTCCGAGTGCTACTTTTCCCCCCTTCTTTTGCAAGATTGTGCATTGTTTGCCAGAAGCTCCTGTTTCACAAATGTAATCTCATTTTATACTATAGGGACAATAACAAACTTACAAACCAACATTCTAAATTACTCACATTTGAACAAGGAAAGATGCAACAGCATTTTGTCCCATACTATATTTACTCATCTAAATTCTGCTCTAATTTTCACTGTGGAAAATTGCTTGAGACCCCACTGAATTCAGCATAATAATAAAGTGTTTGGTCCATGATTCCTGTGAAGTATAATGGTAACAACCCTAGAGATCATAGAGCAACTCCTAGTTTCAGGCACAATACCTTATCCAGCATAGCTTAAAAAAGAAATCCTTCAAGCAAAAGGTTGAAATCACACCAGAGAGTACAAAGAACACAAAGGGCTATAGAGTCAATTATGAGGGAAGAACATATAGAGTCTACCACTCTCAAAGACCAAGAGCACTCCAGGAGGGGACCATCATTTTTCTCTTTTGAAGTTCTGGACATTTCTATTATCAGGTGTCTTTATCATACAGTATGGTTGTGAAGGACTGCAGTTGCTAGTTAAGAACTGATTCTTAATTATCTCTGAATCAGAAGATGCTTTTTGCTGGGAGTAGTTCAGGAACTAGGCTGAAAGACCATTTTAATTGTGAGTGATACGCTGAAATACAAAGAGCCTGCATTTCTCATTCAACCCTATGTAAGTTATAGTTCATTTCCCAGCAGCACCCACCTAAAAGATGCTTTGGGTTGATAGTGTATCAACATTCCATCAGCATCCAGTCTCAGTACAATCTCTTTCTTTCTTTGTTTGTTAGAAAGACGAAAAATTAAGCAGTATTCACAAAAGTAATAGTTTGCACTCTGCATTGATTTTTAGAATCCCTGGTGCTTCATTTATCCAATTGGCAGACTCAGTTTGCATAGACTCATCAATATCATCGGAGAACAAAGGTGTCATTCTAAATACAAGTCAGTACGTGTGATCTCAGAACCCCAAGGAGACAGGCTCACCCCTTGCGAAAGATGCATTGAACTGGAACACAACAGATGGTTATTTCCATTTGCCCTTGCTTTGATGAATTACAATGTTGTTTACCGACATATGGATTTATGAATTGTTGTTTTACTTACAAACCGAATGCTATTAATTGTATTGATAAGTGAAATGTTCATGCACAGAACTCAGCCCTAGAAAACAGAAAATCTTGAAGTTATAATGATAGCCAGGGCTACATTTTCATTGTTATGTGGGATGCTGTGGTCAGAACTCTTTGTTGTCGCTAATGGGAGTTAAGTATATAGCCACAATGATGTTTAAAGGTTTCCTCAAGTAACATCAGGCTCCTTTCTGGCTTGTGCAGCCAGAACCTGTATTAAGAACAGGGCATATGCCAAAGGCAGCAGTACCGGTGGCCCTTCCTAGAAGCATTCGAGCTGATTTAGCAGGGATCACTGAGGGACTGCAAGGAAAGCAAAGGCTGAAGCAAACTATGAAAGGACACAGCATGCATTTGCCCTTCCACTGACCTTGCTCTGCTGGCCACTGCAGAAGATAGGTTGGGGCCCTGGTTATGCCCATTTTAATGTCACTGTTGGTGCTAGACTCCCTGATCCTTTTCCAAAAGCAGTACAAGGGTCAAGATTTTAAACTGTCTGCCTGTTGGGAGTGGGGTCCTTGCATCCCTTCTGTCACCCTGTACAGCTGCAAAGTGCTAGCCACAATCTATCCCATAAAGTCTCTAGGATGGGATTGGGGAGAACCTTTGATAATCTCAAAATTCTTGGAGACTTGTTTTCCTTAGCTGATTAGAGTGCTCGTATGCAAGACCCAAACTCCTGTCCCTCACCCTTTGTTTCCTTGGACCATTTCCTTCCTCCTGCCCACCCTTTTCTCCCTTTTCTGTTGCTCCTAGTTTAATTTCCTGCAGCCTTTCTAAGGTGCCATCTCTATTCCTGTTTTTCATACATGAGCAGCCAAGTACAAGCATCAAGCACAAGGAATTCTCTCTGCCAACAGCACTTCGCCCCCTACTTTTCATCTCACACTTTGTCATTGCTGTGTCGTATCTTGCCACAGCAGCACTTTGTTTCCTAGCTACATCCAGACTCCCACAGCAGTTACCCATCTTTAGATAACTGTATAATTCACTGATTTGTGAACCCTGCCTGAGACTCATCCTTTAGTTGTGAATGGCGATCTGGAGGAAGGTGAAGAGAGATACCATTTGCTGAAAATTCATGGCTTTATTGGAAAGCAGTGCCCCCCCCCCAGCATGATACCTCTAGCTATGTTAAACACAGACTTCCTAATACAAGAAGTATTGGGATTACATGCATCAAATACCTACAGGACACAGCTACGTAGGATGCAGATTTCTAGTCATGTGAACTGCCTGTCCTTTGACAGATACAGCCAGCCAAAAAAATCAGTGTGGTTTGCTCTGAAGAGTATATTGCATCTTTTGGCCCCACCTTCTTATAAGATAACTGCAGTAGAGCGAAGTGATGGTACCACCTTGGACAAGCCATTAGAATTATGGATTCATGATCTATTTGTGTCTGGTTTCTTTTTAATGTATGTCTCTTTCCATCTTCAATATTACACCTTCTCTGATCATCTCCACCTTAACTAATTGCAGGTTCTTATCTGATCTGTTAATATTGGCAAATATCAGCATAAGGATCCATGAAGTCCAGGCATACAGCACAGAACTCAGCACTGCTATCTATATTCTAAGCGTAATACATAATAGGTGCATGAGAAAAGTAACAGATAAATCAGAAAGAGCCTGGGCAAGAGTTTGTCATTTTGGTAGTAAAGCCTTCATTAGCTAGAGTGATCCTCTAAAGCCAGTATCATTATTCACTGTGAAATTCTTCCTTGTGCAGAGGGTTATATTGAGGGTTTAAGTGGGATTAAGTAGAGCCTATGTCTCATGTTGGCCCTCAGCACAGGGGTGAATTTCCATTCAGAGTAATAACTCAAAATTCTACACATTTGCACTTCAATAAATAGTTGAAGTTACTTTCCCTGTGTACATGCCTCTTGTGTTCATTTTCCAGCAATAGTGTAGCAGAGGGATCGGCAACCTTTGGCACATGGCCCATCAGGGAAATCTGCTGGCAGGCCGGGCCAGTTTGTCTACCTGAAGCATCCGCAGGTTCGGCCGATCGCAGCTCCCACTGGCCGCCGTTCACAATTCCAGGCCAATGGGGGCTGCAGAAAGCGGCAGCCAGCACATCCCTCGCCCCATGTCACTTCCCGCAGTCCCCATTGGCCTAGAATGGCGAACCATGGCCAGTGGGAGCTGCGATTGGCCAAATCCTTGGACGCTGCAGGTAAACAAACTGCCAGCGTGCCAAAGGTTGCTGATCCCTGGTCTAACAAGTAAATTTACAGCCAGGAATTTACAGAAACAGTGATTTTTAATTGACTATTAGAGCACTTTGAACTTGTAATGTGAGTGCTTGTACCAGAAATTTGACTAAGAATTCTTCTTATTGAGTGATGTATTTAAATCAAGACTGATGCCATTCTAAAAAAATATTCTATAAAATTCAAACAGTAGTTATGAGATTGATTCAGAGTTTAACAGATGAGGTTCTTTAGTCTGTGTTATGCAGGAGATCAGGCTAGATGATCATTATGGTCAATTCTAATCTTAAAATCTATGTCTCTGAAAACCATTTTAGGAGTATATAGTTGGGCTGTAAACATCCCTCACTTTGAATCTGTTTACATGGACATAGGATATTTTTTGTTGTAAGGAAAATAACTCAGTCCAATGTTTGCAGGATAACCGCCTTTTCTTTGATGTCCTGAAGCAGCTAGTAAATTTTCTTGAGGTACTAGCACATCCGAAATCAGTTGAAAGTAATTGACTGACAGATGATAGGCATTGAACTTTCTTTCACTGAAAAATCACTACAAAAATGCCTGAAGGTGTGTGCATGTGGGGGCGATTGGAAGCTCTTTGAGGCATTGGCTGTTTTCTGTACAGGGCTGAACATACTGTTGGTGCTTCATACATAATGATTAGTAAACCAGTGATCACACACATAAACAACATTCCCCTTTCCCCAGCCCAAGGAAATGCTCAAATCCCTGATAGTCTGGTCACATCTTACATTAGTGTGTTTCTTAACACAGGTGTACAGAGCTATTTATGCACCTAAAGATGCAGGAAGGTGCCTAGTGGGATTTATTAAGGCACCTAAGTGAGTACGGCACCTAACTCCTTTTGACTTTTAATGGGAGTTCGGCTCCTAACCTACTTAGACACTTTTGTAAAGCCCACTAGGTGCCTATCTGCATCTTTAGGTCCTAATGGAGACATAGCTTGGTCTCTTCCTGCTGGCCAGCAACACCATCAGGATGTGACCATAAGCCACCCCCTGTAACAGATACATATAACCCCATGTGTACGCCCCCCTGGGCACCACGTTGCTCTGGGAGACATTCTGCAGGTGCCGCCTATGCTTCAAACAGCTGCTTATTATGGGCTACGTGCCACTGACAGAATGTAGCGCTGTGTGATTATCATATACTTATAATCATTCTTACCAAACACAGAAACCAATGAGAATAAACATAGCAGGAAGAAATTACAGATAATTACAGAATGGTACATGCCCCAAAACAGTCTGCTAGAGAAGCAAGACTTGAACTTCCCCAGTGAAGGGCTGTGGTGCTGAAGTGAGACTCCTTGCTAGCATAGCTGCTCATGCAAGCAGTGCCTTTGCAGACTAGCGACCTACGGCACACAGATTCCACTGAACTCCTAGCAGAGCTGGTTGAAGATTTACTGACAGAATATTTTTTCTGTCCAAAAATGCCATTTCATCAAAACCAAGCCTTTCTCTGGGGACATGTCAATTCTGATGAAATTTCGTTTTGGAAAAAATAACCCAGAACAAAGTGTTTTGATAATGTCAGACCATTTCATTTTGACATTTTTGGAATGAACTGCTAATTTTTCATTTCAAAATGTATTGTTGTTAAGTTTATATTATACAACATTTAAAAAATGAGTCAAAATCAAAATGAAGTGTTTTATTTTATCAAAATGAAATGTTTTGATTGGCCCTACATTATTTTTTTCCCATAAAATTTCATTTCAGGGAAAATTTCAAAATTCTTTATTTTGAATAAAAAGATTTGAAATTGTTGAATTTCCTGTAGAACAGAATTTCTAGTTCCAATACTGCACTTCTTGTCAGTAAGAGGTTACTAGCTATACACACTGGTGATGCAAACCCAAAACTTGGGCATCATTCACATTCAGATGTAGATCCAAATTTTTCAAAAGATGATTTGCATATTAGTATAATATAAATGTAAAACCTTCAGTTTAATGAATCAAATGTGTGGAACCTGTCTAATATCATTACTGCTTTTTGTAGCGTAGAAATTAAAGGGCCAAACCTTGCTCACTTTCCTCACACAAGCAATCCCTTGCTCATATGTGATACAAGGAGGATTTGATCTATGTAGTCCCTTCTGTAGACCTATGAGGGAAGATTGAAAAAATTTGGTTTGTTTAGTCTGGAGAAAAGAAGACTGAAAGGGGACATGGTAACAGTTTTCAAGTACATAAAAGGTTGTTACAATGAGGAGGGAGAAAAATTGTTTTTCTTAACCTTGGAGGATAGGACAAGAAGCAGTGGGCTTAAATTACAGCAAGGGCAGTTTAAGTTGGACATTAGGAAAAACTTCCTAACTGTCAGAGTGGCTAAGCACTGGAATAAATTGCCTAGGGAGGTTGTGGAATCTCCATCATTGGGGATTTTTTAGACAAACACCTGTTAGGGATGGTCTAGATAATACTTAGTCCTGCTTTGAGTGCAGGGGACTGGACTAGATGACCTCTCGACATCCCTTCCACTTCTATGATTCTTAATCACAACAAGGCTGTGATTATGTCTGAAGTTTCAACCTGAGATGAAATCACCTGCTTTGGATGACTTGTAGCAGAGTTGTAACTTTAGTTGAAAAAAAAATGGTTTTCGGTGTTGATCATTAGTATTCCATGCTCCATGTCAAATTCTGTCAATTGATAAGTGCATCCTAAGCAATAAATTCAGTGCAGGTTTATGTTCCAATATTTTGAAATTATACAAATGATAAAAGTTGCAGGAAGCTACTTTTGGCTGCCACAACAACCACACAATTTAATAGCACATAGATTAAGTCCAAGTGAGAACCTGCATGATGTCTGTTGAATACGGTCCTTCTTGCCAGTGTTAGTGATTACCTTTTTTTTAATTAGTGCTCATAGGGCAGTGATTTCCCTGTGAATTTCCCAGGGCAATCTGGAAAATACAAGTATTAACTTGAGCAGCACAACTTTTCTAAAAGGGGCAGTGCATAATTTCTGGTGAATATGGCCAGGGATTCCTGACTCCTGTACATATGGACTAGTTGAAATGGTTCTGGCAGAGGGGATGCTGAGTATGAATTACCACCCTTATCCGAAAGCATCTCAAAGCACTTCACAAGAGATACAGTACAGCACCACAGAAATGCAAGTGCTTCTGGGAAGAAGGATGTCTGTCAGTCAAATGGAACACAGGATATTAGTGGATCATCTACACCATTTTAATTAATAATAATATTAGAAGCAGGGGAGGAAAATCTTATCTGAGGATATCAAGACTTTTACAAGAGCATTGTAAGATTTTAAGAGTAAAATATCCAGAACTGCACACAAATAATTTTGTGTGCAAACATACATGTGCATTTGAGTGTTTAAATTCCACAGAACAGCAATTGTGTGTACAATCATGATGACTGCATGTGCAAAATGTACAGTTATCTCTCAAAATAGTCAATTACATGTACAATTATTGCAGTTGCATGCACACAGTATTGCACACTAAAGTTAGGTAAATATCTTTCATAGACTATGCTGAAAGTTTGATCCTTAATGTCCACAAAGAGCAGGCAGACTCTCCATTTTTAAGTTCCTACTCAAAAGACCAATTTCAAAATAAACCTCCAAAGGCACTGCAGACATACAGGGTAAGTGCTGAGTCAACACTCTGAGAATGACTCTTGAAAGTGTTTTAATTCTTTCAAGATTATTCGCAGAGTGCATACTTGAACTTTATTGATGGCCCATAAGCCATTAAGTTGCAGAAAAGATTCTACCCTTGGTGCCGCCATTTTGTTTGATCAAACTCCTTGCAATGAATCTGTGGCAGAAAACTTTCTATTAAATTAAGCAGAAAACTAAGGGCATGTCTACAGTGCCCCACAGCTTGGGTTATGGGGGTTTGAATAGCAGTATGCACCAAAGTGCTGCACTGTGTCACAAATCAGCGAGTAGGTGGCCAGTCATAGTGGTCAGAGCAGTGGCACTCAGTGGCCTGGAACAGAGCCAAGGGTCAGAAACCAGGAGTCAGCCAATGGTCAGAACTGGAATGAAGAACAGGACAAGGGCGCAGGGCTGAAGCAGGACAGAAGCAAGGCTGGGAACAAAGCAGGATGCGGGCTGGAGCAAGGGTAGGGACAAGGCAGGATCAGAAGGGATGGCAGTTGTGACATGTGCATGGAGCTGCCAGAGATCTGTTGTTGCTGTTGGACTTAAAAGCAGGCTTTGCTGACTTCCTTGGCCAATTAAGTGGAGCTTCAATCGGACAGCCCTGCTGTGGCTCAAATGGGCTCACAGACAACCCAGAGACTGGGCAGGCACTTCTGCAAGTCTTCATTCCTAACACACTGTAATTCCCCCATGTGGACAGTGCAGGTGTGAATTAAGGGCATGTGTGCACAGCAAAGAAAAGCCCATGACTGGCCTGTGCCAGCTGACACAGGCTGTGGGTCTGTTTCATTGCTTCTGGATAAGTCTTCTGGGCTCAGGCTGGAGCCCGGGTTCTGGAACCCAGCGGGGTAGGAGAGTCCCAAACCCGGGCTCCAGCCTGAGCCTGGAAGTCTACACATCAATGAAAAAGCCCTACAGTCAGAGCCCCGCAAGCCCAACCACTGTTTTTTCTTTGCTGTGTAGACATACTCTAAAAGGTTCCAACTTTGCATTAACGTTGTCCTGTTCAAAGAGGTCACATTAATGCAAACTAGGAACCTTTTAGTATGTCCCTGCAATGTCCACATAAGGGAGTTACAGCCCAGCACTTTGGTACACATTGCTGTTCACACCCCCATAGTCCTAATTGTGGGGCGGTGCAAGAGATTAATCTAAATTGGGTTAAATTGTATTATGTCTGATGAGTGAAATATTATGTTATGTGTTGCTTAAACTGCAAAGGTAAGTGATAACTAATGAAAGGGAAACAAAAATAGCCCAGTGCCTATGAACATTGTACGTGTTGGCTATTTTTCATTTTATACAGTGATTGCCATGAGCATCAAAGCTATAAGAATATGCTTAAAAGAGATTACCGGTATATAGAGGAATTATTTTCTACAAGTTGGACTGTTTTGTTATATAAAAAAATATGAGAACTGACCATTTTAAAATAAAAATTGAAATCATATTAAGGGTAAATGGAGTTGAACTCCCACCCTCCTCATGTTAAAAACTTACGTGACATGCATTATTCCAGCAGTGCAAGTTGATTTGGAAGTCAGTAACAAAGGGAAAAGGGAATGTAGCAGGAATGCGATAATTTATACAAATATGATATATTAAGTTATACACATTGGGAATTAGACATTCACTTTGTGAATATTTTTAGCTGCCCTGTGCTGCATGGTGCAGGCAGTTTTCTTATGTACAAGAAAAGGACAAAAAAGAAGAACTATCATTAAAGGGTATATTCTCCTATTATGTAAACATTGGGGACTACACAGTGATCGGGGCCATCCAGGCAGGCAGAGGGTATGTCTGCACTGCAATTAAAACCCTGCAGCTAGCCTGTGCCAGCTGACCTGGGCTAAGGGGCCATTAAACTGTGGTGTAGGCATTTGGGCTGGGGCTGGAGCCCAGTCTGTAGGACCCTATGAAGTCGGGGAAGGGATCCCAGAACTCGGGCTGCAGACATGCGCAAATGTCTCCACCGAAATTAAATAGCTCTTTAGCCCGAGCCCAAGTCAGCTGGCACAGGCCAGCCACAGGCTTCTAATTGCAGACATACACAGAGTGATCTACTATGCAAATTCAGAAGCATCTGGCAGACAATACATTGCCCCATCCATGACCCCTGTTATGCATTATTGTTTACTACATGCATTATAGTAGCACCTGGAGGCCTCAACCAATATCCCACTGTGCTAGATGCTATATATACACAAAATAAGAGGCAGAGCCTTGAAGAGTTTATATGAAATAAACATCACATTAAATAGGCAAGACAAAGGAAGCATTGTCATCTTCACTTTCCAGATGGGGAACAGAAACAAAGAGAGAGAAAGTGACTTGCTCATGGTCACACAAGAATGTTGAAGCAGAGCCAAGCACTGAACCCAATTCTTATGAGTCTCAGCCATGTGCCTTAATCTCAAGCCCATCATTCCTCTCAAGAATAATAACTTTCTTTCAAGGGCAGAGTGTCTTGGTCAGAAAATTTCATTAGAAACATTTTTGGCTGAAAAATGGCTGATTCCTGAAAGTAGAAAATTCCATAGGAAATGCCCATTTTTAATGTAGTTTGTTCAGGTTTGTAATAAAAAAATCTGGACATTTTCAGTTTTCAACAGCCAAACAATGAAAAAAACATAAAGATGTTTTGGTTTTTTGGCCACCGAAATTGGAAAATGGCAGCCAGTCAAAAAGTGTCAAAAAATCGATTGCCAAAATCCCACCCCAGAATTTTCTTTTTGTCAAAAATTTTCAGAAAGGGGGGATACAAGCTTCCTGACAGCGCTAGTCTTAATTTTTTTCCTCACATGGATCTTTTCTAAATAGAATATATGCTGTAGACCAACAGAGAAGCTTGTGGAATGGATTAGCTTTTAGATTGTTTACAGTTTGATCAACTGATCACACCCTGCCTATTTCTTTATTTCTGTTTTTAACTTGCTCTTGCAGAGGTGGGATTAGCTATCAGGAGGGAAACTATGTCCGTTAAAAGAAAAGGAGTACTTGTGGCACCTTAGAGACTAACAAATTTGTTAAATTTGACTAACACGGCTGCTACTCTGAAATATGTCCGTTAAGCTGCAGTGTAAATGAGGAATTATAATTCTAGGTTGGGGAGATCAAGGTAGAGTATCTAGGATTTGAATTTCAATTGCCAAAAAATCTAGCTATTTAAATTCTGATGCATAGGCAATTAAATCATCTTCTGGATTAGACCAGCAATGATTATGTGGCCTTCTAAGCATACAGAGCCATGCTGTACACAGGTATAACACAGCAGAATTTGGCCATGGAATTCAATCTGAGTGACAGGCAGAAGGAAGCTTAGTTGAATTTTCTTCTGCAGAAGCTTTATTTTGCGAACTAGACGTATGTATGAGCAATGTCTTTATTTCAAGTGTGAAGAATTTTTGTTTTCTGTATCAACAAATGAGCTAAAGAGAGTGTAGACTTGTTCAAATGTAGGTTGGCTAGAAACTTGTACGTGAATTTGTATCTCCTCAGGCTAGTGGATCCAAACTGTTTTCATAGTGTGAAAGACATCTTAAAGAAGAGTTTATCTCATGGCTCATATCTTGGTAACCACTGCTTTGGGGAATTTGAAACCTTCACAGTAAAAGTCAGATGTCCACAACAGGAGCTACAGGCACACATCAGAGGCAGAATTTGTGCCTCATTGATTGTTTGTTTATGTTTTATGCTTTGCTGTGAGCAAAGGATAGTGCTTGTTGTGCTGACCCTGGAGCATGTCAGGAGACAGACAAACTCTGGGAGACCTAATTTTCCCCCTGGGTATTTCTTCAGACAACGCACAGTCAACTTGAGTAACTCTTTGCCAGAGGATGTTGTGAAAGCCAAGACTACAACAGAGTTCAAAAAAGAACTAGATAAGTTCATGGAGGATAGGTCCATCAATGACTATTAGCCAGGATGGGCAGGGATGTAAAACCATGCTCTGAAATGTCTCTAGCCTTTGTTTGCCAGAAGCTAGGAATGGGCGATGGGGGATGGATTACTTGATGATTATCTGTTCTGTTCATTCCCTCTGAAGAACCTGACATTGGCCACGGTTGGAAGACAGGTTACTCGGCTAGATGGACCATTGGTCTGATCCAGTGTGGTCATTCTTATGAGTTCCTCCTTGCTCTGAGGGGGAAGTACTCTGCACAATAACAGCAGCTACACTGCTACCCCTATGTGCATGGAAGGGGGAAGTTGCAGCTCTCCAGAGAGTATATCTTCTCCGTGATATTATGCACAGGGTAAGAAACCCATTGGGATTTCAAAGAGGTGATTCATGCCCTTGCTTCCCTATGTAGCAATGTAACCCAGGTGACAATTTGGCCCTTTATAAGTCACTGGCATCTGTGGGACAATATTTTAATTGGTGTTTTTCACATACAATAGTGACATTATATTTCTGCCTTGCTCTTCATTGCAGGCCACAATCCTTAAGAATGCAAGGACCTACACTAACAAATTTGCATTTTTTCCTTTGTGCATTGCAAGATCTGTAAATTAATTCCATTTTTCCCCGATAGACACTTCTTTTGTGCATTAACCATGATTGGCTTAACTTGGACATTGACAATTAGTTTAATTATAGCCTAACAGAGGAAAAGGGTTAAGGATACACCCTACCTATAATTTTCTCCTAGTATATTTAAATTAAATTTCCATTCTAGTTGCATTCTCCTTTTTTCCTTTCAGCTTTGACTTCTTATGATTACTTTTATTCATGGTTTAAAAAAAGCTCCTAACATGCATGACAATTACTGTAAACATGATTAACTGACATAGAAGGGTTAAAAGGTTTTTTCTCCTGTTATCATGCACAAGCATATTACTACCCAGTTTAACACAATTAGAAGCTCTCGTCAGGTTCAGATCTCACTGAAATACCATGGGTGCTGCTGGGTCGGGCAAAGTATGTGCAATTCCTGCATAACACTTACCCACCCTCCACCTGAGTCTAATTCTTCAGCCTTTTAACAGTCATGAACACTAAAATTAACTATAGCCTATAGGCAATGGTCCAACAGAACAAAGTCTAGCTTAGCCTGTGCCATTTTGTTCTTTATTGAACTGAGGCTTGAAATTGGCAGTTGCGTAAGAAGACATGATTGCAATGTTGCATCAAAGCCCATTTCCTATGCAGCTCACGTTTTCACTGGGCTCTCTATCACTTTGTGATGACAGCAAGAATAGGTGCAAAGATTTAGTGACTGACACTGCAAAGTTGCCGTTACCAGGAATGGGAGACACCCTAATGATGTGCAACCTTGTTGAACCGGCAAAGAGAGAGACACTGTTTCCATGGATACACAGTAATATCTCTTATGTTCAATGTCTTTGTATCGTCTTCCCATCTGTGTCCATGCTGCAGATAGTGGCTGATTATGTCTCATTAAATTATTTAGTGCCTCCCAAGCTATTAATCAGTGAAAATGCAAATAGGAATGTGCCTGTTGTAAATACTATTCCAGGAATGTGCTAGGAATGTCTGATATACAGAAAATAACGTGTCACCCTGTGCCCATTCCTACCAATTGGGGATGATAGAAGAAGAGAGACCCTGAATGTGCTTGTCTGGGCATCAGTGTGTTCAGAAACAGTAACTATTCTTACATCTGGCTCGTTTTGGTGTTTGGCAAATAAACTCAGTACAGTCCCTAGATCGTGAGGTGTTTTGTGCAATCTTCTTTGTTACATGTCTGAACAGTGCCTAGCACAATAGGAGCCTGATCTTTGTTGGAGGTTCCTGGATGCTACCATAATACAAGTAAGTAATAGTACCAATTGAAAAATCTGTCAAAGTAAGAGGGTGAGAGAACCAGCAAATATCTCTTTATATTTCTCTCCGTTATTGGAATTTGGATATCTGAATAAACATCTCCAAAGCTGAAAGGTAAAATACCTGGGGCCCTGTTCTCTTCCTTCAAGATACAGGTGACTGCAGTGGGGCTTACTGTGTGAAGTACGTAGGTTAACAATGTATGTCATTTTGAGATAAGTGTGCATACAGGTTATGGCCTGTCACCACCCCCTACAAATGTTTTTGGCTGTAACAGGTACACAGTTGTGACTTGGTTGTAAGATCTTCTAGATTCAGAGCTTTGCCTTTTTAAAAAAATGTATAATACCTAAAATCAAATAAATAAATGACAAAAGTTTACACAGGTCCAGAAAAAAACCAAAGACACAGTAATATTCATCGGTTACAGTTGTTGCCATTAGTCAGCGATTACCTTACAACCACATCTGAGATGTTAGTCATCTCAACGTATAAGGTTAACAAATAACTGTGGCAGCACATTGATCACGATGTGGTAACTGTTGGCTTTAATAGCAGCCACTGTGTTTGACATTTTATGTGTTCAAAGAACTCTACAAATATTTACTACTCAAATAATCTTCCCACAAGCCCCAGGAGTTGAGCAAGTAAGTATTATTATCCCCATTTATCAGATAGGGAAAATGGGGCAGAGAAGTGAAATGCCTTGCCCAAAACCCTAATTAGAATTCAGGAATTTCTGACTGCCAACTTTTTGTTTATTCCCCTAGACTCAGGGTTGTTAAATTATTTCATAATATGGACAACATCCTAATAGAAACATCAAGGAGTCTGGTGGCACCTTAAAGACTAACAGATTTATTTGGGCATAAGTGGTTTTTTACCCACAAAAGCTTATGCCCAAATAAATCTGTTAGTCTTTAAGGTGCCACCAGACTCCTTGTTGTTTTTGTAGATACAGACTAACACGGCTACCCCTGATACTTGACATCCTAATAGAGATTGTCTCGTGGACATCTCCTCTCTAAGGTTGATCAGCCCTGTTTCCTCCCCTACAGCTCACACCAGTCCTGTTATATAAAGAGCCATGCAGCAATTGCTTTCGTGGAAAATGAATATTAGGAAAGTATGCAAATGCATTTTAGTATGTGGAAAGAAGAGGGTTAGAACCATGAGACCAGTCAGCTTGGCACCATCTGTAGTTCACACTTTGATGTCAGGGATAATAATGTTGACGCAACCTTTGTACTATGCTTTGAGCTCTCTTCATGAAAAGTACTGTACTGTCCCATTTATATTAAGTGAGTGGCCATTAGCTGACTTAAGTCCATGTTAAAAAATAATTCAAATGCCAGTGTAGATGTAACATCACCATTTTAGTGCCGTTACAGAGCAAGTTACTGGGACTTAGTTTTTCTGAAGGCATGACTGAGATCTGATGGAGTGTAAAATGATAAGAAATGCAGGCACTATAGTCAATACAAACAAATCATTATAAACATGTTAAGCAAATTTAAAAAAACATCCAGTGAATCTCTGTGCAACTAAAAAAATGTGGTTCATTTGATTTGCAACATTGTGAATAGCCTGGATCTCACCACTAGAATTACCCTGCTGTCTGAGTCTGAGCTAAAATCACTGAAGTCAGGACAAAGACTCCCAATGACTACAGTTCAAGCAGCCCCAGTGGGATATTCCTTTAAAAACAAAGTTAAGGTGGAAAGAAAATACTTTTACCCCTTTGCCCACTAAATATCAACAAATCACTCTTCTTCCTTGTGACTCACACCTTACATTCTCTCTCCCTGCAGCTGTTATATTGACTGTTTCCCCAGATCCCAATTTGAAATGTCATAGTCACTGAATACCATGCCACATGCACAGTTTTTTCAGCTGTAGAAATAGCACAGGCGACATGAAAGAAGGAAATGGTCTTTTGCTTTCAGGTGTGTTTTCTGGTGGTTAATTATGGTACTAGTATTAATTCCTTCAGGTAGGGGAGGTCAGTTATTTCAATAGACTTGCAACTGCAGGAAATGTAGCAATTGCCAGAGGGGGGGGGGGTTATTTGCAACACCAGCTTCTTTCTATCCCCTCATTTTGGTAACTCGGGTTAATAATTTTGTCAAATGGTAGAACAAGTGGGAAGTCCAGAGAAAACAAAGGTGATTTGATCTATTTTAAAGGACACAGTTACTTTACATTATGCATTTTTTTAAAATGCCCCCTTCTATAGTATTTGTATGAGCCCAGTCCAAAGCCCATTGAAGTCAATGGGAGTCTTTACATTGATTTCAGTGGGCTTTGGAACAGGTACTACATATAGTTGTCAATTATAGTTGTATGACAATTATAGTTGTCATATAGTTGTAATATGTGCACATCAAACTCTGTTTTACCCCTTTGCTTTATTTAGAATTAAATCCATTTGTTTTAAAATATGTTTAAATGTTTGTGTATTTATGTTCCATAAAAGACATACAAATAAGAACAGCAGTTTGAGGGGAAATTATTTAAGATGCGAGATAACTGAAAAGATGCGAAAAGTATCTCCTAGAAAGTATGATGCATACATTTACAACACAATATTATTTGAATCCCTCTGGGAAATCCTTCTGTGATAAGAGCCACAAGACCTGGAGTTTTGCTAAAAGATATGATGAATCTTTGCAAAAGGTATTCATGGCACAGAAATACAAGTGTCCCAGGAGCTGCAGATATGACTTGTTATTCATCAGTTCAGCAAAGAAAACAGTTTTTTTCAGGCCTGATTCTGTACCCCTTACTCATGTTATGTAAGTGTTTACTCACATGAGTAACCTCATAGTCAGTGGGGCAACTTGCATGAGTCACTTCTGCTGAATGGCGGTAAAGGCTGAAGAATTGTGCTCTCAGGTATCTATTCTCTAGGTTATTCAAGACAAATGAATAATGCTGTGATGAGACTAACCTCCAAGATGTTCCTTTGTGGCCCAGCAGGGCACTTCTCAACCTGTCATGGGGTCTCCAATGGTCATTTGCCATCTCTCACAGGGCCAGTGCAGTGATTCTTTAGCTCTCCAGCTAAGGCATACTTGAGTCCCAGCCCTTCCAGGATATTAAAGTCCAGAAACAAAGGAATGATAAAATCTCTACAACAGGGTCATCCAAGGAGTGTTAAGCACCTCTTTTTCTGGGATTGTCTTCATGCAGCCAGTCCTTAAAATCAGTCTCCCTAGGCCAGGTGACCCCATCCACCAGGAGGCTTATCTAGGTAGCAAGTTGTCTCCAGCTCTTAGCTGAAACAAGGATACCCAAACCAAATGAGAAGCAGAACTCAGCTCTCCTTCCTAGTCCGCCACAAACTGAGCTGCACTTTCTTCTTTAACTCCCCTTTCTACCCCTGACATCTGCTGCAGGAGTAGCAGGGTAGGGTCAAGCAAGGTCAACCAGAAAAGAGTAGGTCCATGGAAGCTAAGACCCAGATCCATACCAATATTTAGGTTCCTAACTTCCTAATATAAGAGTGGGCCTACTCTTTTCTGGTTGGTAATGAAGATGAAATACTGTTGAAGAGTGATGTGCTAGAAGAGGAGGTGCTGAAATAAACTGATAAATTAAAGAGCAACAAGTCACCAAAACTGGATGGCAGCATCTAACAGGTCTGACAAAATTTTAGAATGAAGCAGCTGACAGAATATGCAATCTTTTAACAAAGATATGCAATCCTGCATCAAAATTATCTACAGCACAAGAGGAATAGAAGGTAGCATATGTTGTACCTATCATTTAAAAAGGTTCTAGGACTGATTGGGGTTGATTTCAATGGATGTTTGAAGCCTAAATACCTTTTGTGGATCTGGGTCTATATCCCCAACATCAGAAGGTTAAGATTTCCCACGTTTCACCAAAGCAACTTGTGGTGTTTAGATGTTGCTTGTAATTATTAGAATTGGGAGCACTGGCTGTTGGGAGTCTGAAAGGACAAGAAACAGGAAGGAGGGGGAAGGAGTTGAGAGGCTAGGAGAAAGCTACAGAGGGTGCAGCAGCAGCTTGGTAAAGAGGTTTCCACTTTGAAAATAAAGTCCTGTTGAAGTTTGTTAGTACATTGCCTGGTTGATACAACATTCTGGTGACGAGGATGGATCTTCTGCCTCTGAACCCACCTGCACCCTTTCTGCAAAGCCCAGGTGAGCCTCCAATTGCTTTTACTACCTGGATCCATATGTTTGAGACTTATCTGCTTGCAATCAGTGCTACAGAGTTTTCTGAAATAAGAAAGCATGCTCTGCTAATCTACTCCCTTGGAGCAGAAGGGCAGCATATATTTTACACTTTTCCCCTTGCAGATGATAAATATGAGACTGCACTCACTGCATTAAAGAACTTTTTTGTGCCAAAAGTGAATGTAGTAGCTAATCGCTACAGATTTCGCCAGCCTGAGCAGAAACCAGGGGAAACTGTAATGCAGTATATTGCTTCCCTGAGGAGTCTGATTGTAATTTGTGACTTTGGGAATAGGGAAGATGAGATTATTAGAGACCAGCTCATTGAGAAAACAACCATGCTTCATGTAAGAGAACGCTTACTTCTAGAACCACAGTTTACACTAGAAAAAGCAATAACCATTGCTACTCAGATTGAGTCAGCTACAACTGAAGCCAAAATAATGAGCATGGATACAGGAGGCACAGTCCAGGCTGTGACTCCTTTGCAGAAAAGTTCACTACCACTGCAGACACACAATTGCAAGAGGAAAACTAATAAAAAACCACCGAATCAGCAAATTTAAAATAAAGCAAAAGCATGTTTTCGCTGTGGATCCCCACAACACCTTTCAAGCTACACAGGAATCCAGCAAAAATAGCTCAGTGTAATCATTGCAAAAAGATTGGACATTTTCCTCAAGTATGTCGCAGTAGCCAGTTCAGTCAACAGGTGCATGCAGTTACAATACCAGATGTTACTGTGCCGAGCATGCACAAAATAACTACTGCACATATTCCAGAACAGATAAAGTGCACTGTAAACATTTCCACCATACCCTCAGGCAAACCACACTCTATTCAGCTAACGTTGGACACTGGCTCAGCAGTATTTACACTACCTGATTCCATCTATCTGCATTACTTTAAAGATGTGCCTCTTACTGAATTCAAACTTCACTTGGTGTGCTATTTGAAAAACCATATTCCAGTACATGGCTGCCTGCCAGCAATAGTTACTTTTGGTGATTGCTGTGTAACTGCAGAGTTCTACATTGTCCACAAAGGCACTCCTATCCTTGGCAGAGATTTATTGTCTGCTTTAAATCTCAGGGTAGTTAATAGACGAATTGATTTTCCTCAGCAAAGCACACCAGTTTCAGCCGGGACCCAACACCAGGTTGAGGAAAAACTCAGCTGTGCTTATTGTTTTTTTGCATAAAGTTAAAATGCGGAATAATGTGATGCCTGTATGACAGAAGTTACGGTGCTTACCATTTTCAGTCAGGGAAGCTGTTTCAGAGGAACTTAGAAAACTTGTTCAAAAGGACATTATTGAAGAGATCGACTCCTCGGAATGGGTGTCACCTATAGTAGTGATTCAGAAGAAGGGTGGAGGCATTCGCCTTTGTATGGACTTAAGGGAGCCAAATAAAGCTATTGTGATTGACACCCATCCTCTTCCTCACATAGAAGAAGTATTTGCAGAACTCCATGGAGCAAAGATGTTTTCTACTTTTGATTTTCAGAGTGCATACCACCAGGTTATGTTGCATGAAGATAGCAGAGACCACACAGTATTTATGACACATGAGGGACTATTTCGTTTTAAACGTATTCCATTTGGTCTCGCATCTGCCCCAAGTGCCTTTCAAAAAATGATGTCATTGATTCTGAAGAATCAACATGGAGTTCAGTGCTATCTGGATGATATTATCGTGTTTGGAAATACTTCTGAGGAGCATGACAATAATCTGCAGTCTGTACTAAACTGCATCAGCACAGAAGGCCTCCAGCTCAATAGGTCCAAATGCAAATTTAGACAAACTGAACTCTCCTTTCTGTGGCATATAATTTCACAGGCTGGACTAAAACCTGATCCAGATCATATCCTGGCAATTTCCAATGCTGTTCCTCCACCAACAGATTTGCAAACCTTATGTTCCTTCTTGGGTCTTACCTCCTGGTATGCAAAATTCATTCCCAATTATGCTTCTGTCATTGAACTGTTATGGGAATTACTACGGAGAAGTTCAACCTTAGTGTGGACAACAGATGCACAAGCTAGTTTCGAAATGGTGAAAGACTTGATTGTACATAGTCCAGTACTTGCACTATTCAGTTCTGCATTGCCCACAGTTGTAACTACTGATGCTTCTGATTATGGACTTGGGGCTGTTCTCACACAACTGCATGAGAACAACAAAGAGAGGACTGTTACATTTGCTTCGAGGACACTAAGTGATTCTGAGAGAAAATATTCTACAGTCGAAAAAGAAGCACTTGCTTGTATCTTTGCTACTGAAAAATGGAGAACTTACCCGTGTGGCTGCATGTTCAAGTTGCGCACAGACCACAGCCCTTTGACGACATTGCTCACCACAAAAGAAATGGGAAGAGTAGGATACCGTATTGCTCCATGGTCTGCAAGGCTACTCTCTTTCAATTATGAACTGTAATATAAGCCTGGAAACCAAAATGTGGTCGCTGATTGCCTTTCTTGCTTGCCTTTTCCTTCACCAGATGGTCCATGGGAGGATGAGGATGTAGTGGTTGCACTTATTACAAGCACTCTCGCTGCAGTTACAAGAGAACAATTTCAAGCTGCTTGTTCAGCGTGTCCAATTCAACAAAAACTATGGAAATTTCTAACGAAAAGATGGCCCAGTCACCCTAAAAACCTTGACCCAGTTTTGCTGCCTTATTTTAGAGTTCGGGATGAACTTTGTTTGTTTGATGGCTGTGTGCTACGAGGTACACACCAGCTCCTTGTGCCAGAAGAATTACAGTCAAAACTCATACACTTGACACACGATACTCATCAAGGAATTGTCTGAACCAAACAACAACTACGGGATCTGTATTGATGGCCAGGGATGGACTCTCAAACAGAAGCACTCATAAAATCCTGTGTCACTTGCCAAATGCATGATAAGACAGCAGTGACATGTACCCCTCCATTATAGCCTGTTCTTCTTCCTGAATCTGTGTGGGAAAAAAGTGGTGATTGACATTGTAGGACCCTTTGATACTGTTTCAATTGACTGCGGTTATGCCATCACTTTAATAGACTATTTCAGTAAATGTCCTGAGGTAGCATTTACATCGCAAATCTCTTCTGCTACAGTAATTAAGTTCCTCTCTTCAGTTTTTATCAGGGAAGGTAACCCCAAAGAACTGGTTTCAGATAATGGTAGTCAATTTACTTCCCTGGAGTTTGAAACTTTTCTAGCACAGAGGAACATTTTACACAGAAGGTCATCCCTATATTACCCTCAAGCCAATGGGGAAATCGAATGGTTTAACAGAAGTTTGAAAGAGTGTTTACAAATAGCTAAACTGGAAGGGCGATTGTGGATACCCTTCACTACTGATTTCTTGCAAGCATACCGGGCTACACAACATGCCACAACGCAAAGATCACCCATAGAGTTACTGCATGGGAAACAGATGAATACTAAACTGAACATTGCTGGATTGTTAAGAGCACGACCTGATGCCCCAAACAAGGATGATGTGAGAAAAACATTTGAACAGAACCAAACAAAGTCTAAGGCTTTCACAGACAAGCAGCAGGGTGTTAAGGAACCAAAGTTTGAGTGTGGTTCCTTCGTTAGAATACGAAAAACTGGAATTTTACGCAAAGGGGACCATAAATTCACAGCTCCTCTTAAAATCATAGAGAAGAAGGGAGCTTACACGTATCGACTTTTTGATGGGCCGGTATGGAATGCTTCTGATCTTGCACCTGCCTATGCACCAAGAGGAGATTATGCCAACACCTAGTCTGCACTGGATGACTTCACCATAGTACCAACACAACAAGACATTGCACTGGAACCAGGGCTTGAGAGACGGCCTGTTATACCCAGATGACCACCTGTCTGGACTAGAGACTATGTTATGTAGTATCTATAGTGTTTTCAGTGTAATATTTCTGCCAACAGTATAGTGTCTTGTTTCATATTTGTTCCTGTGGTTAGAACAATAATGCTTATTTTAATTGGGAGAGTTTCTTAAGAGAGGAGGGAATGTGGTGTTTAGATGTTGCTTGTAATTATTAGAATTGGGAGCACTGGCTGTTGGGAGTCCGAAAGGACAGGAAACAGGAAGGAGAGGGGAGGAGTTGAGAGGCTGGGAGAAAGCTACAGAGGGTGCAGCAGCAGCTTGGTAAAGAGGTTTCCACTTTGAAAATAAAGTCCCATTGAAGCTTGTTAGTACCTTGCCTGATTGATACAACACAACTGCCATTAGAACTACCAGTTGTACATTTCTAATATGGTTCTCAGAGATTAGTACCCCCCCAGGACAGCAGCAATTTGGTGCAAGGGTTGCTGCCTCTACCCAATTAATGTCCAACACATAATTTAATCCACATTTGGGAGACACAGATGGGTAGATCGTAAATCAGCTCGAAGCTTCTAACATATTTATTTGTTATTTTTACAGTGCCCTTTTGTGTGCCACCTTAAAGACAATAGGCTAAATTCTGCACTGGCTAGAACTCGATGATATCCCACTGAATTATCACAAGGGATATAAATCAGCCTATAATATAACATATAACCATTTATTATTTTGTATATTCATCACAGAACCAGGCTGAAAAAAGTAACCTCCTTTGTAGGACAGAATTTTATATATCATGCTGATAAGGCTCTCTCTATTAATTATTCAGGGATTATCATACATTACCCACCTTTGGCTGGATTTCTGCACTGCAGTACTGAAATGCTAGCTGCACTCTGGTGCCTTAATATAGAATGTTAAGCCTCATTAACATTGCTTCCTAGTGATTATGTAAGAATATTTCATTCAAAAATGCTGTTTTCAGACAAAATTATTAAGCAAGCTGTGTGCACTGAAAGCAGTGAAATATCTGACAAACAGATACATTGACAAACAATGCCTGATAGAAGAAACACTACCTAATTTATGCCCATTAGCACCATTACAGATAAGAGTTACTTGATATTGCTATTTTAAATCTAGTTTTATAAGAGGGATTCTTAAACAGAAATGCCTGATTTACTGGTCTTTAGCAGACTGGTAAAGGTCCATCACTGTTATACATTTTAATAAAAATTATGTGTTTCCCTTTAAAAATTTTATAACCAACTGTGGGTTTGCATCACTGCTTTCCCCCCCTTACACATCTGGGATAATAACACTAGTCAAATCACAATAACCCTGGGATTCAGCTCCCAGTGTTCCCTAATGGTTTATGGTTAGCCTGTTGGTGATGGAGTGAGAGACACTAAAGCCAAAGCATTGTAACATAGAGCTGTGTGTGTATTGTGAGAGGGGAGAATGAGTAAGTGGCTGGCTCAGATTTTACTAACGTGTGCACTAGAGTACATTTTGCCATTTCTTTCTCAGTATAACTGATGAGTAACTAAAACAACCCATGTTTGCTAGTGCAAGGTTAATGTTCATCATGTTCTCTGTTTTAAAATGTTGAATTTCTTTTTTATTTCCCTATTGCACAGATCCACTCCTCTACATTAGATTTCACCTTCCAATATTCTCATGCATTCTGATATCACTTTTGCGGTATGAATACATTGTTCTTCCATTGAAATGTGTACTATAAATAGGATATGTTTGAAAATTGTTTTTTCTCCACTTCCTCAACAGCCAAGTCTAACCCATTTTATCCTACATGCAGACCAAAAGAGGAGGTCTCCTCAAAAAATTAAAATGGTCTTGTATCTGAATCCCAGAAGTAGGATCGAATCAGCATTCACAATGCAAAGCTATAATTTACTGATGAAACACGCTAAGTGCTGGGGAAGTTCAAACTCAGATCTGGATTTCAACCCCTCAGGGTTGAGGGTACTGCGTGCTGATGTTTTGGTTCTCCCCATTATAGATATATGAGGCCAAATTTACAGCCTACAAGTGTCTAGAAGGAGTCTCAGCTGGCACAAGCTGCATATCCTACTGGTCCCCAATCCTGTACATTACACCAACTGAGACTCCCTCTAGACTGTGCCTAGTGTCACTTAACTTATTTAGACTCCCTGACCTTGTCTATACAAGAAATACTTGGGCTCACATAATGCAGCAACAATACAGCTCCACCATTAACAACAGTGAAACTGTAGTGTAGACAGGATTCAGGGTTTTCTCCCACCATTTCATCTAACCCTACTCTTGCTGGAGATATTGTTGTTGATCTTCCAGTGGGAAAGTATTGTGTTCTGCCATTGTGAAAACATGTTTAAAAATTAGGCCATTCATATCCAAGAACTAATAAAAGCATTTTACCACTTTAAAATATTTGCACTGCCTGTCCAGAGTGGCTCCATCCTGAACTTTGGCAGGACTGCCTCTAAGGGCAAGAGATTAATTCCCACTCAATCTTTTAAGCAGTTGCTGCAAGTGCTCAGCACCTCTGGAAATTATTATTGACCAACTCTCACTCACTCCTGGCATGCGCTGGATTTCAGCTATTGACCTGGGCCATATTTAATCCAATTACTGCTACATGAAGAGCTCAGGGTCCCACTGCCAATCAGCTGAGCCATCCATTACCCCCTTCCCAAAGATGATAGCTCTATATTCTTTTCTGTTAGAACACCTGATATGACTCCTTACAATAGACCTGTGGGATTTGCTTTGTAAGAAAAGTATCTGAATAAAAATGCACAAGCCTCATTAGCAGTGATTTTAAAAGAAATTAAAAAAAAATTAAAATCTCAGAAATTAGAACTTTAGTATATATTAGTATAGTATCTGGCCATAATACAATTATTTTATCACTATTTGCGGTAATAAAGGTTAATTTTCCATAGACTGGATTCCATGGAACACTCAGAGAGAGTCCCAAATTTCTTATAATTTGGAATACCTGAAAATCCTTAATTTAGAGTGTTTCCTTCTGTTTGTGGCACAGTAGACTATCCACTAGAGCTAGTTCTTCCGCACTTCACATTCCAAATTGGCATTTTTTATGGGATCACAAGTTAAAGTTATGGGACATCTATTTGTGATCCGTCTAGCTACCTAATTAGAATTTAAGGGAAAAAATGTAATCATCACCCCAAGTAATTTTCCTGTTATAATGATTTTTGCCTATACTTGCACGTTGTTTTCTTCTATTCTTATAGCAGGATTGAATGTGCCATTGTGTAAAGCAAACCTGTCATAAAAAATTGTTTCAGAGTAGCAGCCGTGTTAGTCTGTATTTGCAAAAAGAAAAGGAGTACTTGTGGCACCTTAGAGACTAACAAATTTATTAGAGCATAAGCTTTCGTGAGCTACAGCTCACTTCATGGGATGCATTTGGTGGAAAAAAAAATTGTCTGCTTCATCTAGTCTTCTGGAAACATAAGTGAGTGATACCACAGAGGAAAAGTACAATTTTATCTATATATTTAGTGTGTAGGTACAGATCACAATTCCTCACATGCTGTGTTTATGCTATTGACCTTAGGATAACTTGCAGAGATTACTCATTTCAGTTATTATGTTGGATCATATTAAAGAAGTTCTGTATTAAAATCACAAATGAGTTTGATTCCCCATAGTTTAAATTCCAGAGTATTACTAATTAAGAGATCTCTTGGTTTTTGGTACTGTTTCTCTCCCACTATGTGTGAAACTTGCAAGCTGCTAATTGTGTTAGTACAGATTTAATAATTTGATTAAGATAATGTTGAAGTAAAAAGAAAATGGTACAGAGTTTAGGCATAGAAGTTTCTGGTTATCAGGGAATAAGGTACAGATTATCAAGGGGTGCGAAGTTCAGTTTAGGAGCGGGTGGCGTAAGAAATACATAATCTGCAATCTCTCCGAGATTGGGGGTATGTTGTCCATATAATGGCTATGTTCAGGTGTGGAGTATAATGAGCGGGTACAATGATGAGGATGGATCTACCCTCATTTGGTGAGATTTAATGTTCAGTGAGTTTATGGTTGCAGTTCATATGGTCCAATGAAAAAAAAAAGTCTCTCAGTCCCTTTCCCATGGTTGATGCATGATGTTGTACCGGCTCACAACTCCTGGTACTGTTGGTGGCCGGTGATGTGTTCGATGTAGATGTCCCTGGACCATCGGATTGTGTCTGAGACCATGAGGCACCGCATGAGCCGTGTGTACCATTGACCAATCCCACAGGTCCGCAGCACATGCTCGTTGCAGGGGTCCCAAGTGCCCAGGGCTCCGACAATCAGGGCATCCATCTGTACCTCGTAGCCATTCGCTCTCAGGGTGTCGGCCAGGGGGGCGTATTTTTCCAGCTCACAAGCTCAGGATTCGCAGAAGGCCGGGGTCCTGTTCTCAGAGGAGACCGTGATGTCGAAGAGGATGATCCTTTTCTGGTCCTAGTTCTAAGACAGAGTCTTTTCTCAAAGCAATTCTTTGTAACAACAACTACTCACACAGAGAGAGACTCAAAGCAATACTCTGTAACAACAGAAACAGCACCCAGAGACTCCCTGCCCTTTTGTTTTATTCATCTCGCTTTGTTAACAATTGTGATTAAAATAGAGATAGAGGATGTATGTGGATGGATGCTTGGTGTGGATAATAGCTGAATGATCAGGGAGGTGCCAGCCTAAAAATTCAATATCCATCGGCTGAAGAAGGCGTCAAGTGGAAATAACCAGAAGACCCCCGGAGGGCAGACTGGAATCCACCCAACAGCCTCAAGAATGGGAGAACCAAAGAACCAGATAACATCTGGCAGCACGGAGCCGTCAGGAATGTGCCATCTGCTGATTGATTCAGCAACAGCATGATGAAGCAATTCCCATAGACTGGCATAGGAAGAAATTCCTATAAAAATGGACTCTAGAAAGTGAGAACTTTGGGGTCTGATTCTGCAAACCAACTTCCAGGAGCATCAGATGAGCATCTGACAAGGCCTTGCTCCCTCCTCATGTCTAGGCCACCAGGCCACCGGCTTGGCATGAGCAACTTTAAGGCTGGTAACTTTGATAACAACCTTGCAGAACCTGTGTGTGTGTGTATGAATGAATGTGTGAATAAATATGAAATCGAATGGAATGTTATAGCTATAACTAACTGCTTACTATGATTCTTTCTGTATTCACAATAAATGTGGCATTTTGCCTTTTCCCCTTTAATAAGATCCTGCTGATTTTTATTTTATTGGTATAACAATGCAATATCATCAGTCTTTAGGTACGTGATGCTGATATTCCCTTAAGCAAACAGCAGATAGATTTTACCTAATTAGGGTGATATATGTCAATTTGATGATTTAGATGAGAGTAAACTAGTAAACTAGATGACAGAATTGCTTCTCTGACTAGAAATTAAATCAAATTCTAGACTGACTTTAAAGACATGCAGAAGAAACCTAATTTTAGCAAAAATGATTCTTTCAGGGCCATAGTTCACATTCTTGGACAACTTAATGTTTGGCTTTATTTCTGGTCTACATCTTACTTTATCACAGATAGCTGCCCTAAATAACATATTTGCCATCAGGATGTATATTATAGTCAAATCTGTCAAACTTAATATACCATATTTATTATAATTTACAAAACTAATGCCACAGCTTGGTAACACTGTTGTATTATTTAGAATGCAAAGAAGTGTTACAGGGAACTCACTGAGAGATATTTCCAGTTAGACTTTACTTTGATATTTCTCCTTTTTTTCTCCTGAGTATGTATCTTATGAGCCATATTGTAGCCCACTGCATAAGGACAGTAAAATGGCAGCACAAATAGGATGCAAAAGCATCATTGTTATGTATTTGTATTGTAATCATTTAAAGACTCCCTATTCTAATCCCCTTGGGCAGAGTTTGCCTGTCAGGAGCATGTATAATCTGCAGTGTATGAGTGTGTGCGCACAGGGAATATTTCCAGGTCTATATAATCTACCTGTCTGCCTCATTTACACCATACCACGGCACTTCAGTTCCAGAACACATTAACACAATACCATATCAATAAAGGATATACTAAATAGGTTGATATCTGGATAACTGACAGGACTCAAAAAGTAGTTGTCCTTGAGAAATCTTTATTGAATGGGGGTGTTTCTAGTGTGGATCTATGGGGATCAGTACTAGCCCTGGCTCTGTTCAACATTGTTATCAATGATCTGAAGTAAATATAAAATCACTACTGATAAAATTTGTGCATGACAAAGATTGGTGGAGACTTAAATATTGATGAGGATTTAAATTCTATGAAAAATTTGTAGACAAGGTTCCTAATGGTGAGACAACCCTTGATGACTTCTGAACTGCATTTTTTTATGGAGGGGGAGAAAAAGGAGGAAGTGTTGCATTATACATCAAGAATATATACACGTGTTCTGAGGTCCAGAAGGAGGTGAGAGGCAAACCAGCCAAAAGTATCTGAGGTAAAGAAAAAGGGAAAAAATCAGAGTGATGTCATAGTAAACCTCTACTATAGACTATCAAATCAGGAAGAGGAGTTGATTGCGTCATTTCTAGAATAAATAACAGATATATCCAAAACACAAGACCTGGTAGTATTGGAGGACTTAAAGTACCAGACTTCTGTTGGAAAAGTCAGATGGCAAAACACAAAATTTCCAATTAGTTCTTGTAATACCAGGGATAATTTTTTGTTTCAGAAAATTGAGAAATTAATAAGGGAGAAAGCCAGTTTAGACTTGGTTTTGACTATCACTGAGGAACTAAAAAAAAAAGGAGTACTTGTGGCACCTTAGAGACTAACAAATTTATTAGAGCATAAGCTTTCATGAGCTACAGCTCACTTCATCGGATGCATTTGGTGGAAAAAACAGAGGAGAGATTTATATACACACACACAGAGAACATGAAACAATGGGTTTATCATACACACTGTAAGGAGAGTGATCACTTAAGATAAGCCATCACCAGCAGCAGGGGGGGGAAAGGAGGAAAACCTTTCATGGTGACAAGCAAGGTAGGCTAATTCCAGCAGTTAACAAGAATATCAGAGGAACAGTGGGGGGTGGGGTGGGAGGGAGAAATACCATGGGGAAATAGAGACTGGGAATGGATGAGTCATTACACAAAGTAAAACTATTTCCCCATGGTATTTCTCCCTCCCACCCCACCCCCCACTGTTCCTCTGATATTCTTGTTAACTGCTAGAATTAGCCTACCTTGCTTGTCACCATGAAAGGTTTTCCTCCTTTCCCCCCCCTGCTGCTGGTGATGGCTTATCTTAAGTGATCACTCTCCTTACAGTGTGTATGATAAACCCATTGTTTCATGTTCTCTGTGTGTGTGTATATAAATCTCTCCTCTGTTTTTTCCACCAAATGCATCCGATGAAGTGAGCTGTAGCTCACGAAAGCTTATGCTCTAATAAATTTGTTAGTCTCTAAGGTGCCACAAGTACTCCTTTTCTTTTTGCGAATACAGACTAACACGGTTGCTACTCTGAAAACTGAGGAACTAGTTACAAATCTGAAGGTAATATGGGTGAAAGTGATCAGGAAACGATAGATTTCATTATACTAAGGAAAGGAAGGAAAGCAGCAGAATAAGGACTAGGGACTTTAAAAAGTAGATTTTAACAAACTCAGAGAACAGGTAGATAAAGTCCCACAGGAAGAAAATCTAAGGGATAAAGGAGTTCAGGAGAGCTGTTTTTTTTCTCAGGAAGACAATATTAAAGGCACAACTTTAAATTATCCCAAAGTGAAGGATAAATAGGAAGAATAATAAGAAGCCAATATGACTCCATCAGGACACTTTAATTACCTGAAAATCAAAAAGGAATACTACAAAAGATGGAAACATGGCTGAATTACTAAGGGGCACAAAAGAATAGCACAAGCATGTAAGAAAAAAATCTGAAAGGCTAAGGCACAAAATGAGTTACACATAGCAAGGAACATAAAAAGCAGTAAGAAGAAGTTCTTTAAATTCACTAGGAGCAAGAGAAAGACAAAGGAAAGTGTAGGTCCTCTACTTAGCAGGGAAGGAAAGCTATTAACTGATGACATGAAGATAGCTGAGATGTTTAATGTCTATTTTGCTTCAGTCTTCACTAAAGAAGTTAATTGGGACCAGTTACTCAACATGATAAATATTAACAACAAGGGGGAAAGAATGCAAGCCAAAATAGAGAAAGAGCAGGTTAAAGAACATTTAGTTAAGTTAGATGTATTCAAGTTGGCAGGGCCTGATGAAATTTACCCTAGGGTACTTATGGAACTAGCTGAAATAATCAGCAATTAGCAATTATCTCTGAGAATTCCTGGAGGACAGGGTGAAGTTCCAGTGTACTGGAGAAGGGAAAACATTGTACCTATCTTTAAAAAGGGGAACAAAGAGAACATGGGGAATTATAGACCACTTCACTTAACTTCAATACCTGGAAAGATACTGGAAAAAATGATTAAACAATCAATTTGTAAGCACCTTCAATAATAGGGTAATAAGTAATAGCTAACACGGAACTGTCAAGAACAAATCATGCCAAACCAACTTCGTTTCCTTCTTTCACAGGGTTACTGGTTTAGTGAGTGGGAGGACGCAGTAGAATGATATATCTTGAGTTTAGTAAAGCTTTTGACACAGTACCAAGTGACATTCTCACAAGCAAACTAGGGAAATATGGGCTAAATAAAATTAATAAGGAGGGTGTGACAGATGACAATAATATGAACAAATCTTTGAAATTGAGATAAACTCATTGAATTAAATTTAAGTATTGGAGAACTCAATTGTATTGAAAATGCAAGTGGTTGTGTATTGTTGTGAGATTGTATAGAATTTCTTTCAGAGGAAGGCAGGAGTAATGTAATCTGTAATATTAGGAACTTCAAAAGACTTCAAAAGCCTGAAGTTGATTTCATAGGAAATACTTGGGTTTGAGAGGAATGCAAATGGTCCACCTTGAAACCAACCTACACAGTGAGCAGAGACCCATTGTATGGCTGATTGCTTATTCAGAATCTCTTCAAAGAAGAAAACTGGATAAAAAAGGGACTTTCTTACTCAAGAGTCTTCTTGTTCTGGGCAAAGGGGTGTTATGAATTCGAAATCACAGGTACACCATTCTACTGGGTTTTTTAAAGACATGCAGAGCCCACTCTATGGGGGGGGCAGGTTCCCTATTAATTTGATAGTATGTGTGGGTCCTTTTATTGTTTTTAATGTTTTCTTGGCATTGCTTTTACCTGAGCAATAAAATGTGCTTGCTTAGAAATATTTGTGTGGAAGCTTAACTGGGGAAATTACACTGTTATTTGTCTCTGAATAGAAAGCAAAGCACAGATGCTGGCCTGTTTAGGCAGTCTGCCTTGCTGGGAAAGAACATGCTATAGACAGAGTATTGTGCACCCTGAAAATACACTGGTCAGAAGGAAGAGACAAGTGTCTTCATGCATGAGAGGCAATACCTAGGGAAACAAAAGCCTGAGAGTGCATGCCGTTGCTGGACCCCTAAGAGGAAATACAGATGCAGTTGCCCTGAATTATGACACAGGGTGCACAACCAGTTGAAAAGTGCAGTTATCACTGGTTTGGTGTCAAACTGTTAGGGCATATCTAGTGGGATACTAGTCAATATTTTCATTAATTACTTCAATAATGGAGTGGAGACTATGCTCATAAAATGTGCAGATGACACCAAGTTGGGAGGTGTTGCTACCAGTTTGGAGACCAGGATTAGAATTCAAAATGACCTTGACAAATGGGAGATGCATCCGATGAAGTGAGCTGTAGCTCACGAAAGCTTATGCTCTAATAAATTTGTTAGTCTCTAAGGTGCCACAAGTACTCCTTTTCTTTTTACAAATGGGAGAATTTGTCTTAAATCAACAAGATGAAATTCAGTAAAGATAAGTGCAAAGTACTTCACCGAGGAAGGTAAAAATCAAATGCACAGCTACAAAATGGGGAATAACTGGTTAGGTGGTAGTACTGCTGAAGAGGATCTGGGGACAAATAAAGTAAATCACAAATTGAATATGAGTCACTGATGTGATGCAGTTGCAAAAAAGGCTAATATCATTCTGGAGTGTATTAACAGGAGTGTTATCTGTAAGACAGGAGAGTTAATTTTCCTGGTGAGGCCTCAGCTGGAATACTGGGTCCAATTCTGTGTGCCACACTTTAGGAAAGATGGGGACAAATTGGAGTCCGAAAGTTAGCTACAAAAATGATGAAGGGTTTAAAAAACCTGATCTATGAGGAAAGGTTAAAAAAAAGAGAAACTGCAGTGCGACAAATTCATTTGCAGCTCAACACCATTAATTTGGTCTTGAATAGGGACTGGGAGTGGCTAGCTCACTAGAAAAGCAATTTTCCCTCTCTTGGTATTGACACCTCCTCATCGGTTATTGGGAGTGGATCATATGCACCCTGACTGAATTGGTCTTCAACACTGATTCTCTGCTTGTAAGGTAACTCCCTTCTCTTCATATGCCAATATATATTTATGCCTGAATCTGCAATTTTCACTCCATGCATCTGAAGAAGTGGGTTTTTTACCCACAAAAGCTTATGCCCAAACAAATCTGTTAGTCTTTAAGGTGCCACCAGATTCTTCATTGTTTTCGTGGATACAGACTAACATGGCTACCACTCTGATACTTAAAAAAAATGGACATGTTTATTCTTGAGAAAAGAAGATTGAGGGGGACCTGATAACAGCCTTCAAATATGTTAAGGACTGTCATAAAGAAGACAGTGGTCATATATACTGAAAGTAGGACAAGAAGTAGTGGGCTTAATCTGCAGCAAGAGACATTTATTTTAGCTATTAGGAAAAACTTTCCAGCTTAAGGGTAGTTAAGCCCTAGAATAGGCTTCCAAGGGAGGTTGTGGAATCCCCATGATGGGTGGATTGTAAGGTGAGCATCCGTCAGGAACAAACATCTGTCAAGGATGGTTTAGGTACATTTGGTCGTGCTCAGGACAGGGGGCAGCACCTGATGACCTCTTGAGGTCCCTTCCAGTCCTACGTTTCTATGATTCCTTGTGAGGTTGTATGAAGAGACAAAATTGAAGTTTAAATTTTTTGCCCATTATTTGTCCCATTGGGCTCAGGTTTTATGGCCCATTCTTGTGTGCAGGGACCTACTAGAAATTGGCTGTGTCTGTGTGTGTGTTCATGTATGCAGGCCAAATGCTTAATACATATGCACATGTATGAACAATGCATACAATTTATGTGTGTGTGTGTCCATGTATGTGTGAAAAAAATGTTAAGACAGATGCTTTTCTAAAAAAGTTATGAATGGGCTTGAGGGGAAAAAATCATACAAAAATAACTCAAACCAAAAAATAATTCCAACAGGAATTAACCTCAAACAAAAGAAAATGAAGGCCATCTTTCAATTGGAGGTATGCTCACTAATGTAGAATTAGTTGACTTTTCTTTCTTTACTCAGTTCAAAATGACTTTGTTTGATTATCCTCCCATACAATATTTAAAATAGGCCAATGAGTTATAAAGCTTTTAAATACCAAGATAAGATATTTTAAAAGGTCATTATTGACATCTGAAAATAGTTCTTTAACGTTTTTAAATATTTTGACAGTTTAAAATTTTAAATTGGGCAAGTAACATAACATAATTAAGATTAGCCAGGCAGAATATTGCTGAATAAGCCTAACTGTACAGTCTTTTGCATTGGATCCTTAGTACCATGGAACTATCTGAAGAGGTAAAAGGTCAATTTCAGCAATCTCCAGTTTAAATTTAAAAAAGTCTTAATGGAATTTCATGAAGATTGTTTCTACTACATACTGTCAAAAGCCCATTTTTTTCTGTTCTGCATTAAGGACAGACATTCTGGACTCTGATTCCAATACAATAAAACACAGCTTTATTTCATATAGCTTGCAAGGTACAGCAGAGGAAGAAAATAATAACAAGTTTAGGGAGCGAAGATCTATTTCCAGGTGAGGTTTGAAATGTGGAGAGAGCCTTTGCTGTTAGACCCCAATCAATCAAAAAGAATGAGTAAACCCATTAATTTACGCTTTAATATAACATCTCTGCACTTCAATATGAACCAATTATTTCAATGGTTCTACTCTTTTGCTGAAAGTTAAGCACATGCTGGAATGTTTTGCTGGATTGAGCCCTTAGCCCTTAGGTTGCTGTGGCAGATTCATGGACAGTCAAGGTATCTTTTGACTTCCCATCTCATTCCTCCAGGAAGAGTCAGGTTCATTTTGAGTTATGCTTCTATGTTCTGGTCAGGAGTTTGTTTCTTTTATAAAGAGCTAGATCCAAGTTTGAATTTTGGGTATCCTGCATCAGGGAGCCTGGTTTCTGGTTCCTCAGGAATTGTATACCAAAACCGTTCCTTCTCTAGGGTGTATACCTTAAGCTCAGAAGCAGCTTGCTCCTATATAGATAGGCTATTTAACTAGTTTTTAGTGGACTACTTACACAATGGTTTGTGCTTTTCCTTAGGTGCATAAAATTAGGAAAGACATGAATGCTCACTTATTTCATTAGGACTGATAGCTGCTGTATTCAAATTGTAGAATTATCACTTTAAATTCTCAAAGGTTTCCTGGTCCTGCTTGCAGGTTATAGGAAAGCATGTGAGTAGCAGTCAGTGTGCAATCAGCTCACCTATAGTTAGAGTAAGTGGGGTGAGTTGTAGCTCTCAAGTTTAGGGAGCAGCCTGCTTTTAGGGTCTTGTGTGTTATCATTTTTAATTCTATGAAAAAAAGTAATGTTAGAGACTCAGAGAAATGTAGGCCTGTAAAGGGACTTCAAGAAGTCATCAAGTCCAGTCCTCTGCACTGAGACAGGATCAAATAAACATAAACCATTTCTGAGAGGTGTTTGAACAACCTTTTCTTGAATCCCCATCACTGGAAGTTTTTCACAACCAACCTTGGAAGCCTACTTCAGTGCTTATCTACCATTATAGTTAGCAAGTTTTCCCTAATATGTAACCTAAAACTCCCTTGCTACAGATTAAGGGTCCATTATTTCATGTCCTACCTTCAGTGAAAATAGAGAACAACCATTCACTGTCCTCTTTATAACATATTGAAGACTGTTATCAGGTCCCTCCTCAGTGTCAGGCACTGCCTCCCAAGTGTTATGCCTAGTGGTTGGAATGGAGATTAAAGCCAGACATAGGGTCAGAACTGAGTTGAGGGTAGTGGTAGCACTGAAACTGAGATGTGGGGACAGGCCAGGATCAGAACCAAGATCAGAGTCCACAGACAAGCTAAAGTCAGTACTGTAGCCACAGTCCAGGTGAAGACCAGAGGTCAAAGCTGGGTGGTCAGAGTCCAAGGCAATCAGGAGATGGAGGCAAGGCTGGAGCAGGTCAGTAACAGTGCTGGAGCATGGTCAGAGTAGGACAATGACAAGACTGGAACAGGGATCAAGAGGTGTGGGGAAAAGTGCACTCAGAACTTAAGGAGGAGATTTTGGAGGAGCCAGAATAGGGATTGCAGTCTGGTGCACCCTATATAAATGTGCACCAGGGTCTCCCTCTCACCACAAAAGGAGCAGATGTCAGGAGAGCTGGTGAACCATGCCAGCTCCACACCCATGCTCCCTACTCTGTGAAAGAGCCACCAATTAATGTCAGGCCATGGGACCAGAGTGGAATACGGACTGGCCCTCCAGGGTCTCTTGCCTTCGGTTTGGCTGCAGGTTTGCCTCACAGTCGGTCTTCTTTTCTCAAGACTAAACAAGCCAGTTTTTTAACCTTTCCTCATTGGTCAGATTCTCTAAATCTTTCATGATTTTGGCTGCTCTCCTTTGTTCTCCCTCCAATTTGTCCACATCTTTCCTAAAGTACGGCATTGTTCTGGGCCATGGTGCTCGAAGCACCACAGGTCTAGCAGGAGTACTCTGAGAAAAATGAGGCTTACACACAGCTGTGAGTTATTGGCTTTATTGAAGGTTAGTGACCCACCCGCAACAGGAACTCCAGGCGTTGCAGCCACGGGGAACCCAGCACACCGGAGCTTTGCCTGGGACGGAGTCCGACGGAGGGGCAGACAGTCAGCATTAATAAGCATTACACAAAAACAGCTCATGAATATAAAGTTTGGTGCTTCTGAAAGGGGGGCTTTCTACTACCTGGTGAAGGGCCATGCAAAGCAGCTGTGTCCTTCAAGAACTATCTCCTACAATAACAAAGCAGCTGTGTCCTTCAAAAACTATCTATGTCCCACAGTAGCCTCTCGGCTTGAGAAAGCGGAAGTTCCCTGACTAGGCTATAACAAAGTCTTCCGCAGTCCCTTACAGGCATCCAGAATTGGACACAGTACTTCCAGCTGAGGCCTCACCAGTGTTGAGTAGAGTGGGATAATTATCTCCCATGTCTCACAGATGACAGTTAATGTTAGGGGGCTTATTCCTTCACCCACTTACTTCCCTGGTCCTTCTCGCATGAACAGAGAGCAACAATACCAGAAGTCCAAAGGTGCAAACAATTCGATGTTTGTTGGGGTGAACTTCCAGCAAGCATGATTTCAGTTTCCTTCCTTAGTGTCACCCTTCCCAGCTCTGACACAACAGAGCCTTACCTATGTCCCTGTTCCCATTTCCCCCCCTTAGCAAAACATGATTCCAATTTCCCCACCCCCATTCCCTGTTCCCATCCCCCACCCTTACTTACTGATTGACTGCAGACTATATAGTAAAACTTGAGTTCTGCTAAGCTATACCTTAACCTATCATTTTACTGAAATTTAACTAACCAGTCCTAACATATTGTAACATGATTATTTAACCAATTATATCCCACCACCTTAACTAGTTTACACCCAGCAAAATTAATTACACAGCAGACAGAAACAATCACAGAACCAGACAGAGATTATACAGACAAACAATCAGGAAATGGGGACTACAATGATAGAACAATACAGAAATGAGGATTTCACATCCCAGCTACTGATAAGTGAAGTTCTTGCCAGACAGGATGCTATCAAACTAAGTTTCCTTTTACATTTTCTAGGCACTTCCCTTTCTCTGGAGGTGATAGGCATGATCAGGACAGGATTGTATTCCTAACAGCCCAATGGCATCTTCTTTCAATGTGACTAGTTTGGAATGCGAGGAGGTGACCAGTCGCTTCCCAGCTTATGGCTGCCTTTACTGCTTAGCCAAAGGCCTTAGCCTAAGAACAGGGCTTCAGATTGTCACAGTGAGAAAAGGCCTTATACAGACAGACAGTGATTTTGATTCTCTCTTTTATACCTCTAGAACTAGCTAAGTGATAAGAATACACCTAAATTCTTAGAGTCTGGCCTTTACAGACAGGCCTGAATATCTATATCCCAACAGTTAATACACTCCAGAATGATATTAGCCTTTTTTCACAACTGCATCACATTGCTGACACATATTCAATTTGTGATCCACTATAACCCTCAAATTCTCTTTAGCTGTACTACCACGTAATCAATTATTCCTTATTTTTTAGGTGTGCATTTGATTTTTTTTCTTCCTCAGTGAATTACTTTGCACTTATCTTTACTGAATTTCAGACCTATTCTCCAATTTGTCAAGGTCATTTTGAATCCTGTCCTCCAAATCCTGTCCTCCAGTTGGGTGTCACCTGCACATTTTATAAGCATAGTCTCCACTCCATTATCCGAGTCATTATTGAAAATATTGATTAGTACCAAAACTGAGCATGCCTGTGTGGCCCCACTCAATACATTTTCCTACTTTTACAGTGAACCATTGATAACTACTCTTTGAGTATGGTCTTTCAACCAGTCATGTACCCAGCTTATAGTTCTTTCATTTAGATTGGTTTTCCCTAATTTGTGTATGAGACTGTCAAGTGGGACTGTATCAAAAGCCTTACTAAAATCAACATGCATCACATACACTGCTTCCCCACTATCCACTAGACCAGTAGCCCTGTCAAAGAAGAAAATTAGGTTCGTTTGACATGATCTGTTCTTGACAAATCCATGATGCCTAATAATTATAACCTTATAAGCTTCTAGGTGCTTACAAATTGGTGGTTTAATAATTCATTCAAGTATCTTTCCTGGTATCAAAGTTAGGCTGACTGGTCTATAATTCCCCATGTCTTCTTTGTTCCCTATTTAAAGATAGGTCCTATGTTTGCTCTTCTCCAGTCCTCTGGAACCTCATTGGTCTTGCATGAGTTCTCAAAGATAATTGCTTAATTGCTAACAGTTCAGAGATTGCTGCAGCTACTTTCTGAAGTGTCCTAGGATGAATTTCATCATGCCCTGCCAACTGGAATATATCCAGTTTACCAAAATATTCTTTAACCTGTTCTTACCCTGTTTTGGTTTGTGTTTCTTCCCCCTTGTTGTTAATATTGTGTTGAGCATCTGGTCACAATTAACCTTTTTGGTTGGGCATTAAACGTCTTGGCCATCTTGATGTCACCAGTTATTAGCTCTCTTCCCCCCTCCCTCCCAAGTGGAGGACCTACACTTTCCTTCATCTTTACTTGAGCCTAATTTATTTCAAAAACTTCTTTTTATGACCTCTTATGTCCCTTCCTAAGTATAACTCATTGTGTACTTTACCCTTTCCCTACACACCTGTGTTATTCCTTTGTTCTCTTCCTTAACTATCCATTATTCCACATTTTGTTGGATTCCTTTTTGACTTTCAGGTCATTAAAGAGTCCCTCAAGAAGCCATTTGACCCCTTAGTATGTTTCCTATCTGTCCTTCTCATTGAGATAGTTTTCAGTTGTTTCTTTAATATTGTCTCCTTGAGAAACTGACAGCTCTCTTGAACTCCATTTTTCCTTAGATGTTTCTTTCCATGGGACTTTACCTCCCAGTTTGCTGAGTTTTTTGAAGTTGCTCTCACTGCTTCTTTATGTTGCAATCTTCCAGCAAGAATATTTATGTATTTATCTCACTTTTGTGTGTATGCTGTGAATATAACATACTACATTAATGACAAGTACAGTGAAAGTACAGTGTCTCAAAGACCCTAGAGATCGTTGGGAGTTTGAGAAATTTGGCAGCCTAGACTCCAGGCACTGCTGGTCAACTATCCTGATTAGAGTCACCAAGGAGAGGAGTTCTGGGGCCTAGGAAGAATGGAGAGCTGTAAGTATTCACCTCATGGACTGGATAAGGTAGCTTCTAGAATAAGAAAGCTGTCCCAGAAGTAGAAGGGGGTGTTCTTGATGCTTCCCTCCTATTAAACTCCCACTATTATGTTTATATACTGTATTTAACTGCAGGGATGGGAAGGATTGCTCTTGTTTTATAGCTATGAGGCAAATGAGACTCTCTCTCCTAAACGCCAAAAGAGAAAGAGTTAAAAGAGGTGGTGAGTGGGAGGGAGAGGGGTGAATTAGATTGTGATGAGTCATTACAGGTGTGACCAAACTTTCACATCATGAGTCAGAATAGGAAGTACTATGCATTATTTTTACTATCTGAATGGATTCAGCACTCATTTAAGTAAGGCTATTCTTTACAGGTCACAAAATGGTAATTCTTTGCTAATGTTAGTTATTTACATCTGGGATTTTCAGTGGAGGAATCAAAGGGAAATCTATGAGAGTTGGGTTCTTAATAGCTTTAAACCCTTTGAATTTCTTATTTGGACATCAGCTGGAAAGTACTAGTAACCTTAGGTAGCAGGTATTTAAATGCATGAAGGAAAAAATGAATCCAGCTACATTCTTTCTTTTTGCAATATAAAGTGAAATACTTGTACCAAATACATTTGATTAAAATGAATGTATTATTCGTGGCTCTGCAAATGCTATGAATTTATTTTTGAACATTACTATTTTCAATAGGAGACTGTTCAAATAAAGGCTTTCTAAAGCAGAGAATGCATAAAGACCAGTTTTCTCTCATTCCGGAAACTTAATATTACCATTCACTCAATCCTAGATCATTAGAGAGTATTTTATGTTCATTCATTTCCTAAATTTTTCTTACATTTTATATAACCAGTAGGAAGCAACTTTGATTTGATGTGTCTGAAAGATAGGTGGGTATTTGGAAAATATATCATTTAATTTGCAGTGTTGAAACTCCTTCTGGGGAACATTAAACTGCAGTGCTGATATATTAAATTGCAGAGATGTTATATAACACTTGCTCTGTCTGTGGAAACTCACTCTTAAAAAGGATGAACACAGTGTATATGTTCTGCTTATGAGTACTGTGACAAAGCTCTGTCCTTGCCTCCATGGGTCCCACGGTTCCTGGCGGATTTCACTAGCCTCAGAGGCTCACTGTGACTCTCCAGATAACCCTTCTTTCTCTAGAGACAAGGGTCACAGTCTACAGAGCCATTTTCATCATAAGCCAGCGAGGGAGGTGAGGAGAAGTTATCCTTCCTTGCACAGTCTCTGTTGTCTCCCAGTCTCAGTGATTAAACAGGGGGCAAAGGTGGGGCGGGGGGGGGAGCCCGGGCCCACCCTCTACTCCGGGCTCCAGCCCAGGGACCCTAATAGTATCAGCTATGGTAGCTGACCTTTTAGAAACATGACATGTACAATTCCCTGGGCTACTTCCCCCACAGCAACCCTCACTTCCTCAAGCTCCACTTCACCCTTACCCCAAGGCCTCCTTCCTTGTGCCTGATATGGTGTGTACTACTCAGCCGCTCCAACCACACAACTTCTTCCCACAGCTCCTGACATGCACTCCCCACCTGAGTGACTGGGAGGCTTTTAACTAGTTTCAGCCAGCCCCTGATTGGCTTCAGGTGTCCCAATCAACCTAGCCTTCTCCCTGCCTTCTGGAAAGTTCTTAATTGGCCCCTGGTGTCTTAATTAACCTGGAGCAGCTTCCATTTCACTTATCCTAGTACCAGGGATTTATTTAGCTTGGAGCGAATCTCTCTCTCTCTCCCCCACTACTACTCTCCCACAGCCTGCGAGCTTGGAGGGAGGTGGGAAGCTGCTACTAGGCCCTAAGCTCTCCCTGCTGCTCCAGCTGCTTCCCTGATTGGCCAGACACCCCCGCACCATTCTCTGCTACCTGGTTGCTGGACGCCCCACTCTCGGGTGCTGTTACTGCTCCAACTGCAGCCCTGGGGTGGGGAGGGCTGCTAGCCCACTCCCCAGAGAGGAGGAGTGAGGGACCCCAGCCACTGCTGTTGTGTACACCACCACCAGCACCACCACCTGAGAGGGGTCCTTTCTGCCTCACTGGACCATCACCTGGAGTACCTGGAGCTGCTACTGCTGCAGAGGCCGCTGCCTGGAGCTGCTGAAGCCCAAGGAGGAGAAGAAGAGGATCATCTACCAGTGGGGAGCACCTAGAGACTCTGCAGACCACTGTGGAGGGAGCCCTAAGACTGAGTAACTTTCAAACTGTGCTCTTGTGGTGGGGGTCTTGACTGTGTTTGTAGGGACACAGGGGGTGTGGTGTGGAGCTGCCCCCCCGATCCATCTGTGTGTCCCCCCCAACCCCCACCACTACTACCACCACCGCTGCCCCCTCCACCACCCCCACTGGCTGTATACCATCTGCCTCAGCTCCTGCCTCTGGACTCAGCTGCTTGCTTGGCTTGCCACGCCCTATTTCCACCCTTTGGGCCAGAAGCAGCAGCCAGCTTAAAAAGACTTGTGCAAGCGCACGTGGATGCACGTGCCCCCCCGGACTGTCTACCCCCCAGCTTGCCCTTTCCTACCTGCCCCATTTGCCACTTGTAGCTTTGCCCCCCTTTTGTCCCAGCCCCCTGTACTAGCTTCAGTTTGTTTGCCTGCCCCGCCCATTTCTTTCTGCACCATTTGTTTATTTGCCCCGCCCCAGCCTCTGAAGCTAGCCCCTTGGTTTCCCTGTAGACCGCTTAGCCCCTCGCTCCGTGCCCATGCCCCTTCCCATGCGCTTGTGCAATTCCCCATTTTAGTTGCAAACCTCTTCACTTCACCCCCAATGTTGTTGTATCCCCCCTCCCCTAGTGCACCAAGAGGATCCGGAATTCCACCTTCTTTCGGTGACTGACCCCTAACCCCTGATTGCCCCCCGTCCAGCCCACCCGTTTTGGCGCCCTCCTCCCCTGCCTGCAGTCTAGCGGGGAGGAGTGGTCAACCTGCTTCCCCTCTCCCCTCCTCCTTCTGGTGTCCCCCCTTCCCTCCTTGCTCATGATGGCGGGGGATGAGACGAGTGGGACCCCTCCAGCAGCCCGAGCTCCCCGTCCCCCGCCTACCCCTCCGTCACGCCCCCAAGTTTCTACCTCCGCTGCTGAACCATCTGCCACCACCCCCGCTGGGGCACCAGCAGCGATGGGCACCAGGGTGACCTCCACTGCTGCCACGTCTCTTAACCCCTCAGATTCGGGGGGAGCCCCCCCAGCTGGCGGGAAGGGCCAAGGGAAGAAGAAAGGGAAGGGCCCTGCTAAGAAGACCAGGCCCTCCATGGCAGGGGCTGCCCCCAATGCCCCGGCCCTACCGCCGGCTGGGGCGTCCCTCCCCACTGTTCCCTCCACCAGCTCTGCGGGTGTCCCTCCCCCGGCCCCCAGGGTGTACGCACAGGTGGCGGCAGCCCCCCCGCCTGCCGCTATGTCATCTCTCCTGCCCATCGCCTCCACTACCATCTATAGCGGCCGGGGCCCCTTTCCCACCATGACCAGGAAGCACGGTGTCCGTTGCCTCCTGGTGTCCGCCTCGCCCCACGTGGAGATCTATGTGCAGGCGTTGGCGACGGTGGTGGGGCCCACGGACATTGTGGCAGCCTCCAAAATGTATGGCAAGGTCATCTTCTTCTTAACATCGGAGGCCGCCGCCCAAGAGGCGGTGGAGAAGGGCCTGGCAGTATGGGGCGTCTTTGTCCCCTTAGAGCTGCTAGAGGACCTGGGCGTCCGCCTGGTCCTGACCTCCGTCCTCCCTTTCTCCCCAATGCTGCCCTGTTACCCGCCCTTTCTACCTTGGGGAAGCCCATCTCTGTCATCAGCCCTCTCCCGTTGGGCTGCAAAGACCCCGCCCTCCGTCATGTCCTCTCATTCCGCCGGCAAGTACAGCTTCAATTGCCGCCGGCAGCGCGTGATGGAGAGGTGCTGAAGGGGTCCTTCCTAGTCCCCTACCGGGGGCTCATTACCGGGTGCATTACTCCACGGGGGAGGCCCGGTGCTACCTCTGCCGGGCGATTGGGCACGTCTGGAGGGACTGCCCCTTGGCCCGGCAAGGAGGGGCATCCGGGACTCCCGAGTCCCAGCAGGGCACCGGCCCCGTCATCGCCGGTGCCCCCGGCTGTCCGGCGCCCGAAACCACCCCTCCTCCTTCCCAGTCCACCATTGCTCCCGCTCGGGCCCCAGGGGCACCTCCCTAACTATGCCCAGAGGAGCGGGAGAGCCCCGCCCCCTCTGCTTGCAATCTGGCAGGGCCTGTGGAGGAGGGTGCGGCAGGGACACCGCTGGGCATGGGAGAGGGCCCGCCCCAAGGGGAATCTTCCCTCCCTTGTGCTGCCCCACCATTACCCCCTCAAGTCCCTGAGCCATCGCCTCTGCCCCCTGACACAACCCCTGCTAGCCAGCCCCCGGATGATGCCATGGAGGGTTAGGCCCTAGTCCAGGGGAAGTGGGGTAAGCAGAAGGCTTGAGCTCCGCTCCTTTTATCTGATGCGGAGGCCCCCCGGAAGACCAGGAAGGGGGGCACCGATGCCGAGCCTTCCGCTCTACCCACGGGTGTGTTCCATCCACCAGAGCCGGCTGGTGAAGACGTGGCAGCACTGGAAGGCAGTATCTCCCCTCGACGGGAGTCTCTCCCCTCCAAGACCCCCGAGGTACCATCTGAAACCCCAGTGTGCCCTGAAGCAATCGTCGCATCAGGTGCCAGCGGGGAGAATCCCAGGGTAGCGGAAAACAATTTCCCGTCTATATATGAGGAGATCAAGGCCCTGGGTCTGACCCCGGTCACCCAGGGGGAGGACGATCCGATGCCAGCGGCCTCGATCTGGGCGACCTCACTCCAGCCCCCATTTCCCCATGTTCCCTCCTCCTAACCGTTGCTTCCGCTCCCACCTCCGAGGAGCCCCTGGACTCCTCCATCAACCCGGCTGCAGAGGGCACCCCGCTGAGAGCCGCCGAGCCTGTTGAGGCAACGGCCAGTGTCACGCGGCTGGAACCTGAGCTACCAGGGGCACCCCTCGCTGGTGAGGAGCATTTGACCTCCTTCCCGGGAGAGGACCCTACAGAAGAAAGTCCACCTCCTGATGCCGTGGCTGCCCAATCCACCAGAGAGCTTGCGCCCGGCATCACTGAGAGCCCCACCCAGACTCTCACCTCTACCCCTGCCCTTGCCCTTATCCCGTCCACCTCCCGAGATGTTATTGCCGCCCCTGGGACTGTCTCCTTCCCCTTTCCAACAGATGACTCCCAGGGAGCGGCCTTTGTGTTTACCCGTCCCGACCCACCAGGGGCTGCTATCCTCCCTCCGCCGCCCCTATCACCCCAGCATTCAGGTCAACCCATCAGGATCTCTATCGGGGGTCCGCACCCTGTCTGCCGATCTCGGTGGGCCATGGGGCTGTAGCAAGGGCCCCGTTGGGGAGTAACCAGACCGTAAGCCCAGCCCCCCATGCGCTGCGAGAGGAGTTTCGGGAGTTTCTAGAAGACGTCTGTGGCTCCTGCAACAAGCTACAGCTTGCCCTCCAGCGATGGGGGGACTTTAATCAAATCCTCTGGGGGAGGGTAAAAGGAAGGGGAGGCAGGGCGCCGCGGCATACCAGCGGGTCTGCCTCTTCCGTGACCCTTTACTCACCTATGGGGTGGGTCACGGACTGCTGCACGGCCCGCCGGTAGCCGCGAGCATCCCTGCCGGCGACGATCCCCCCCAGCCCTCCTCATGGTACCCTTTACCATCGCAACATTGAACACCCTCGGCTGTAGGATGGGTCTCCGCAGATCCCAGGTGCTCTCCTTCCTTCGGGAGGGGAGGTACTCTGTGGTTTTCCTGCAGGAGACCCATATGGATCTGACCGCCCAAGACAGCTGGCGGCTGGATTGTGGGGACAGGGTCTACTTTAGCCACCTCACAGTTCGTACGGCTGGAGTGGCGACCCTGTTCTCACCCAACCTACGGCCCGAGGTGCTGGGGGTCGCCTGCTGCACCTCCGGGTCCGCATGGAGGGGCTCGTAGTCAACCTCATCAACATCTATGCCCCAGCAGCGAGCCTGGAGCGGCTGCAATTCTCTCAGCAGGCGTCCACCTTCCTCGGCACCTTGGATCCTCATGAGTGCCTGGTCCTGGGAGGGGACTTTAACAATACCCTCGAGGAGCGGGACCGCTCAGGGACCAAGCAGAGCCCGGCCACTGTCACCGTCCTCTAGGAGATAGTCAAACACCACTCCCTGGTGGACGTATCGCACGACCACCACCCGGATGACACTTCCACGTTCACCTTTGTCCGGGTGGAGGCCCATCGGTCGCGCCACTCCCGGTTGGACCGCATTTATTTCTCAGGCTTTCATCTTTCACGAGCCCACTCCTCCAGCATCTGGCCGGCCCCATTTTCTGACCATCATATAGCCACCGTGACAGCCTCCCTCTGCGCAGAGTGGCCGGGGCTGGCCTATTGGCATTTTAATAACAGCTTGCTGGAGGATGCAGGCGTCCTTCCGGGAGTTCTGGCTGGCCTGGCGAGGGCATCGGCGTGCCTTTCCCTCGGCGCAATGGTGGTGGGACCTAGGGAAGGTGCGCGCCCGGCTCTTCTGCCGTGACTACACCCGGGGCACCAGCCGACGGAGGGATGCGGCGATAGAGCAGTTGGAACGGGAAGTCTTAGAGCTGGAGAGGCGTCTGGCTGCCAGCCCCGAGGATCCACCGCTCTGCGGAGCATGCCGGGAGAAGAGGGAGGAGCTCCGGACCTTCGAGGACCATCGGGCTCGGGGTGCCTTTGTTCGATCCCGCATTCGTCTCCTTCGGGAGATGGATCGCGGCTCCCGCTTCTTCTTCATCCTGGAGAAAAAGAGGGGGGCTAAAAAACATGTCATCTGCCTACTGGCAGAAGAAGGCACCCCTCTCATGGATCCGGTGGAGATGTGCGGGACGGTGAGAGCCTTCTACGCAAGCCTTTTCTCCCTGGATCTGACCGATCCTAACGCTTTGAGAGTTCTCTGGGAGGAGATCCCGACGCTCAGCGCGGGCGACCGAGACCGGCTAGAGCTGCCTCTCACTCTGGCCGAGTTCTCAGAAGCCCTCCGTCGCATGCCCACCATTAAATCTCCGGGCATAGACGGGCTGACCGTGGAGTTCTACCGCATATTCTGGGACGTCCTCGGCCCAGACCTAGTCACTGTCTGGGCCGAGTCTTTGCAGAGCAGGGTCCTCCCTCTTTCATGCAGGCGAGCTGTGCTCGCCTTATTGCCGAAGAAGGGGGACCTCCGCGATTTACGAAATTGGCGTCTCATCTCGCTCCTCAGCACGGACTACAAAGTCTTGGCAAAAGCCATCTCGCTGCGGCTAGGGTCCATGCTGGCGGACGTGGTCCACCCAGACCAGACCTACACCGTCCCGGGCCGCAGCATCTTCAACAACCTATATCTGGTCCCGGACCTCTTGAAACTCGGGTGTAGGGATGGTCTGTCGTTCACCCTCCTGTCCTTAGATCAGGAGAAGGCCTTCGACAGGGTGGATCACGGGTATCTCCTGATCACTCTGCAGGCGTTTGGCTTCGGACCCAGGTTTGTGATTTTTCTCCGGGTGCTGTACGCCTCCACAGAGTGTTTGGTCAGGCTCAACTGGACCCTGACCAAACTGGTCAGCTTCGGGCGAGAAGTATGGCAGGGGTGCCCCCTCTCGGGCCAGCTGTACGCTCTGGCGATCGAGCCCTTCCTCTGTCTCCTCCGGAGGAGGTTGACAGGTTTGGTGCTGCGGGAGCCAGAGCTGCAGCTGGTCCTGTCGGTGTATGCTGATGACGTGCTCCTCGTGGTCCAGGACCTGGGCGACTTGGCGCGGGTGGAGGCTTGCCAGGCCATCTATTCGGCAGCCTCCTCTGCGCGGATCAACTGGGTAAAGAGCTCTGGCTTGGTGGAAGGGGACTGGTGGCAGGCAAGCTCCCTCCCACCCGCGCTTCACGCCATCCGGTGGAGTACGGGTCCGCTGCTCTATCTAGGAGTTTACCTTTCTGCCACGTATCCCTCTCCACCGGAGACCTGGCATTATTTAGAGGGCGGGGTGACAGAGCGGCTCCAGAAATGGCCAGGACTACTTCAGTGCCTCTCCCTTCGAGGGAGAGCGCTGGTGCTTAATCAACTAGTCCTGTCCATGCTCTGGTACTGGCTCAACACCCTGGTCCTGGCCCCGGGTTTCCTGGCCAACCTCCGGACATTCATTTTAGAGTTCTTTTGGTCAGGACTGCACTGGGTCCCTGCAGGGGTTCTCCATCTACCTCTGGAGGAGGAAGGGCAGGGCCTGAAATGTCCGCTTACTCAGGTCCATGTCTTCCGCCTCCAGACCCTGCAGAGGCTCCTTTATGGTGCAGGTAGTCCGGCCGTGGAGCATACTGGTGCACGCCTTCCTATACCTCTTCCGAGGGCTCCAATACGACCGACAGCTCCTTTATCTCCATCCGAGAGGTCTTCCGCGAGACCTCTCCAGGCTGCCGGTCTTCTACCAAGACCTCCTTCGGACGTGGAAACTCTTTTCAATGACCAGGACCGTGGTGGCCACCGAGGGGGTAGATCTACTTGCAGAGCCCCTGCTACACAACCCTCAGCTCCGTGTGCAGGAGGCAGAGTCCTGCTCGGTGTACCAGAGGTTGGTCCTGGCAAAAGTCACAAGAGTCGGAGACCTCCTGGACTATGACCGGGGAGACTGGCTGGATCCCCTGACGCTCACTCAACGCATGGGGCTCTCCAGACCTTGTACTCCCTGGCACATACTTCAGGAGATGAAGGCCGCTTTGCCACCCGCTGCTCGGGTTTCTCTCGACCGGATCCTGCATGAGGGCACGCCCCGCCCACCCCTTACCCCAGGCCCACCGGACCTTTTAATTGGACCCTTGCCCCGTGGACCCAACCAACCGCCTCACCCTTTCACTGTAAGCCAGCTGCACGAGATGCAGCCGGTCTGCTTTCAAACCGCGCCAAGAAAACATCTCTACACGCTCGTGCTCCACAGCCTTCACGCCCTCACCCTCCTGTCCCGCCCCAATACAAAATGGCGGGACCTCCTGCCACCTTTGGAGGTGAGGAGCCCCGGTGGGCCAGTCTATATTCCACCTTAGTCCAAAAGCCCGCCGGGGATGTCAGTTGGCGGCTTCTTCACGGAGCTGTGAGCACGGGCGTGTACTTGGCGCGGTTCACCTCAATCCCAGACACCTGCCCCTTTTGAGCGTGAAGGAAACCCTGGCACATATATACCTGGAGTGTGCCAGGCTGCAGCCCCTATTCCGGCTCCTCACCAATATTTTATTACGTTTTTGGTTGCACTTTTCCACTCACCTTCTTATTTATGCACTCCCTATCCATGGCCCCACAAAGTCACGGGATCTCCTGGTCAACCTCCTCCTGGCCCTAGCTAAAATGGCTATCTATAAAACCAGAGTGAGGAGTTGGCCGATGGAGTCTCCTGTGACTGTGGGGCCTATTTCCGATCCTCGGTCCATTCATGTATCCGGGCAGAGTTCCTCTGGGCGGCGTCCTTTGACTCCCTTGATGCCTTTGAGGAGCAGTGGGCGCTGTCCGGGGTTCTCTGCTCGGTGTCCCTGTCCGGTTTCCTTCATTTGACCCTTTGATCACACTCCTGTCCCTGTTATTTCATTAGTTGTCCCCCAAAATTAATTGGAATTTAGGTCCTGTGGGTCACCCTTCTAGGCTGGGGGGGATCCTTTAGCGGTGGATGGGCTTCACCCACCCACTTCCTTTATCCCAAAAGGACTACTCTTCCATAGCCATTTGGCCTTGCCCTGTCACATATCCCCCCGCTCTGCTCAACACCATAGAGTTGGGCAACTTGGGACGCCAGGCAGTATGCTCGTGACAGACCATCAGCATTGCCATGGTGTCATCCAGCTCTGTGCCGTATGCGGAACTGGAATGGCTGGAGGGATAAGAACCACCTGGTGACCCTTACATTCTTTTCCTTATTCCGCTGCATCCACTGGAGGGGTGCATGGTCCGTCACAAGAGTAAATCACCGGCCTACGAGGTAATAACGCAGTGTCTCCATAGCCCATTTGACAGCAAGGCATTCTCTCTCAACTACTGCATATTTCTGTTCTCTTGGGAGAAGCTTTCTGTTTAGGTAGAAGATTGGGTGTTCCTCTTCTCCCACCATTTGTGACAGAACTGCTCCCAACCTCACCTCGGAAGTGTCTGTTTGTAAAATAAATTCCCTGTTAAAATCCGGGGCTATGAATACGGGGTCATTACAGAGGGCCATCCGAAGATCTCTAAATGCCCCCTCTGCTGCATCGGTCCACTTTACCATGTCTGGACCTCGGGCCTTCACCAGGTCTGTTAGGGGACTTGCCCTAGTGGCGAAGTGGGGAATAAACCATCTGTAGTAGCCTACCATGTCTAGGAACGCACGGACCTGCTTCTTTCAGGTCGGCTGGGGCCAGTTTTGAATTGCCTCTAGCTTATTCGTTTGGGGCTTCACTATGCCCCTTCCCACAATATATCCCAGGTACCTAGCCTCTGCTAGCCCTATGGCACATTTAGCGGGATTAGCAGTGAGGCCAGCCTGCCTTAAGGTGTGCAGTACTGCCTCAACTTTCTCCAAGTGGGTTCCCCAGTCTGGCTTATGATGATGACATCATCTAGGTATGCAGCTGCATAACTAGTATGGGGGTGCAGCAGCTTATCCATGAGGTGCTGGAATGTGGCTGGGGCTCCATGTAGCCCAAAAGGGAGGACGGTGTACTTGAATAGCCCATCGAGGGTAGAGAATGCAGTATTTTCTTTAGCTTTTTTGGTCAGAGGAATCTGCCAGTACTCTTTTGTCAGATCCAGTGTAGTCAAGAATCGGGCACTACTCAGTTGGTCAACCAATTCGTCGATGCGTGGTATGGGGTATGTATCAAACTGGGATATTTCATTCAGTCGGTGAAAGTCATTAGAGAATCTCAAGGTACCATCAGGTTTAGGCACTAGAACAATTGGACTGGACCACTGACTGTAAGATTCTTCAATAACCCCTAATTCTAACATTTTCTTTACTTCGGCCTTGATTTCTTCTCTTTTGGCTGCTGGGATTCGGTAGGGTCTCAATGTTACCTTGGCTCCGGGGATCGTGCAGATATGGTGATAGGTCTCAGTCATCTGCTCTGGTTTTGTAGAGAACACATCTCTGTTGCGATTAATCATGTCGGCTGCCTCAATCTTTTGGATCGGCGTCAAGTCAGATGATATCCTCACTTGCTCGTGTAAGTTATCCTCCTGGGGAAGGGTCTCCTGCATGACTAAGCATGTCTCTCGATCATGCCAAGGTTTTAGGAGATTGATGTGGTATATTTGCTCCGTTTTCCAGCGGCCTGGCTGCCACACCTTATAGTTCACCTCTCCCACGGCTTCGATTATTTTGTAGGGTCCCTGCCACTGGGCCAACAGTTTACTTTCTGCTGTGGGCACCAGTACCATCACCCGATCCCCTAGTTGGAACCATCGAAGCTTTGCTTGGTGGTTATAATGGGTTTATTGGGTCTCCTGTGCTCTCTCCAAGTGTTTCCGTACAATGGGCGTAACTCAGGCTATCAGATCTCTCATCTGCAGTACATGCTCAACTATGTTCCTTCCGGGATTTGGCTCCTCTTCCCAGGCTTCTCTGGCTATATCCAATGTGCCCCGAGGGTGGCGCCCATATAGTAGTTCGAATGGAGAGAAACCCGTGGAGGCTTGCGGAACCTCCCAGATGGGGAACATGAGGTCAGGCAATAGGGTATCCCAATCTTTCCCATCCCGGCTCACCACTTTCCTGATCATGGCCTTGAGGATCCTATTGAACCTTTCCACAAGCCCATCTGTTTGTGGGTGGTATACAGAGGTCCGTAGGGCTTGTACATGGAGCAATGAACAGAGATCTTTCATCAACTTGGACATGAAAGATGTCCCTTGATCAGTCAATATCTCCTTGGGTAGCCCAACCCGGGCAAAGATCTGTACTAGCTCCTTAGCTATTGTCTCGGAAGCTGTGTTGCGCAGGGGAACAGCTTCCGGGTACCAGGTTGTATAGTCCAGTATGACAAGCACATGTCGGTGGCCCCGAGCTGTCTTCTCTAGGGGCCCTACCAGATCCATGGCTATCCGTTCGCAAGGAACCTCTATTATTGGAAGAGGTATCAAAGGAGCCTGCAAGTGCGGGCGAGGGCTATGTAACTGACACTCCAGACAAGAAGTGCAGTATCGCCAGACATCTTCATGTACTCCTGGCCAGAAGAACCTCCGCAGAATCCATGCCTGGGTTTTCTCTACCCCTAGATGTCCTCCAAACAGGTGACTGTGGGCGAAACTCAATATGGCTTTTTGGTGTTTTTGTGGCACCAGAAGTTGTTGTATCTCTTGCTCCTGCATTTGCACTACGCGGTACAGGAGATCTTTCTTCACTATAAAGTAAGGTCCGGGACCCCGGACCTTCCCATCCACGGGTATCCCATCAATCTCGGCCACCTCTTTCCTGGTGTTATCATATCTGGGGTCCTCCGCCTGGTCCCGCCCAAAAGTCTATCTCCTGGGACTAATCTGCCCAAGCTCCCAGGGGCCGGCTTCTGCTTCTTCCAATGGCTCGCCGCCGTCGTGGCTGGGGGCAGCTTCTGGCTCACCTTCTGTGGTGGAAGTTTCTCTGTTGGCTGCTCGCGTCCATCTGCCTACTAGGGAGGTCTTCTGGCCCTGGGTCAGGATCCGGGTTCCCAAGGCCTTCACGGCCTTCCTCTCCTTTTTTGTCTTTCGGGTCTTTCGGGGGCTGAGAACAGATCCTGAGAAATCTCAGCGAACATCGGGTGTTGACATTCCCCCGGTGACGAGTCGCTGTCCTCAGAGTCCCCACCTTCCTCCAGCCTCCCCGGGGGGGATTAAATTATCAAACCCTGGATAGTCTCTTTCAATGACTACAGGATATGGGAGTTTAGGAACTACGCCCATGGTCACCTCAATGGGGTTTCCTTGAACCTCTATCTCGACTGGGATGGTGGGGTAATGGCTCACAGCCCCATGCACGCACGTCACTTCTACGCGTTTGGCTTGTAGCAGCTGATTATTTTTTACCAGCTTACCCGATATGAGGGTGATAGCACTCCCAGAGTCCATAAGCACTGTAGTCTCTGCTCCATTTATCCTCACTGGCCTGGTGTAAATATGCGGGGCTAATGCGACCCCCACGAGGTGGATAAGGGAGCATGGGACCTCCCAATCCTCCAAGTTACATTGCATAGGCTCCTTGGTGCTTGGACACTGTGCTGCTATGTGTCCCCACTCCCCACATGCATAATATCTATAATTTCTTTTAATCACTCCCCTATTCCGGGAGTTAGGGGGTTTAGTCCCGAGGCTCCCCCCACTCAGGCCAATCCCTTTCTTCTGGGATCCCCGCTGGTTTTTGGCCCCCCCTTTCTTCCACCTAGGACTCCCCAGGGTTTTGGCTGCCCAACCTTCCAGGATTGGGGTCGGGTGCTTGCTTTGAAAGGGGCCTTCCTTGGGTGGTCGGGTCAGTCCCCTGGCTGTCATCCGTCTTTCTACCAGTGTTATCATCTCGTCGTACGTGAACGGATCATTCTGGCCTACCCATTTGTGGAGATCTGGCGGCTGTCCACACATGTAATGGTCTATGACCAGGGTTTCCAAAATCTCCTCCGGCCTGCACACCTCGGACTGTAACCACTTCCACACGAGGTGTATGAGGTCGAATAGCTGGGACCTTGGGGGTTTGTTCTCCTGGTATTTCCACTCACGGAACCTCTGGGCCCTTACCACTGCCGTTACCCCTGCTTGTGCTAGGATCTCTGCCTTCAGGCGGGTATAGTCAGTGGCATCCGTGGCAGGCAACTCAAAGTAGGCCTTCTGGGCCTCTCCACAAAAAAAGGGGTGAGGATGCTGGCCCACTGCTCCTGGGGCCACACCTCACGCTGAGCAGCCCTTTCGAATGAGAGGAGATATGACTCTATGTCATCTCTTGACATCATCTTTGTCAGGCAACCAGTGGCCCTCAGGGTTTGCGTCCCATTGGACCCCTGGGCCTGTGTGGTGAGGATCTTCAGCTGGTCCACCACCTCTCTCAAGAGAGCACGATCTTGGGTTGCCTGGCTCATCAGTAATTGATTGGTTTCCTGCTGTAGCCTCATAGACTCCTGTTGTGCCATTGCCTGAACCGGGGTTGCCTCTTGCTGGGCTGCCGTGGCTTGTACCAGAGCTCTTACCACCTCCTCCATTGTGGTACAAAGCAAACAAACAAAAACCAAAACAAAAATCCAAACCCCCAGTGCACTTTAAAAAAAAAAAAAAAAAAAAAATCTCTTTCTTGTGCCATGCTGTGAATGAAATCCCAGTCCTGACAGCAGTTGTGACAAAGCTCTGTCCTTGCCTCCGTGGGTCCCACGTTTCCTGGTGGATTTCGCTAGCCTCAGAGGCTCACTGTGACTCTCCACATAACCCTTCTTTCTCTAGAGACAAGGGTCACAGTCTACTGAGCCATTTTCATCATAAGCCAGCGAGAGAGGTGAGGAGAAGTTATCCTTCCTTGCACAGTCTCTGTTGTCTCCCAGTCTCAGTGATTAATCAGGGGGCAAAGGTGTGGGGGGGGAAGTCTGGGCCCACCCTCTACTCCGGGCTCCAGCCCAGGGATCCTAATAGTATCAGCTATGGTAGCTGACCTTTTAGTAACATGACATGTACAATTCCCTGGGCTACTTCCCACACAGCAGCCCTCATTTCCTCAAGTTCCACTTCACCCTTACCTCAGGGCCTCCTTCCTTGTGCCTGATGTGCATGTACTACTCAGCCTCTCCAACCATGCAACCTCTTCCCACAGCTCCTGACATGCACTCCCCATCTGACTAACTGGGAGGCCTTTAACTAGTTTCAGCCAGCCCCTGATTGGCTTCAGGTGTCCCAATCAACCTAGCCTTCTCCCTGCCTTCTGGAAAGTTCTTAATTGGCCCCAGGTGTCTTAATTGACCTGAAGCAGCTTCCATTTCACTTAACCTGGTACCAGGGATTTGTTTAGTCTGGAGCTAATATATCTATCTCCCACTTCTCTTCCATAGCCATCTGGCCTTGCCCCGTCACACCTCCTTGAGTATGAGTGGGATATGATGCCTCAATGTCACATTTTGTGAGCTCCAGTTAACTCATTTTGAATGGATCTAGCGTGGATTTCTCCATAAATTTATTGTGTGAAATTGCCCTTTACAGTACTGGGCAAATTTCAGACTAAGATAACTTAGATAACTGCCACAGACCCTGTAGTTAATCTCACTGTACATTACAGTGGCCACTGCTCCAAAGCCTTCGATGAATTCAAAGGATATGAGAGGTCCTGAAGCTCTTCTGAGATCAGCAAGTGGAACAACAGATTTACCCTGCAGAGTCTGGCAAACCAAGACCTGTGTGATTCAATCTTTTTATCCTCCTACAATTGGGTCAATGAATTTCAGCTACAGTGCTTATTTTGTTCATCAACAATGAGCATTGGGCTACCTACTGTGTAATGTCTATTTTCGAAGAAATAGATAGGAATGAATAATGTAAAAACCCCTGAAACGAACCAAACTAAATTTTAGGTTAAAAAACCTCACATGTTGTAATAAGGTTTCATCTTTAAAGTGTTTGTATAGAAGCTTTAATGAATAGTAATTAAATTGTTTTAGATGCTTAACCAAATACAAACATTTCCTACTGATGTGCTCAGAACCCTCTACATCACATACTACTCGCCCTGTAAGATGCTTCTAACATCTATTGGTCCTTTATTAATCTTTATAAACTGTTTATAAATGAAATCTAAATAAGAAGCCTGAACCCCAAATCCTTATGCAATGGCATAAGATAGAGAGCGTTCCCTACTACCCACTAGACAGAGCTGTGAGCACTTTGTGAAATTTGAAACTGAACTGTGGGAATTCTGTTAAATGTTATCAGAAGGGCAGTCCTACCTGTAGCATCCTCCATGGGCAGGCTGAAGCATGACAAGTTCACCTGACATGTTCCAGTTTCCCCTCTTCCTTTGGATCCCCCAAATAGCCCAGAGGATCTTCTCCAAGTGTAACTACAGCCCTTGTGGGGCTCATTTATTACCAAAGTCCTGTGTAACAGAAGTCCTACAACCATAGTCTGGAATTTCTCCAACATAGTCCAGACACTGCATGCAACATACAGCTCTGGCGTTCCCCACTGTGCCTGGCTCTCTCGTGTAGTCATCTCCTGTCCTTGTACCAGGACACCCTACTCTTCCCACCCCCCATGTTCTCTCTGCTGGCAGCATCCTTGCCAAGGTAGCATTCCTCACTCCCCCAGGCCTATTCATGGTTCCTCTGGATCCAGCTCTCCAGCCCTGGAGGTGTCAGCCCTTTCCCTGCCTGCAGCATTCTGCCCTGTGGCTCCAGCTCTCCACCTTAGTGCCTGTTATCAGCTGGCTTGAGAGTTCGTGGGTTCTTTCCATGTGCTTTCCCAGCTCTCGGCAGATAGTGGTTCTGCAAACCTTGATAGTACCACCCAGTGTGGTCAAGTGCTGGGGGCCAGAATGCTGTTGCCTCAGAAGCACTGTTTTTGCTCAGTGCTTTTTTGTCCTTGGAATGTTAATGTTATTAGCAGATAGTGCAGCATGTTAGTTCAGTGGACTTTGATATTACTGATAAAGAAAGACCACAGGCACAGCTCAGTGACAAAGTCACTCATCCAGGTTTATTGCTCCCTAGAAACAGTCTCAGTTCCCTGGCTCCATGGTTACAGGTGCACTGACACATGGGTGTCTAGTAGCAAGGAATGATTCAGTCAGCAGGCAGAGTTCTGCTGTACCCTAGGCCACACAAAGAATTAAGGCAAAGTACCCTGACATTTATAGGCTAAAAACAAACAACTAACATACACGACTTCCACACCACCTTACATATTTCATGGCAACTGTTTGTTACCTCCCCTTGTTCCTGATATCTTGGACAAAATATCCCTATTCATTATTTTATCAAACCATTGTATCTGGTAGATTGGAGTTTACCTGCACTAGCTGGAATGTATTTACACAACTATGTAGTGCTTATACACTAACAACAACTTTCCCCACTTCATGTACTGGACAGTGAACTTGTAAACATCTACTTTAATATATGACCTGACTTTGGTTCACAGTCTTTGGTTCAGGCCTCAGATATTGCACCAGGCCCAGTGCTCCAGGCTCTCTCTCTCTCCACTACAGCACCAACACACACCACCGTGTCCTGATCCTGCTGCCCTCTTCAGCCCTCAGTCTCTGTCTTGGGGACACCAGCCAGCAAAATCCACTTTCTGCTGTCCTGCCTTCAGACTTCTCCCAGGCCCCAACCATACAGTTTCCTAGCCAATTCCTCCCTTTTCCAAGGGAGGCCCTGCAGAGAGCTTTCTGTTCCCTGCAGCTTTCCCTAGAGACCTCCTCTAATATCCTGAGTTTTCCTCAATGAGTTTCTCTTTGGCTTCATCCCAGTCCTTTAAAACCTCCAGGTTCAGCCCTGCCTTCTTAATTGGACAAATGGGAGCACATGTCCTGGCACAGCGACAGTGGGCCTACTTCATTTACTGGGACCACCCACCCTCTGACAGTTAACAACTCTCCCCCCCCACACACACATTTTTCTATCTTTTTTTAGTTTGTAACTTTATATTTAACATTACCAAAGCATCCCCAAACCTACATACTGTCCTTCAAATCCCTCCTTAAAACTCCCCTTTGCTGTGATATCTACAAGAAACTTGACAATGGATAGGCTGCTGCTGTGCTGATACCACTTGTTAGGATATAAATATTCAGGCCTGTCTGTAAAGGCCTATACTCTAAGAATTTAGGTGTATTCTTTTCAGCTCCCAGACTCCTGCACTGGGCAGCACAGCATGGGGAGGAGGTGACCAGCCCTCTGTGGAGAAAGAAGTGGTTCGGAACTATTTAGAAAAACCGGACAAGCACAAGTCCATGGGGCCGGATGCGCTACATCTGAGAGTGCTAAAGGAGTTGGCGGATGCAATTGCAGAGCCATTGGCCATTATCTTTGAAAACTCATGGCGATCGGGGGAGGTCCCGGACGACTGGAAAAAGGCTAATGTAGAGCCCATCTTTAAAAAAGGGAAGAAGGAGATCCAGGGAACTACAGGCCAGTCAGCCTTACCTCAGTCCCTGGAAAAATCATGGAGCAGGTCCTCAAGAAATCAATTCTGAAGCACTTAGAGGAGAGGAAAGTGATCAGGAACAGTCAGCATGGATTCACCAAGGGCAAGTCATGCCTGACTAATCTAATTGCCTTCTATGACAAGATAACTGGCTCTGTGGATGAGGGGAAAGCAGTGGACTTGTTGTTCCTTGACTTTAGCAAAGCTTTTGACACGGTCTCCCACAGTATTCTTGCCAGCAAGTTAAAGAAGTATGGGCTGGATGAATGGACTATAAGGTGGATAGAAAGTTGGCTAGAATGTCCGGCTCAATGGGTAGTGATCAATGGCTCCGTGTCTAGTTGGCAGCTGGTATCCGGTGGAGTGCCCCAAGGGTCGGTCCTTGGGCCGGTTTTGTTCAATATCTTCATAAATGATCTGGAGGATGGTGTGGGTTGCACCCTCGGCAAGTTTGCAGATGACATTAAACTAGGAGGAGAGGTAGATACACTGGAGGGTAGGGATAGGATACAGAGGGACCTAGACAAATTAGAGGATTGGGCCAAAAGAAATCTGATGAGGTTCAACAAGGACAAGTGCAGAGTCCTGCACTTAGGATGGAAGAATCCCATGCACCGCTACAGACTAGGGACCAAATGGCTAGGCAGCAGTTCTGCAGAAAAGGACCTAGGGGTTACAGTGGACGAGAAGCTGGATATGAGTCAACAATGTGCCATTGTTACCAAGAAGGCCAATGGCATTTTGGGATGTATAAGTAGGGGCATTGCCAGCAGATCGAGGGACGTGATCGTTCCCCTCTATTCAACATTGGTGAGGCCTCATCTGGAGTACTGTGTCCAGTTTTGGGCCCCACACTACAAGAAGGATGTGGAAAAATTGGAACAAGTCCAGCGGAGGGCACCAAAAATGATTAGGGGACTGGAACATATGACTTATGAGGAGAGTCTGAGGGAACTGGGATTGTTTAGTCTGCAGAAGAGAAGAATCCGGGGGGCGGATTTGATAGCTGCTTTCAACTACCTGAAAGGAGGTTCCAAAGAGGATGGATCTAAACTGTTCTCAGTGGTAGCAGATGACAGAAAAAGGAGTAATGGTCTTAAGTTGTAGTGGGGGAGGTTTAGGTTGGATATTAGGAAACACTTTTTCACTAGGAGGGTGGTGAAACACTGGAATGTGTTACCTAGGGAGGTGGTGGAATCTCCTTCCTTAGAAATTTTTAAGGTCAGGCTTGACAAAGCCCTGGCTGGGATGATTTAGTTGGGGATTAGTCCTGCTTTGAGCAGGGGGTTGGACTAGATGATCTCCTGAGGTCCCTTCCAGCCCTGATATTCTATGATTCTAGGATTCACTTAGCTAGTTCTAGAGGTATAAAAGAAAGAATCAAAATCACTGTCTGCCAGCGTAAGGTCCTTCTCTTACTGTGACAGTCTGAGGCTCTGTTCTTAGGCTAAGACCTTTGACTAAGCAGCAGAGGCAGCCATAAGCTGGGAAGCGACTGGTCACATCCTCACATTCCAAACTAGTCACATTGAAATAAGGTGCTATTGGGCCGTTAGGATACAATCCTGTCCTGATAATGCCTATAACCTCCAGACAAAGGGAAGTGCCTAGAAGATGTAAAAGGAAACTTAGTTTGATAGCATCCTGTCTGGCAGGAACTCACTTATCAGTAGCTGGGATGTGAAATCCTCATTTCTGTGTTTGTTCTATCAGTGTAGTTCCCATTTCCCTATTGTTTGTCTGTATAATCTCTGTCTGGTTCTGTGATTGTTTCTGTCTGCTGTGTAATTAATTTTGCTGGGTGTAAACTAATTAAGGTGGTGGGATATAATTGGTTAAATAATCATGTTACAATATGTTAGGACTGGTTAGTTAAATTTCAGTATAATGATTGGATAAGGTATAGCTAAGCAGAACTCAAGTTTTAGTATATAGTCTGCAATCAAGCAGGAAGTGTGTGTGTGCGTGGGGGGGAAATGGGAACAGGGAATGGGGGTGGGGAAATTGGAATCATGTTTTGCTAAGGGCATGAATGGGAACAGGGACACAGGTGTAAGGCTCTGTGGTGTCAGAGCTGGGAAGGGTGGAATCATGCTTGCTGGAAGTTCACCCCAATAAACATCGAATGGTTTGCACCTTTGGACTCCGGGTATTGTTGCTCTCTGTTCATGCAAGAAGGACCAGGGAAGTAAGTGGGTGAACGAAAAAGGCCCCTAACATCACTACTTATGCTAAACAATACGGTCTCATTGTTTCCTTGTACTCCTGTCTGTTATCTCATTTTATACTTAGACTAAGTTCTTTGTTCCGTGTTGGACCATGCCTCATATACTGGGGTCCTGGTCCATGACCAGGTCTCCTAAATCTACTGACCGCTATTCCTACCTATATGCCTCCAGCTTTCATCCAGACCACACCACACGATCCGTTGTCTACAACCAAGCTCTAAGATACAACGGCATTTGCTCCAACCCCTCAGACAGAGACAAACACCTACAAGATCTCTATCAAGCATTCTTACAACTACAATACCCACCTGCTGAAGTGAAGAAACAGATTGACAGAGCCAGAAGAGTACCCAGAAGTCACCCTACTACAGGACAGGCCCAACAAAGAAAATAACAGAACGCCACCAGCCATCACGGCAGCGAACCAGCGGAGCAGCGGGGACAGCAGAGCAGCTCACAGCAGGAGTTTGCCTGGGACTGGTAAGTATCCGAGTGTGTGTGTTTGCTTGCTGAGGAAGTATCCGAGCGTGTGTTTGCTGGGAGGGCAGGGAGAGAGCCTGAGTGAGTGTCTGATTGGCTGCTAGCCTGCAGGGGGCGGGCATTAGGGTGTCTGTGTGTTTGCGTCAGGGAAGCCTGGCTGTTTAAAAATAGCCAGAGCCTCGCGAACCAGCTGAGCGGCAGCGGAGTAGCGGGGACAGCAGAGCAGCTCACAGCAGGAGTTTGCCTGGGAGTTCGCCTGGAGTGAGCCCAGTGAGGCTTACATCTTGCCAACGTCTCTGAGGAAGCTCATAGTAGGTAGGTGATATGGAAGGGGGGGGTTCAGCTGTTGTGACCTGCACTGGATGTGCCATGTTTGTCTTTCTTCCACAGGACAGAAGCGACTTTGTCTGTACAAAGTGCAAGCTGGTCTCCATATTGGAAGAGAAGATTGAAGGTCTGGAGCAACAGGTAACGACCCTGCGTTGTATACGAGAGACTGAGGATTTTCTGGACCAAACTCAGGATAGCCTTCTAGGGGCACAAAGCTCTAAAGATATAGAGCAGGTTGCACAGAGGAGCCAAGAGGCCAGTGAAGAAGCTTGGCAACATGTGACCTCCAGAAGAGGTAAGCGGAATGTCCGGGTTCCAGTAACACAGACACAGGTAACTAACCGCTTTCATGTTCTCTCCACAGGTACCAATGCGGAGAGTGGACCAGATGATATGTCTGGGGGGAGAAAGCAGAAGGAGACTCCGCTGGTTGGGAGGCATGAGATGCGATGTCCTGAGGTTGGGGGTTCCACGACCACCACTCCCAAGAGGAGAAGGCGGGTGGTGGTGGTCGGGGACTCTCTCCTCCGGGGGACTGAGTCATCTATCTGCCGCCCTGACCGGGAAAACCGAGAAGTCTGCTGCTTGCCAGGGGCTAAGATTCGTGATGTGACGGAGAGACTGCCGAGACTCATCAAGCCCTCGGATCGCTACCCCTTCCTGCTTCTCCACGTGGGCACCAATGATACTGTCAAGAATGACCTTGAGCGGATCACTGCGGACTACGTGGCTCTGGGAAGAAGGATAAAGGAGTTGGAGGCGCAAGTGGTGTTCTCGTCCATCCTCCCCGTGGAAGGAAAAGGCCTGGGTAGGGACCGTCGAATCGTGGAGGTCAACGAATGGCTACGCAGGTGGTGTCGGAGAGAAGGCTTTGGATTCTTTGACCATGGGATGGTGTTCCATGAAGGAGGAGTGCTGGGCGGAGACGGGCTCCATCTTACGAAGAGAGGGAAGAACATCTTTGCCAGCAGGCTGGCTAACCTAGTGAGGAGGGCTTTAAACTAGGTTCACCGGGGGAAGGAGACCAAAGCCCTGAGGTAAGTGGGAAAGCGGGATACCGGGAGGAAGCACAGGCAGGAATGTCTGTGAGGGGAGGGCTCCTGCCTCATACTGGGAATGAGGGGCGATCAACAGGTTATCTCAAGTGCTTATATACAAATGCACAAAGCCTTGGAAACAAGCAGGGAGAACTGGAGGTCCTGGTGATGTCAAGGAATTATGACGTGATTGGAATAACAGAGACTTGGTGGGATAACTCACATGACTGGAGTACAGTCATGGATGGTTATAAACTGTTCAGGAAGGACAGGCAGGGCAGAAAAGGTGGGGGAGTAGCACTGTATGTAAGGGAGCAGTATGACTGCTCAGAGCTCCGGTACGAAACTGTGGAAAAACCTGAGTGTCTCTGGATTAAGTTTAGAAGTGTGTGCAACAAGAGTGATGTCATGGTGGGAGTCTGCTATAGACCACCGGACCAGGGGGATGAGGTGGATGAGGCTTTCTTCCGGCAACTCACGGAAGCTACTAGATCGCATGCCCTGATTCTCATGGGTGACTTTAATTTTCCTGATATCTGCTGGGAGAGCAATACAGCGGTGCATAGACAATCCAGGAAGTTTTTGGAAAGCGTAGGGGACAATTTCCTGGTGCAAGTGCTAGGGGAGCCAACTAGGGGGAGCGCTTTTCTTGACCTGCTGCTCACAAACCGGGTAGAATTAGTGGGGGAAGCAAAAGTGGATGGGAATCTGGGAGGCAGTGACCATGAGTTGGTTGAGTTCAGGATCCTGACGCAGGGAAGAAAGGTAAGCAGCAGGATACGGACCCTGGACTTCAGGAAAGCAGACTTTGACTCCCTCAGGGAACAGATGGCCAGGATCCCCTGGGGGACTAACATGAAAGGGAAGGGAGTCCAGGAGAGCTGGCTGTATTTCAAGGAATCCCTGTTGAGGTTACAGGGACAAACCATCCCGATGAGTCGAAAGAATAGTAAATATGGCAGGCGACCAGCTTGGCTTAATGGTGAAATCCTAGCGGATCTTAAACATAAAAAAGAAGCTTACAAGAAGTGGAAGGTTGGACATATGACCAGGGAAGAGTATAAAAATATTGCTCGGTCATGTAGGAAAGATATCAGGAGGGCCAAATCGCACCTGGAGCTGCAGCTAGCAAGAGATGTCAAGAGTAACAAGAAGGGTTTCTTCAGGTATGTTGGCAACAAGAAGAAAGCCAAGGAAAGTGTGGGCCCCTTACTGAATGAGGGAGGCAAGCTAGTGACAGAGGATGTGGAAAAAGCTAATGTACTCAATGCTTTTTTTGCCTCTGTTTTCACTAACAAGGTCAGCTCCCAGACTGCTGTGCTGGGCATCACAAAATGGGGAAGAGATGGCCAGCCCTCTGTAGAGATAGAGGTGGTTAGGGACTATTTAGAAAAGCTGGACGTGCACAAGTCCATGGGGCCGGACGAATTGCATCCGAGAGTGCTGAGGGAATTGGCGGCTGTGATTGCAGAGCCCTTGGCCATTATCTTTGAAAACTCGTGGCGAACGGGGGAAGTCCCGGATGACTGGAAAAAGGCTAATGTAGTGCCCATCTTTAAAAAAGGGAAGAAGGAGGATCCTGGGAACTACAGGCCGGTCAGCCTCACCTCAGTCCCTGGAAAAATCATGGAGCAGGTCCTCAAAGAATCAATCCTGAAGCACTTAGAGGAGAGGAAAGTGATCAGGAACAGTCAGCATGGATTCACCAAGGGAAGGTCATGCCTGACTAATCTAATCGCCTTTTATGATGAGATTACTGGTTCTGTGGATGAAGGGAAAGCAGTGGATGTATTGTTTCTTGACTTTAGCAAAGCTTTTGACACGGTCTCCCACAGCATTCTTGTCAGCAAGTTAAGGAAGTATGGGCTGGATGAATGCACTATAAGGTGGGTAGAAAGCTGGCTAGATTGTCGGGCTCAACGGGTAGTGATCAATGGCTCCATGTCTAGTTGGCAGCCGGTGTCAAGTGGAGTGCCCCAGGGGTCGGTCCTGGGGCCCGTTTTGTTCAATATCTTCATAAATGATCTGGAGGATGGTGTGGATTGCACTCTCAGCAAATTTGCGGATGATACTAAACTGGGTGGAGTGGTAGATACGCTGGAGGGGAGGGATAGGATACAGAAGGACCTAGACAAATTGGAAGATTGGGCCAAAAGAAATCTAATGAGGTTCAATAAGGATAAGTGCAGGGTCCTGCACTTAGGATGGAAGAATCCAATGCACCGCTACAGACTAGGGACCGAATGGCTCGGCAGCAGTTCTGCGGAAAGGGACCTAGGGGTGACAGTGGACGAGAAGCTGGATATGAGTCAGCAGTGTGCCCTTGTTGCCAAGAAGGCCAATGGCATTTTGGGATGTATAAGTAGGGGCATAGCGAGCAGATCGAGGGACGTGATCGTTCCCCTCTATTCGACACTGGTGAGGCCTCATCTGGAGTACTGTGTCCAGTTTTGGGCCCCACACTACAAGAAGGATGTGGATAAATTGGAAAGAGTACAGCGAAGGGCAACAAAAATGATTAGGGGTCTAGAGCACATGACTTATGAGGAGAGGCTGAGGGAGCTGGGATTGTTTAGTCTGCAGAAGAGAAGAATGAGGGGGGATTTGATAGCTGCTTTCAACTACCTGAAAGGGGGTTTCAAAGAGGATGGCTCTAGACTGTTCTCAATGGTAGCAGATGACAGAACGAGGAGTAATGGTCTCAAGTTGCAATGGGGGAGGTTTAGATTGGATATTAGGAAAAACTTTTTCACTAAGAGGGTGGTGAAACACTGGAATGCGTTACCTAGGGAGGTGGTAGAATCTCCTTCCTTAGAGGTTTTTAAGGTCAGGCTTGACAAAGCCCTGGCTAGGATGATTTAACTGGGACTTGGTCCTGCTTTGAGCAGGGGGTTGGACTAGATGACCTTCTGGGGTCCCTTCCAACCCTGATATTCTATGATTCTATGATTCTATCACCTTCAGCCCCAACTAAAACCTCTCCAACGCATCATCAAGGATCTACAACCTAATCCGAAAGACGATCCATCACTCTCACAGATCTTGGGAGACAGGCCAGTCCTTGCTTACAGACAGCCCCCCAACCTGAAGCAAATACTCAGCAACCACACACCACACAACAGAACCACTAACCCAGGAACCTATCCTTGCAACAAAGCCCGTTGCCAATTCTGTCCACATATCTATTCAGGGGACACCATATAGGACCTAATCACATCAGCCACACTATAAGAGGCTCGTTCACCTGCACATCTTCCAATGTGATATATGCCATCATGTGCCAGCAATGCCCCTCTGCCATGTACATTGGTCAAACTGGACAGTCTCTACGTAAAAGAATAAATGGACACAAATCAGACGTCAAGAATTAGAACTTTCAAAAACCAGTTGGAGAATACTTCAATCTCTTTGGTCAGTCGATTACAGACCTAAAAGTGGCAATTCTTCAGAAAAAAAAACTTCAAAACTAGACTCCAACAAGAGACTGCTGAATTGGAATTAATTTGCAAACTGGATACAATTAACTTAGGCTTGAATAAAGTCTGGGAGTGGATGGGTCATTACACAAAATAAAACTATTTTCCCATCGTTATTCCCCACCCCCCACTGTTCCTCAGACGTTCTTGTCAACTGCTGGAAATGGCCCACTCTGATTATCACTACAGAAGGTTTACCCCCCCCCCCCCCCGCTCTCCTGCTGGTAATAGCTCACCTTAAGTGATCACTCTTTTTATAGTGTGTATGGTAACACCCATTGTTTCATATTCTCTATGTATATAAATCTCCCCACTGTATTTTCCACTGAATGCATCCGATGAAATGAGCTGTAGCTCACGAAAGCTTATGCTCAAATAAATTTGTTAGTCTCTAAGGTGCCACAAGTACTCCTTTTCTTTTTGCTACATTCTGCAGTAATACAAATAAATGGACTACGGACAAATACATGCAGCATTGTTGGCATTGTGAAAGTTGGAGTGGCAGAAGCTCCTTAAAGGGGCAGGGGGCACCAGTACCCAAACCATGGCCCTATCCCCTTTCCTCCAAGGCCCAGCTCCCGCACTGCCTCTCCCCCCCAAGACTCCACCCTCACTCACTCCTCTCCTCTCTCTCCGTCCTGTCACTTGCCCTTATGGCCAGTAAAAAGTGATGAAGCCATGGCTCCTGGCCCCTTGCCCCTCCCCCAGTCTGAAAGGCAATAATTATCAACAAATGCAAAGAAGTATGTACACTGTCCTTATCTCTTGGGGATTCTCAAGAAGAAGTTGAATCAGGACAGTTCTGCTGCACAAGGAAAAGATTTAGGAAGCACACACATTCTCTATCCCCACCATAGCACACAGCTCAGCTTCACATGGGATCCCCGCATGCCATCATGCAGGAGAAAGATCAGGTGAGGCAGGGAGAAGAATGCGGGTAGAGATCGTGCATCGGCCCCTGCACAGTCCACAGGCTGTCTTTCACTACAGAGCAATGTAACCCTGACTGTGGCTCTAGGCTACTGTTTCCCACTGCTTTGTTGTGCATCGTACAACCTCCCCAAATCAAAAACATGCTCTTATTTCACTTTTGCATGTTGAATTGCTCAAGTTCAGCATCCTTATTGAAGTAAGTGCTAGTAAACAGGGGAAGGGGAATTGCAGAGATGCCACTGTACTTGCCCATGGATTCCTCCTCCATGCATTTCAACAGCAGAGTCCACCTAGCATAAAATGCTGTTTGGAAAACAAGAAGCATCTTTCACAGGACACTGACAAAAAAAATCTGATATTTTCAGCACCCCTCCCACCCAATAAAATGCCAGCTTTGCTTCTTTCCTCTTTTTATTGTTTCCTCTCCCCATTCGGCAGTCAATGTAAATGGGCAGGGGAGGAAGAGAAGAGTGAGAATGAGTCTTGAAAAAAAGGAATGAAAATGAAAAAACAAATTCTGGTTGTCATGTTGCTGGATTTCTAGTTTTGAGAAACAGATTGTAAACTCTTCATGGCAATGTTGTTTCTTTCTATGAGTGTATTGTGCCTAATATAACAGTCTCCAGGTGCTAATATAATACTAAAAAATAAATGATAATACTAAAGGTCTAACCTTAAGTCTAGCATGGAGCAAATTGGATAGTATAAGTATAGTTATCCTACACTGAAAGATTTTTTTTTTCTTATGGAAAAAATGTCACCCCCTCAAACAAAATTGAATACACCTTTAAAATCCATCTGAACCTCTGTTCCATAAATAAGCCTCTGAGGAAGAACTCACTAGATAAACCCTTCCCTAGACAAATACGTCCTTATGCTACAGCCCTATCTCTCCCTAAGCTCCCAAAGTCAGGGTTTTATACTTGCAAACAGCCTTAACAGTGCACAGGTGAACTGAGCCCTCTTATTACTCCACCCCAGTTAGGCCCAACAGCATTCCTTATATATAAAACTGGACCCAGGTGCTTTCCTAGCTTAGGAGTTGTTATGCTGCTGAAGAGAGTTCAGAAGGGTTTTGTTTCTGTTTCAGTGCTGTTACTCCAAACATAATCTTTAAATATTGCTTTAATATACAATGAACAGGGATCCCTATTTGCTAATTGTTGTGCATTCCAGTGCGCAGAAAGAGAAACCCAAAATATTTATTTGTCTCAGATAAAACTAAGCTGTGCTGTGACTGGCCTTTTATGAGCTCAGAAGGGAAGGAGAGGAAATCTTCTCCCATTTTCACATTTCCCTATTGTCCTAAGGCTTGGGAGCCACCCTAAATTCCAGCAGGGAGGTCAAAGGTCACATGTTTTCTAGTCATGCAACAAGAAAAGGAGTACTTGTGGCACCTTAGAGACTAACAAGTACTAATCTACTCAAATAAGGCAAGATGCTGTTAGGGAGGATAACCCTTTAAAAAAAAACTACTACACTATTTGCTGGGGGAGAGTAACAACAATATATGCACAACAGCTACTTTTGGACTATAGGAAATCCTGTAGGGTACATTGTATTAAAAGGTAGTTGAACCACGTCTCTGGGATGCATTGTTCTGGAGCTGAGTCAGCATGAATGCTTCTCTGGACTTTTTGCAGTGTCCCCCATTACAGGCTGTAATTTAAAAGCCACAGGGTAGCTTTTTCTGTTTTACCCTGTCTCCTTGGAGCTGTAACTGTCTCTATTACTCTGCATCTAACAGAAATAGCTCTGTATAAATCCCCACCAAAAGTGTAGCAATAGGTATTTCTTGATATTAGCAGGTTTTTATACTGATTTGCTTTTTTAGAGGCTTGTTTGTTTGTGGGAGAGATTGGGGGATTTTCCCCCTCAGTTACACCAGAATAAATTTTACTTCAGTTGAGTCTTTTCTGATTTATACCTGCCTAATCACAAAGAGAATTGAGTTCATGGAAACAGCCAGCTCAGAATGACAAGCAGCAGAATCTGTGATTGGTGCCATTTTCTTCTTCTGCTTACGGAGGTCAAATTTTTGATTTTAAATGTGTTGTGAGGCTGCTCAGAAAGTCCTTTTCTTGACTGGTTCTGAGGAACAAATCGAATTGAGAAGTCTTTGCCAGGTTTGACTCATCCTGTGAACAATTAAAGTTTCATACTCTGGGTCTGTTGAATGGTAACCTGTGGGCGTACATGAGAGACAGCTCTTAGGGACAAGCCATAATGTACTCCTTTCAACAAGGGCTCTAATTTTGCAGCAAGGGAAAAGGCAAAAGAAAAAACACATTGTGGTTTTGGAATTTTATTAATACACTAAGGCCTTCATTAGGGCTTTTAAAACCACAGCCTTCAAACAGGACCACAGATGGACTGTCATGCAGCAACACCTCCTCAGAGCTAAATGCCTGCAGGATGCTGGGGAACCACACACTTTAGCAGCCATTGCTACACCTTTTTCTGCATCTACTCCCCTTTACTGAGTGTAGTCCAACAGCCGTCATGGAAGAGGGAGGAGCCTCAGGTTTGGGGATGGTACTGTCACGAGCAGCCCCATGACTCCCCCTTCCACGCTAGATGCAAAAGGACAGAGATTTTGGTTGGACTTTATGTAACACCAACAGACCCCGGCGGGCAGGATCAAACCAGAGACCTTTGGAGCGTAGTGCATGAGCCTCTATAGCATGAGCTAAACTCTCTCTTTAAGTGGTCTTGGCACTAGATGGGTCAGAACACCACACCCAGAAAGTGTGTGGGTTACATTTACATACGTGAGCTCAAGGGAATGGGAAAAAAAGGTCCTTGCAATCTCTCTTCCACCCTGATGCTCATACATGATTGTAATCTTTCACCATTACTTGGTCAGGGAGCCATTTTCAATGCAGTGCTGTAAAGGACAGCCAGAAGTGTTGTTCCCATGCAAATCTCTGGACGCTCTTTGCTATGATTCCTCTCTTGTTCTATGTCCACTAGCTCATTATAGCCTCTTGGTTGAATTCTCTTGCTTAGAGTCTCTGACATGACGAGAGCACCTAGCTATGCTTATTATTTGTTATTATTATTATTATTATTATTATTTATTATTTATTTTACTATGAAATTGGAGCACAGCAGCTCTGTAAACCAGGCAAACTAAATGATTGCACAAGGTTTCTGTAATTTTTTTGTCATGGGTTTCTTCTGTTTGTGATGATCTGCCTTCAACCTTTTGAAGCTCCTTTTCCCTAGAGTTATGCCAGAACTAGAACCTCATGTCTAAATCCTTAAAAACTGGGAGAGAGGGGAGAATTTGTTCCCCAGATCTGAATTCAGCATTTCTGTTTGAATTGCTTGGTGCAAAGCAAAAATCGCATTGTCTTACTCAGCTCTGCTCCCTTTGTATATTGAGAGTTGTATCCACTTACGGACAATTTTTTTTTACTGCTTTTTGATCCTTTTTATTTTGATGTGTGCTAGACAACATTTTCTGAGTCAGAAAGAGATCCCAACTATGTAGAAAAAATATCCCTGAAATATTGTTGATTTGAAGGGGTCCAGGGCATCTTTAAATAACTTTTTTTTTTGGCAGAAATCCCAATTAACTAGTGAATCCTGGCAATGGTACTAAGAACATATATCAGAAGGAAAAATGAATGTACAATAGCTGCAAGATAAGGGATAGTGCAAGATAAGGGATGACCAGGACGTGGGATAGAAGCAGCATTAGAAGCTTTGTTCAATAATCTGCTGCTGTCAATGAATGGAGGACAGAAATCCATTCACATTTTACTGCAGCTCTTGGCAGCATTTGACACAGATGATCATGAGGCATCCTGAAGGAGGTTGCAGGGGTCCAAGGCAATTTGCTGAAATATTTCACCTTCCTGGAGGGATGCCCCCAAAAAGTAATGGTGGAAAGTTGCACATCCACAGCTAGATCTCTCACTTGTGGAGGTATGGAAGGACCAATTTTCTTACTGGTCCTATTCAACATTCGTGTGCAGCCACTAGGATTCAAGGACTCATGGACTCAAGTGCCAACACTATGCAGATGACCCATACTTCTATCTTTCTATCATGACATATGATAACACTATGATCATCAAACTGAGCTAGTGCTTGGCAGAGAGGAGTTCATGGATGAATAGCAGCTGGTTAAAGCCAAACCAGCTCAAGTCAGAGATATATTGAGGAGTTTGCAACCATGTGCATTTTCCATTGGTAGACATGACCGTAACTGGCAAATTCAGTCTGCAGTTTAGGAGTGCTACTGGATCCCTTGCTGACACTCTGCTCTCACATAACAGTGCACATGAATAATACTTTCTACCATCTCTGACTGATGACAATACTCCATCGCATCCTAGTGGATGATGAGCTGGCTTGAGCTATACACACCTTCATCACCTCCTAACCTGTACTTCATCACCTTATCTCGACTGCAGCAATTCAATATGCCTTCAGCATGAAGCCAGTGGCTGTTAGGAAACTCCATCTAGTTCAGAACACAGTGGAGCATCTTTTCATCAATGCAGGTACTGGGAGCACATCTGACCTGCTCTCTTCCCTCTTTCTATAGCTTCCCATAGAATATCAATCAAGTTCAAAGTCTTCTTCCTTATCTTCAGCGTGCTCAATGGCCTTGGCTCAGGTACCTAAAAGGTCATCTAAAGCTCGGGGATGAGGACTGTGATGATAACTCCATTCTGGCATAGCAGGGATGTTCACCCCAAGGATAAAGCTCATTTGTACAGAAAACTGAGTTTCCTCTGGTGCTGGTTGAAAGCTGTGGGATGAACTCCTATAAAAACTAAGAACCACCTCAAACCTCAATATTTTCTATTCTAGGTGCAAGACATGCTTCTTAAACCTTGCCTTCAAATAAATGGATTACAAATAAATTTAAAATGAACCTCACATGCTACTCATGTCATAATAAACTTCTGGAAGGTGCTCAGATACTATGGTGATGAGGGCAGTATAGCAATAGAATATAATAGAGCCCATGCTAAAGTCTACTGGAAAGAATCATTGACTTTAAAGGTCTTTGGATCAGACCCTTGGATCAGTATGACGAGAGAATGAAGTACCTAAAGACTGGTGGTACACATGAGAACAGCAATGATTTGTATGTAGTTTTTCAATCCCTCTGCCAAGAGGTATGGGAAACTAATGGAAAGAAGACTCCAGAACAAGACCAAATATTATACAATTTGGAATTATTTGTGGGTCATATGCATATTTCTTAATTGCAATAAAATTAAGAAAAGATGCTTTTAAAAAAGAGAGAATAGTTGTATCTTAAGGGACCTCGGAACAACTATTCAGTGGTCCCAAAAAAAAGCACTTTTGCACTGTCAGACTATAAATCACTTTGATGAAAAACCTGTGCCAAAACAATTTTCTGTTATACTAGCCAAACCTACAACATGCATCCCAGTTACCTGCCGGTTCTTCCTCCCTTCTGACTGTATACTATATATTAGAAAGGGCTCCTTTATAATCTATCTGAGTAATAGTGATGTTATTCAAGTGCATAATGATACCATAAAGGGACTCTTCCAGGTACAGTATTGGAAATTTCATATGGAAATACAAGGACATAGTGCACCTGCTGTACATTTGTATATGTGTAAACTCAGTTGTCCCTCCTACATGTTGGTCTCCTAGCTTGCTGCAGAGATTCAGCACACTTCATACACAGATACATTTTTCTGTCATATTCCATGCCTAGCATTCAGAACGAGCCTTGAGGCATTGATTATCTCATAGAACTTAAACCACCTGTGATGCCTGTTCTCTCCAAATTGAGCATTCCCAGTGTAATTAGAATTAAAACTATTACACACTCTGTAATGTGTTTACATTTTTGTAGTAGGTGAATAATATAACTGGTAGATGGACTCCTATATTTTTTCAGCTCTTCAGAAGGTAAATCTTACAAATATGTTGCTGCTGCACCATCTTCCTTCATACTTATATCCTACTTATATAATTCAGTGGCAACATTAATTTTTAATACCTGTCTTACTAATTCTGAGACAATATTAAAAAAGCATATTGGAATTAAATCATGTGCACAAATATATTATGCATTTTGTATCATTTTGTGGGCATTTTTGTTTTATTTTTATTTTCTGCCTTTTAAAAGTATTAAGGATTTAAAATGTTTTTCTGCTGAATGTGTCTTTTCTGCATAGAGTATTTTATATACTCAGACATACAGATGCAGATTTACTGAGCTATATTAGAATGAAATCTCGTTACAGCCTTTCCCCTGAATTACTAGAATATTTACTGAAAAGTAGGTGTGCTTGCATAACAGATTGGATTTCCCTTATTTCGTATTTAATTTGCCATATGCTTCACTGCGTAACGTGTATAAATATAGGTAAACAGCATGAAGTAAACCACAAGCACTGATTCAATTTATTTAGAAATATCTAAATAGGGAAATCCTAGATGAATCAGTAACAATATATGCACACCCAGGAACTGGAGACAGAATAAAGCAGTGTACTTGCAAACACTTTAAGCACTGTATGATGACTGAATACCCCAAAGAGCAATCTGGATCTTTTTGTAAACTGGGCCCATTCAAAGAAAATGTGCTTTAATATAGCCAAATGTGAGGTGTGTCAGCCAAATATGAGGTCACACATCTAGAAACAAGGAATGAAGGCCATACATACACAACAGGGGACTTAAGTGATCACTCTCCTTACAGTATGTACGATAAAACCCATTGTTTCATGTTCTGTGTATATAAATCTCCCCACTGTATTTTTCACTGAGTGCATCCGATGAAGTGAGCTGTAGCTCACGAAAGCTTAAACTCAAATAAATTTGTTAATCTTTAAGGTGCCACAAGTACTCCTTTTCTTTTTACAATAGGGGACTGAATCCTGAAAAGTATGACTATGAAAAGGATTTAGGGGTCATAGTGGACAACCAACTTAACATGAGCTCCCAGGGCAATGCTAGGGAGAAAAGGGCTAATGTAATACTTGGATATATAAACTGGGGAGTAGTGAGCATGAGCAGAGAAGTGGTTTTTACCTCTTTATATGGCATGTGTAAGACTAATGTCCAGACTGGTGGAATACTCTGTCCAGTTCTGGTGTCCACATTTTTAAAAAGGTGAAAAATTGGACAGGTGCTATGAACAGCCACAAAAATGATTTGGGAGCTTACAGTGAGAGACTTGGAGAACTCAATCTGTTTAATTTATCAAAATGAAGATTGAGAGTTGACTGATTACATTCTATAACAAAAAGAAAAGGAGTACTTGAGGCACCGCAGAGACCAACAAATCCATTCGAGCACAAGCCCTCGCGAGCTACAGTTCACTTCATCTGAATGCATCCGATGAAGTGAGCTGTAGCTCACGAAAGCTCATGCCCAAACAAACCTGTTAGTCTCCAAGGTGCCACAAGTACTCCTTTTTTTTTTCTGTAACCAGAGTGATCACTTAAGGTGATCTATTACCAGCAGGAGAGCGGGGGCGGGTGGGACCTTTTGTAGTGATAATCAAGGTGGGCCATTTCCAGCAGTTGACAAGAACATCTGAGGAACAGTGGGGAGTGGGGGGTGGGATAAACATGTGGAAATAGTTTTACTTTGTGTAATGATCCATCCACTCCCAGTCTCTATTCAAGCCTAAGTTAATTGTATCCAGTTTGCAAATTAATTCCAATTCAGCAGTCTCTTGTTGGAGTCTAGTTTTGAAGTTTTTTTGTTGAAGAATTGCCACTTTTAGGTCTGTAATCGAGTGACCAGAGAGATTGAAGTGTTCTCCGACTGGTTTTTGAATATTCTAATTCTTGACGTCTGATTTGTGTCCATTTATTCTTTTACGTAGAGACTGTCCAGTTTGACCAATGTACATGGCAGAGGGGCATTGCTGGCACATGATGGCATATATCACACTGGTGGATGTGCAGGTGAATGAGCCTCTGATAGCGTGGCTGATGTGATTAGGTCCTATATGGTGTCCCCTGAATAGATATGTGGACAGAGTTGGCAACGGGCTTTGTTACAAAGATAGGTTCCTGGGTTAGTGGTTCTGTTGTGTGGTGTGTGGTTGCTGAGTATTTGCTTCAGGTTGGGGGGCTGTCTGTAAGCAAGGACTGGCCTGTCTCCCAAGATCTGTGAGAGTGATGGGTCGTCCTTCAGATTAGGTTGTAGATCCTTGATGATACATTGGAGAGGTTTTAGTTGGGGGCTGAAGGTGATGGCTAGTGGCATTCTGTTATTTTCTTTGTTGGGCCTGTCCTGCAGTAGGGTGACTTCTGGGTACTCTTCTGGCTCTGTCAATCTGTTTCTTCACTTCAGCAGGTGGGTATTGTAGTTGTAAGAATGCTTGATAGAGATCTTGTAGGTGTTTGTCTCTGTCTGAGGGGTTGGAGCAAATGCCGTTGTATCTTAGAGCTTAGCTGTTGACAATGGATCATGTGGTGTGGTCTGGATGAAAGCTGGAGGCATGTAGGTAGGAATAGTGGTCAGTAGGTTTCCAGTATAGGGTGTTGTTTATGTGACCATCGCTTATTAGCACCGTAGTGTCCAGGAAGTGGATCTTTTGTGTGGACTGGTCCAGGCTAAGGTTGATGGGATGGAAAATGTTGAAATCATGGTGGAATTCCTCAAGGGCTTCTTTTCCATGGGTTCAGATGATGAAGATGTCATCAATGTAGTGCAAGTAGAGTAGGGGCATTAGGGGACGAGAGCTGAGGAAGCGTTGTTCTAAGTCAGCCATAAAAATGTTGGCACAAACTGGCCCGGCCCGGCACGGGCTTTCCCTGTACAAGCGGCGGAACAAGTTTGAGAATCACTGCTCTGTAAGTATCTTTATCCAGAGGATGTACCAGGTACTACAGACTCTTTAATCCAGTGGAGAAAGACATAAGAAGAATGAATGGCTACAAGCTGAAGACAGATAACTTCAAATTAGAAATAAGGGACACATTTTTAACAATGATGACAATTAATTATTGGAACAAAGCACCAAGGGAAGTGTGGGATTCTCCATATCTTGATGTCTTCAAATCAATACTGGATGCCTTTGTGGAAGATATGCTTTAGCCAAACACAAGTTATTGGTCTCCATAGTGAGGCAGCTGAGTGAATTTCTGTGGCCTGGGTTATACAGGATCTGATGGTCCTTGCTAGCCTAAATAACAAAAAATTGACCTAATGACTGCAATTTATTAAGAATCCATTACATCCTAAGTCATTCTACTTCCACTAAAGCTATTACGCATGTGAGTGGTCCCATCAACTACAGTGGGACCACTTACATGAATAAAGTCAAACATATGCTTCAAAGTTTGCAGGAGCTGGGCCCAAATTTATTGGTTTTGCTGTACCATATTTTAATCACAGTTCACTGAAAATTATGTGGAATTTTGATATAGGAAATGTTAAAAGGTTGTCATTTTTATGTCTCTCAAAGATTGAATAGACTTTTCATGCTAGCCTTGCTATAGAAAGTTCTTTTTTCAAAATCATAAGTAGGGGATTGAGCAATAGGGATTGGAAGTGGATTGGGAAAAAGATGTTTCCTGAGAAATACAGAAGAAAATTAAATAGGTGGCGAAATTGTAAAGTTCCATCCTAGTTAAGCTTAAATAGGCAACAGTATCAGGGACTATTGTACTAAATATTTATGTGAAGAATATTTCAGGCCATAAACACAAAATCACAAACACAAAAACTGGTTAGAAAGAAGAGGGGGGCTATACATAAATAAGGAGCAACTACTTTTAAAAGATAATTAAATGAGCAAAAAGAGAGACAATGTCAACTTGCAAACAAAACAGTAATATATTCCTCAGTTATGATTTTAACGGGAAAAGAGGGTAAAAAAGGTATATTTTATTTCTAAAACTGCTAATGCAAACATTGTGACAAGGGATAAAGGTCAAATTAGTTGCAAACTCATGACTTTCTAGAGAAGGAAAGGATATAAAGTGAAGGATGGAGAGATGCTGTAGGGCCCATAAACTTATAAGTGTCATCTGTATGATGGTAAGTATTCTCACCTCCCACTGACTTCAGTATGATTTGGGTAATAGCACCTTGCAGGAGGCACTTGGTGGTTTGAGAAGCTATGTCTTCACCACAAAAAATAGGTGGGTTTTTACATCAAGATAGCTAACTCCAGGTAGTGGTCTCAATGTAAAATCCTAGAGGAGACAAGGCTCTGTAGTTTTTTCCTTGATATAGCTAGTTGAGATTAAGCCTACACCACTGAGATTAAACATTAAACCACACATAGCTGGCATTTACCTCAACATGCTACACTGAGGTCAAAACTACAGTGCCTTGTGTCTGCTGAGATTTTACGTGAGAAAGCTGTCTCGAGTTAGCTGACTCCACTGCAAAAAGGGGCTTTTTTAAATTAAGACCAAAGCTTGAAATGGGCCCCGTAAAGGGAATCTTCTTTTCTCTTTCATGGTAGAGCATGATGGGGATGCATTATGTTGTGTGGAGATGAGACTGGGAATAGTTACAAAAGGATTGGACAGGTTTATTAGTAGCCTATATTGTGCTAGGCACAGCACAAACACATAGTAAGATATAGTCTCTACCCCAAACAGTTTACCCCAAATAGACAGGCCGACAAAGGGTGGGAAGAGAAATAGCAGCATAGAGATGGGAAGTGACAATAGGTTAGTGGTAGAATCATGAACAGATAACTCTTTTGCCTCCAGTCCAGTGCCCTATCCTTTTAGTCTTACAGTAGGCACAGTACCAACGCATATCCATGAGTGTTGCCCACCTTCAGGATTGTCCTGGAGTCACCAGGAATTAAAGATTGTTATGTGATGAAACCTTCAGGAATACATCCAACTGAAATTGGCAACTCTAATGAGTAGTATGAGAAACAAGGAGATAAGTTTGACATGCCAACTGAGACATTTTTTAATGGGGTTGCACTTTCAAACTATCTTAAAGTCTTTCAGAGATCAAGATTTTAAGATTATGTGACCAACATTGTCAAGGTTCCTTCCCTACCCTGAACTCTAGGATACAGATGTGGGGACCTGCATGAAAGACCCCCTAAGCTTTTTCTTATCAGCTTAGATTAAAAACTTCCCCAAGGTACAAACTTTGCCTTGTCCTTGGACCCTATGCTGCCACCACCAAGAGTGTTAAACAAAGAACAGGGAAAGAGCCCACTTGGAGACATCTTCCCCCCAAAATATCCCCCCAATCCCTACACCCCCTTTTCTGGGGAAGGCTTGATAAAAATCCTCACCAATTTGTACAGGTGAACACAGACCCAAACCCTTGGATCTTAAGAACAATAAAAAAGCAATCAGGTTCTTAAAAGAAGACTTTTAATTAAAGAAAAAGTAAAGGAATCACCTCTGTAAAATCATGATGGTAAATACCTTACAGGCTAATCAGATTCAAAACATAGAGAATCCCTCTAGGCAAAATCTTAAGTTACAAAAAGATACAAAAACAGGAATATACATTCCATTCAGCACAGCTATTTTACCAGCCATTAAACAAAAGAAAATCTAATGTATTTCTAGCTAGATTGCTTACTAACTTTTTACAGTTCTGAGGAGCATTCCTGATCTGTTCCTGGCAAAAGCATTACACAGACAGACAGACCCTTTGTTTCCCCCCCCCCAAACTTTGAAAGTATCTTGTCTCCTCATTGGTCATTTTGGTCAGATGCCAGCAAGGTTATCTTAGCTTCTTAACCCTTTACAGGTGAAAGGGTTTTGCCTCTGGCCAGGAGGGATTTTATAGTTCTGTATATAGAAAGGTGGTTACCCTTCCGTTTATATTTATGAAAAACATAAACTTACTCTTCATCATGAGCCTTCAAGAAGCAGTTTAAACTCACGTAAAAAAAAGACATTTTAAACAAAGTGCAGAAGATTCTGTCACTGAGCTGGCAGTTAATTCAAATGGCTCAGCATGAGTCAATTTCAGCTTGATCTCATTTAGAATTTATCATTTTCTTGTGTGCAAATGAGACAAACTCTAGGTTAGACTGGTGACTCAGTCTGGGAATCATGGACATGAAAGTAATAGCAGAAGCATGGGCCAAGCATGAAACAACCTATTTAATTATCAGTGGTTTGCAATTTTCATGAGTTGGCCTACCTACTTACACTGAGATACTTGCAGAGAACCATGTGACTCAACATAGGACCAACTGACTCTTTGATACCCAACCTAACCCATCCATTTATGTACAATCCACTCCAAATCATCAGACTGTTTTACATAGGATGGTAAGTAACAGCCCTGCATCAAGACTTGGGGCATAATGCACGTGTGGGAAATTTTTATTATCAAATATGATCACAGCATGCAGGTGAGAATGTGAACACAAATAACAGACAAGCTGACCGTCAGCTACTACGTCGGTGTAAATGAAGTGTCAAACCAATGCACTACAATGTAGATGTCAGTCTCTTTTACAGCAGCAGTCAAAGCCCAGGGCACTCTTTCACACAACGCTCAGCGCTTTAAACGTAAGAAGCCGGATTTTTACAAGAGTTCAGGTCCCACAACTGGGGTTAGATTTTCATGGCAGCTGCTGGGTGCTGAGCTGAGTGCTGCTCATTTAACTGCCAAATTGGGAGCTTTGAACATGAATCGCATTGACCAATATAAAGAAAGCATCCTGGGTCTCTCTGTCGCTTCCCTCCTCCAGAGCTAACCCTGAGTAGACTAATCCCCAGTACTAGAGCTGACTAGATACATCCCCAGCCACACCTCCTACTTTCCATAGCCCTCATAACTAAATGCTTTCTTCCATAGATGGTTATTTTCCACTTTAGACTCTTCCCAAACAGTCCTGGGTGCAGAGAAGCATCTAGTAGCTGATAAATTTCGGGGGGGGGAAGGTTATTTTGTGTCATGTAAAGGGCTGAGCACACAATTGGTACTAAAACAAATAAAGAATAAAAAATGCTAGCTGAAGGGGTAGGAGAGATGGCACATGCTAGGAGAGAATGTGCACCTCCATGCAGCCTGACCACTCACATTAAAAAGGAACAATTGTGTTGTATTTGCTCTGTCAAGGTGACTGGGGAAGTATTAATAAAGCTTGAAGGATGAAATCCTGGCCCCACTAAAGTCCATGGCAAAACTCTCACAATGGGGCCAGGATTTCATCCGAAGTATTTAAATGCATTAGTGCTCCTGGGTTTTATTGTCTAATGCCTCCTGAAGGACAGTAAGCTACGATCCATGCTTTGGCAAAGGGTTAGAGTCAAATACCTGAAGACCAAGTGCAATAACAGTGATGCACTATTTTCCCCAATGTTTCAACCCGGGGCTGTTATTCCTTTGTCACACACTTACAGAGGAGAAAAATCCAGAAGTTCTGATGCTTATCTTAAATTTGCCTGACCCTCTTTGGTGAGAAATCATGCTGGAAATCTTGTGACAGCAGGCTTTCTTGTGAGATCTGTAATGGTTCTTGGCTTTGACCAGGTCAATATAGCTTCTCCCTTATAAACCACAATTTCCATTTGGTATCCAGGAAATTATTACATTCCCTTTTGAACTGAATACACAATGAGCTGCTCCAGACACAGATATAAAAGATGAACAACAAAATCCCATCCCTCCTGTGAACATAATTTTTGATCATTTGCAGCCTTCTGATATGCCTATCAAAGATGCATTTCCCAGTGGGCAGATGCAGCTTTTTTGCTAAATGCACAGCACTTTAACCTGAGGTAGTGGCCTTTATCTGTAATTAAGATAATGTATCATTGCAGCAGCTACAGAGTATTCTGAATATTAGAGCAAAGAGCACTGTTCATTCTTTAATACAAAAAGAACCTATGAACCGGATGGTGCATGCGGCCAAGCCCTCTCTGCTGTCTTTGAGTTCAGAGGGAATAAAGCACGATCAAGGCCTGAGTGGAATAGGGCTACTTTGTATTTGTAAGGTCAAATAGAAAAGCCTTATCTGCACTCGGGTTTCAGCCACCAGTGTGGCTGCACTGCTGGAAACCCCTAATGTAAACACAATTTACACTGGTGCCATGCAATTTTCACTCATTGGTGCAGCTTTCATTAGACGTTTGTACTAGTGCAGCTAACAGGGGTGGCAGAAATCCCAGTGGAGACAAGTTCTTGTGTCCCATTATCAGTCAAAAGGATGTTAAGAGAGAACACGTTAAGAAAAAAGATCAAGGAGTGTCCTGTCACAGCTTTCCTAGGAGACCCAGAGACTGCTAAGATTTGATTTATTAAATAAGTAGGAAGACAGCTTTCTGCAGCTCCGAGAATTAGGAAGGATAAATGGAGGCAACGCTGTTAAGCCAGAGGTGAGGTCCCTTAGTGACATGTAGGTACCACAGAAACAAAGATGAGGAAGCAGGTAATTGTCCATGCAATGCTGAATTGTTCAGTTTCTGCTTGTGTGTGTGTTTGTGCATCCTAACAGTCAGCACATTAGAGCAGACAGAGATGCTGGAATTGTAGGAACATCAGCAGGAGGAGATAAGAAAAGAGATAGCAATGACTTCTGAGTGTGTGTGTCTCTGTCTATAAGGGAGTGTACAGAACACCCTTTTAAGTACCCACAAGGCAGGTTCCTATATAAACATAAGCATAAATATATTTTCAAACATATTTAGCCCCCTCTCCCCCCCCCAAAAAAAAAACCCAACAGATTCCTAACCCTGACTTTCCAGGCATTAGTGAAAGTGTCTACTCATGTAAAGTACCCCAAGGGGAGTGAACAAAAGATATCTCAGTGGGATGTCATATGAGGTAAAGTGAGAATTTGGATCTGACTCCAGGTGATGATTGCATGTGATACATGGTGCAGACCCTTCAGGGCTCCTGAGGTTGGGCATCAATGTCCTAATGGGGCAACCAGTTCCGTTTTCTCTAATCAAAGAGGACAGCATCACCTCGGAACAGCAGAACTCCAGAGGAAGCTCAGATCCAGAGGAACTTTCTCACCTAGCAGAGAGGATCTGAGTTCCTTTAGAGACTGATTCACTAGCAAAGGTAGCTGTGCTTCATCACTTATAGAGGTGCTGATAAAGACTGGGCAGTAACTAGGGAAGAAAGACTGCCTGAAGGAACCTCTCTCCATTTCTATTAGGAAGCTTAGACAATCTATTTGGGACATCCCAAGGATCAAACTGTGCATGTTGCAAATTGATGTGTTGATGGTTAGTTGGTGGTTACTCTGCTTTCAGTTGAGTAGCCTGCTGGAGGCACTGAGCAAGGCATCTGAATCTGGATTCCTTTGTTCTGATAGGATTTCAAATGAAGCAGTGAGGTCTCTCTGAGAAGGAGGCTATTTTCTTCCCTATTGCCAAGGAGGTTTTGGTGGTTGGATGCCTAGAGCTGAGGCATACCCAATCCTGGCACGAATAACAGGCTTATAACTCGAGGACTTGAGGAAGTGGGAGCATGAGGAAGACAATAAAATGGATGGCCCAACAGCAGCAGTATAGATGATGAAAGACCAGCAACGAGTTCAGCTAGTTCATGAGCAGCAGGAGTGAAATTCAAATTGCTGCCTGCTCTCTAACAGTTCAGGAAAGAACAGCAGGAAGGCCAGATGGCAACTTAGTGAGCTGCAACAGGCCCAGATCTGTCAGGTCTACTACAACATCGTGCAGAGCTTGATTCCCAGGTCTGCCCAAGCAGCCTATGGGGGCTGCCTGGGAATGAAGTTTCCCACTGCCAGCTCTTTGTGCCTATAAGATACCTCTTATGTAAACCTCTCTGTCAGCAATGCAGCCCCAGTAAAGTCCATGGCAAAACTCTCACAATGGGGCCAGAATTTCATCCGAAGTATTTAAATGCATTAGTGCTCCTGGGTCTTACTGTCTAATGCCTCCCGAAGGACAGTAAGCTACAACCCATGCTTTGGCAAAGGGTTAGAGTCAAAAACCTGAAGACCAAGTGCAATAACAGTGATGCACTATTTTCCCCAATGTCTCAACCCGGGGCTGTTATTCCTTTGTCACACACTTACAGAGGAGAAAAATCCAGAAGTTCTGATGCTGATCTTAAATTTGTCTGACGATGAGTCAGACTCTGATGCTCTTACTCCATCAGGTTAGTACTTGGAATCTATAAATGAGCAGATGCTAAGGCCAGAAGGGACCACTGTGATCATCTAGCCAGAGAACTTCCCCAAAATAATTCCTAGAGCAGATCTTGTTGAAAAATATCTGATCTGGATTTAAAAATTGCTAGTGATGGAGAATGTACCAGAACCCTTGGTTAGTTGTTCCAATGGTTACTTACTCCCACGGCTAAAAAATTATCCCTTACTGCCAGTCTGAATTTGTCTAGCTTTGCCTTCCAGCTTTTGGATCGTGTTAAACCTTTCTTTGATAGACTGAAGAACCCATTACAGAATATTTGTTTCCCATGTATGTACTTATAGATTGTAAGCACATGAAGAACTCCCCTCTGTCCTAGACCATTAAATCCTCAGTAGTTAGGCTGATGCTGTCTCTCTTTAATAAGAAAACTGGGGCAGCAGTGCTTCAGGACCCCTTTGGGACCCTTAAGGGTCTATATCATGTTTTACATCACACCTACTATATTATGCTCTGGGCTTGAGAATCACTGCATATGAACATGGTTACAACCCCCCCACACCACCATTATCACTTTATATAACTTACTTTAATAAAACTCCTTTCCAAGCCCACATCAGATATTTTTACCCATCATTTCTAATCAAAGAGCCGGATTCTCTGCTCAGTTGCACTTATATAATGAGCTTGTAGGGAACAATAAAATTCAATAAAATATATAAGGTACAATCATGATTCCAGGCACAATTCTAATTTTCAGATGCAAGAGAGCATCCATTGTATAACAAGTCATTTCTACTTCATTTTATTTTCTTCATTATTTGTTTTCCATTGTACCATAGGCAGCTATGGGCCTGGTCGTGCAATTTGCTTCACAGCTTTAGAAATCTTTTCAGCACTATGTGCTCCCACTGAAGTCAATGAAAGTTGTTTTTTCTGTGCTCCTCTCAGAAAGCTCTTAGCAGCCAGCAAGATCAGCCCTAGTTTCTTCATCTCACATAAAAATTGGGATTAAAAAAACATTGTAGAAGAAGGATGATCATGAAGTTAAAGTCATGCTATTTGAGATCCTTCCTGGCCCTATCATAGACTTTTTGACTGTGGGCAAATTACTTCCCTTTAGGGTTGCCAATTTTATACTCACACAAAACTGAACACCCGTGCTCCGCCCCCTTCCCCACCCCTCCTCCGAGCTCCCACCACTTCTCTGAGGCCCCATCCCCACTCACTCCATCTCCCCTCCCTCTGTCGCTCACTCTCCCCACCCTCACTCACTCATTTTCAGTGGGCTGGCTCAGGAGATTGTGGTGCAGGGGATATGAGGGCTCTGGCTAGTGGTGCAGGCTCTGGGATGGGGCTGGGGATGAGGGGTTTGTGATGCAGAAGGGGGCTCTGGGCTGGGACAGGGGTTGGGGCATGGGGGGAGGGCTCTGGGGAGGGGCTGGGGATGAGCGGTTTGGGGTGTAGGAGGGTGCTCTGGGCTGGGACTAAGGGGTTTGGAGTATGGGAGGGGGCTCTGGGCAGGGGGTTGGGGCTCGGGGGGGGGTGAGGGCTCCAGCTGGGGGTGCAAACTCTGGGGTGGGGCTGGGGATTAGGGGTTTGGGGTGCGGGAGAGGGCTCCAGGATGGGGTAGGGGGTTGGGGCTCGGGGGGGATGGGGAGGGCTCTAGCTTGGGATGTGGGCTCTGGGGTGGGTCTGGGGATGAGGAGTTTGGGGTGTAGGAGGGTGCTCTTAGCTCGGATCAAGGGTTCGGAGGGTGAGAGGGGGATCAGGGCTGGGGGTTAGGGTGAAGGGGGTGAGGGCTATTGTTGGAGGTGTGGGCTCTGGGGTGGAGCTGGGGATAAGGGGTTTGTGATGCAGCAGGGGGCTCCAGGCTGGGATCAAGGAGTTCAGAGGACAGGAGGGGGATCAGGGCTGGAACAAAGTGTTGAGGTGCAGAAGGTGTTCAGAGGTGCACGCTCTGGGTAGTGTTTACCTCAAGCATCTCTCGAAAGCAGCAGCATGTCCCCCCTCCAGTTCTTAGGCAGAGGCATGCAGGTGGCTCTGTGCACCGCTCTGTCTGCAGGCACTGCACCCACAGTTCCCATTGTCTGTGGTTCCTGGCCAATGGGAGCTGGCACTTCAGGCGGGGCAGCACGGAGCCCCCTGGCTGCCCCTACACCTAGGAGCTGGAGTGGTGATATGCCACTGCTTCCGGGAGCTGCGTGGAGCCAGGGCAGGCAGGGAGCCTGCTTTAGCCCCACTGCACTGCTGACTGGCCTTTTAAAGGGCATTCCGGTCGAAAACTGGCAACCCTACTTCCTCTTTCTGTACTTCAGTTTCCTCATATACCAAATGGAAATAATACTTGTGATAATTAATACTCTAGTGTTTATAAAGCACACAGCTGGAAAGTGCTGCAGAAGTACAGAAGATTAATATTATTTAATGGTAAATCTTTCAATTATATTTATGGATCCTTTAATATTTCTTGTGACCTTCAAGAGTTTTCCTGTCTTGCAACTTGAATTCCATTAGGTAACACAGAGATCCAAGTAAAAAGGACACTGCTTTCCTGAGGGACAGACAGAATGTTATGAGTTTAGTAATTTATGTAGGAGACTGGTCAAACAAGCCATATTTTCCTTTCATCCCCAAAACATTGTATTCCTCCAGCAGTTTTGGTCATCATAAAAACGGGACCTTTCAACCAAGGATTGCAGGATATAACTCCCTAGGCAGGATGTCAATCTGTTTCTGAATTTCACAGGGGAAAGATTAAGTTTCAATCTCAAATCCTGTACAGGTTGGATTTCCGATGTCCAAGTGGTTACACTAATAATACTATTGAGCAATTCTATAATTCCTTTCATCAGAGGAACTTCTTTTTACACAGTTCTTTATAAAGATCAATTAGTGAATCTTCACAACACTTTTCTAAAATGGGCATGCTAGTAGTAGACCCCTTTTACAGATGAGAAAAGTGATGCATAGACAAAGTAGGAGACTTACCCAAGGAAACACAGAGTCAGTGACAATGCAGGATTTTCATTCAGAGGCCTGACTTCCAGTCCTCTACCTTTAACCAACAGTCTAGCATCTTTTTGCCTATTATACACCCTTACTACCAAGTGAGGGACAGAGTCTGGTACAGTTGCTACAGATACTGAACTGCAAGCATTTCTTAACTGCCTTGCCTTCAGTAGATCATTCACTAGGCTGAGAAGTAATACATCACTGAACTTCAGATGAGATTACTGAAATTTACCACTTGAAGAAATTCTTTCTATATATACTGAGCCCCCAAATCTCCAGATTCCATTTTCTGGAAAATGCCAGATCTCTTAGGAAGAGTGTTTAAATCAAATCTGCAGCTTTGAAAAAAAATCAAATTTCTGATTCGAGATCAGTGGAAATGTCATGAACAGCTGGGGAATGATTTAAATATAGTCTGGATAATATCTCATTTTCAGTTTTCTTAGCCTCCTTGTATAACTTGCCTTCAAAGGCTGTCTTATGTGTTATCTAAAAATACAGATGCTGCTACTGAAGTCCATGGAACTGGGTACTGTGGCAGTGGGAGTACTCACAAATGTGACTAAGTGCTTTGCTGGATTGGGGTCTATATTGGGGCTTGATCCAAAAGTCAATGAGAATCTTTCCGCTAACTTTAAATGAGCTTCAGATCAGGCTAGAATAATGCTGAAAATCCAGCCCAAGACACAATAGTACCCAAAAGGTTCAACAAACTATTTTAGCAACATGCAATACTTTGCATAAATTATAGAAAATGACAACCTGCCAATCAGCAAGTTCTCTTGGCATTCTTCAAAGACTGACTACATACATCAGCAGCTGGAAGGGAACCGAATGTCCCCGAGGAGATAGTAAATGAATAAATAAGCCTGTTTGGACAAAAGGAGGATTGATAACTGGAGAAGAGAATGGGAAGAAATATTAAAAGAAAAATACTTGTTTGGTTGCATAGTGATTGGCTTGCAGCAGAAAAAAAAATCTTGAACTTTAAAATAGCTACCGCCAATAATTCAGGATCAGTCCTGAGAGATAGTTGTCACCATTAGACTAGCAAATGGAAACAACAATGACATTTCCAGCTTTGTATATCTGCTTCAGCGTGATTGTTTTTTAAATATTTCCCTGCCTAGCAGAAATGAGAGACATGGAATTTACCAGTTTCCTCACAGTAGCAATAGAAAAGGGTGTAGGCTCAAGGAAAAAGCTCCTCTCTGTAAACAGCAGCATTAAATGGCATGAAGGACAGAGCTCATGTAAAGATGTCAGGTATCTGCTCTTGCTTCCATGGAAATCAAAGGGAGTTTTGTAATTGTTGCCTATGACAGAAGGAGCAGACCCTCTCTATTCCTGGTAGAGTGAAGCATCCATGCAAAGTTATGTTAAATGTCAGAGAGAAACCTGCATGAGCACAAGCATTCTGGATGAGGTTTCCAACGGGTGCATCATGTCAAGCTTTCATTTGGAAAGTGAGGCACACAGTAATGTAGTTATTTCCAGAAGTGGAATCACACTGAACCTGGAACAGGGAGGCATAAATCGCAGCATTGTCACTTTGTCCCCAGAGGAGAATTGAGGGAGAGCGGGCAATTTCCCTATACCTTATATAACCAGTTACATCAGTGCAAAGTGGATGGAATGTGCTATCATATCAGAATGATAGTATATTACATCTGCTTTGCATTTGTCTATGGACCTGTTCCAAAGTCAGTTGCAGTCAATGGGAGTCTTTACATTAACTTCACTAAAAGAACAGGAGTACTTGTGGCACCTTAGAGACTAACAAATTTATTAGAGCATAAGCTTTCGTGAGCTACAGCTCACTTCATTGGATGCATAGAATGGAATATACAGTAATATATATAGTACAGAACCGTATTTCTCACGCCACTTAGAAGCAGTGCAGTCTTGGGGGAGTCAGGGGTAATGGAGGAGCTGAAGGAGAGGGAAGTAATTTGGGAAGGAGCCAGGGTGTGAACTTGGAGGGTTGTTGTGTGTGGGTGGGAAAAGTATAGAACAGGTTTTTTGTGGGATAGGGAGGGATTCTTAGGGAGCTTCCACCATGAAGACCCTGGCTGACCCCTAGCCTCGCCCATTCAGTCAGGCACATCTGCTTCTGTCCCCATGTGTCCCTGCATGTCCTGTCCCCATGTCCACTCTACCCCTACTCACCTACCCCTGTGCCCAGGTGTCCCTTCACCACCCCAGCCCCTTCTTTCCAAGTGTCCCTGCACCCCTTCCCCTTGTCCCCAAGTGTCTCTGTGCCCCCCACTCAGCCATCCCCCTTCCCCCATGTAGCCCGTCACCCCTCCCATTTCCATGTGTCGCTGAATCCTCTCATCCAGCTCCCTCCCCCATCTCCATGTGTCCCTGCACCACCTGTCCCCATCTGTCTCTGTGGCCCTGCATCCCCTCCTGCCAACCCCATGTGGCCCTGCACTCCTCCTCCCTGAGCCCTGCACCACCACTCCCATTCAGCCTCTGCCACAGTCTGTCCTCCCCCACTAGCCCTTATGAGCCCTTTTCTGTGACGCCCCAGCAGCCCCATGTGCCCAATGCTCTCTGTCTCCTGACCTGTCCCAACAGGCACTGTGAAGAAGGCACTGCAGGCTCTTTCTCTTCCCTATGATAGCTGGGGCTGGCTGGGAATGGCTGCTCTGTTCTAGAACCACAGACCCTCTCGTGGGCAAAAGATGGAACTGCAGGAACTTTCCAGCAGAAGTTATTTTCTGTGGAAAAAAAATATGCACAGCACATGAATCATGTGCATGCAGTGGTGCAGAATTCTTTCACGAGTATTGCCTGTTAATGGGATGATTAGCTCATTAACTTTCTAACCCCATTCTGGCCTGGTAATCAGGCACACCTTTGATCAATTAGGCCTTCTCTGGAGGTACCTATTTAATGCTAATAGTGACCATCTCTCAGCACTCTGTTATAGCACTCTGTTTTACTCCTGAGTCACTTGGAGTTTTAAATCCTCACAGTAGAAATGTCTGTCCTGCCTTGGGCTTAACCCAAGTGTGCAGTTTTGGAGAAGAATGCAGACTTGTGCTACAACAGCCAATGTCTATGTAAGGTACTGAATTCAATGGGAGTTGAGTGGGCTCAACATTCTACTTAAGGGAAGCTCAGCACCTTCCTGAATCTGCCCTAAGGGCCTGATTTTCAAGTATTCGACACTTCCACTAAGTTTGGTGTCTAAACATGACCTGGGATCTTTTGAAAATCCACCCCAAGTGAGTAAATAGAACTATCCCCATCCATTGGTTGTTTTTATGCTCCCTCAAGTAAATAACTGTAACCCCACTTCACCAACACATCCAGGAGAGGGGAGGTAGTGTAGCAACATTTAGTCAAGTAGTTCTTACTAACTTGACTTCAATGGAACTACCCACCTGAATAAAGGCTCTTGAGTGGGTCCCAGAATCTGGCCCCAGTTCTTTGAAAGTTCACCCCATATCCTCTGACTGATTCCTTTTATATCCATTGCCACATTAGTATTACTAGTTCCAAACTTCCATTTCTTACTACAGACAGACAAAACAATTCACCCTTAAACACACCAGCTCACACCATGGAGCTTTAAAATATAACAACAATCAACAATGTATAATTAATTAATAATAAGTAATTAATACTGCAAGATTTTAGTACTTTTTGCACATCTTGCAATGTAATATTACAGAGTTAAGAACCATAGTGATTTCATGAGCTAATACCTGCTGAGTCTATTTAAAGTGCTGAATAAACCCTATTAATAATAGTGTTGTATGAGAGTATTGCCTAGGATCCTCAATCAAGATCAGGGCCCCATTGTGTTGGTCCCTCTATAAATATATGGTAAAACACAGTCTCTGCTCTAAACAATTTACATTGGAAGTTGAAGTAGATTTATTTTCCCAACCAATTTTTGGTTTTCATGTGTAGGTCTAAATTTTCGAAAGTCATTTTGGGTGCCCAACACATTAAAGGGACCTGATTTCCAAACAGCAAGGCCTCAAAATTGAGGAACACAAAATCACAAGTCCCTTTTGGAAATGTAGGCTGTAGATATTCTTTTAAATGTCAGAACCTAACAGGTGGTGGTTTGTTGGATGTTTCGCACACTAACAATGGATACTGCAGCAAGAGCATGCCGCTTTATGCTAAATGCATCAAGACTTGCTAAACAGTGAAGTCAGCCATAATAGCAGTTGTGGTCCAATCCTTTGTCTTCTGCAACTGTACTTTTTTTCTTAATCATTTCTTCCAGGCTTGTAACATCTGACAGTAAGGCTGAGATGATGAGATTTAAGTGATAGAACACACACACATATATGAAAAATTGGAATAGCAAGATGGTGGTCATGTTTTGTGGTGTGCTGAAATGAAAAATCTCTGCCCAGAGAATAAACCATATACACTCTCTAAATAACATTTTTGTCTACAGAGAGAAATGTATGACCAGAGAGAGAGAGAAACTGAAATGCAAGAAGAAAATTTCCACTACTGCTTTTCCATTAGAGTAACCACTTTGTTAAAAACTGAAAAGACCATAGCAAAAATACTAATCTGAGTGTAAGAATCTGTGATTGAAACCTGGTGGTGTAAACAACTGAAGTTTTCCATCTATTTTCAGCCCATCTGGCTTTATTTTTATTACAAGTTTATTGGCTTTTGTTTTGGCATTTATATCCTACAGACACAGGCACTTTATTAAATTATGACATATATAGACAGGTATTTGACAAATCTCTTTGAGAAAGAGGAAGAAAGCACAAATCCTGAAGAACTGGTAGAAGAGAATATCATTGCTGAGCACAGGTGTCTTACCTAGCAGTTGCAGCTGGGCTGATGTCTGCTCACCAGGGACAGGAGTCTCTGGGCAGAAGTTAGAGGAATCACAAGGCTAGGTTCCATAAACAAGATTCAGGGTCAGAGTCAGGCTGGAATCAGAGACTGGAGATCAGAGGCAGTACCAGCTTAGAATCATGAGACAGGAGTCAGGGTTGATGTCAGGCTAGAGTCAGAGACCAGAAGTCAGGAGATGTGGCAAAGTCCAGCATAGTAACAGGCCAAGGTCTGTGTAATTGCCCAGACAACTTCCTAGGCCAACCCTTAGGGTTAAGTAGTGGCACTTGGCCAATCGGAGTGTGGTACTTCCTGTGGCACATATTCTCCACACTGCTCCCTGGCCATGCCTCTGCTGGACCTTCTGATGACTCTGTAGGAATATCAGCTGTCCCAGGTTCTGCAGACCTGGGTCCTTACAATTACCAGTGAAGGAGCTCACCAGCTTCCCTGCTGGCCAACTGCTTGGTTGTCCAGCAAGATAGCCAGGTAGCTGCAAAGCAGGAAATAAGAAAGACAGCTGGCAGGCAAGTCAGCAATTAGCCAGTAGGCTGGTCAGCATGCCTGGTTTCCATCAAGAGTTTAAGCAGAATAGAGACATTCCCAGGAACCATTTCAATTCTCTGGAATTGGTATTTTCTGATGGTATTTTCAATCTGCAACTCATAATATGCATGACTTAAGCACCTTTCATCATAAAAATGTTTATCCATAGGATGAGAAAATATGTTCCCTTTACCTGAATGACTTTGTGTATTTGCAGGGGTTTTTTTACTCATGTAAATGGTATTGGAAACAGCAACAGATATATAGGCCATGGGGTATAATGTCTATTCCATCTTGCTTGCTAGAGAAATAACTCAATTGAAAAGTCCTGTGATGTTGGATGGATAAAGATTATCTTCCAATATAAAAAAAGGTATTTCATCAATGTGGAGAGAGGATGGTTTTAATGCATAGCGCAAATTAATCTCCACTACTGGATTTTTTGGGGAGGACTCCTATACTCAGATTCTGCTATCTTTACTCCTAAACCTAAAAGTAGTCCCATTGTATTGAATGGGACGCACTTTTAGAGCACAGTGCCATTTAGTGTGAGTAAGGATATGATAATCTTGTCCTTAAAAATAATGTAATCTCCATTTTGTTGCTTGACAAATACTTGAATCGATTAGAACTCAAAACATGCTATCCACTATGTAGCATGACAGACTTTTCTTTCACACAGTGAATTGTGTCACAGCACTGAATTTAAATTAATTCAAACCTCGCCTTTTATGGTATTGTGACAGTACCTCCTCTGCTGAATGCAGAGACCTTGATGCTCCCACTGTGCTGCTTCTTCCACAGCCATCTCTATGCCTTTTCTCATGTCACTCCCTATGCATGAAGCACCTTTGCAGAATTGGTCACTTCTTAAGACCCACTGCTACTATGACATCTACCAGTAGTGAATCATCAGTAACATAGATGTGTATAACCATTATGATGTGTTCATTGCTCAACAGCGTTGCTGTGTAACTACAATGCGATAACTCTTTTTTTCCTTTCTCTCATGCTCCTTTCCACTGTCTTATTACCTCTATCTTCATTGTGTAGTGTCTGAAATTAAATAGTAAATTCTATAGGGAAGAGACCATGTCTTTTTATCGGTATTGTATAAGTTGCCTTTCCCACTCTGTGCTGTAAAATAATAAATATACAGTAGCAGCAATAGATACATCTAATATATGGACATCAAGGACAACTTTGAATATGGTCCTGATGAATTTTTCCAGTGAAACCTTGTCCTTACGGTGCTTCAACATCCCTATGTCCCTGCCACTACATCTGTGATGCTTGCAGACTAGGTGCCAGCTCATGCCAAGCTCCCTGTGACTCAATGGAACATTCACAAATACATAGGCGGAGTCAGTCTGGCTCATCTATGTATCAGTATTGTTAAAATAGGTATTAAATTATAAGAATGTGTTTTGACTTTATTGAATGCTTGTGAGTTGCTGCATGCATTAATCTCACTTATAACATATGCATCCCCCATTGCAAGATAATATTTGAGCAGTTGTATTGTGAACCTCTGTGACTGTGTAAATCACCAAATAAGAGAGAGACATTAATTAGTGGGAGGGACTGATCTTCAACACAAGGTGTTACACCCTTCCTGAAAGGAAAGTTCCATTGATACCAGACTGACCATTGTTGAACATTGTAATTGGAATTTCCCTACCTACCATCAAAAAAGGACAAAATATTTTTGCTGTTCTGCTCACCTCCCAGTGAACATGAGTCATGCAAGTAGACTTCTCCTATTAGCTGAGTTTACAGCTCAGAGGACAGGGTAGGAGGGGGATAAAAACCCTAAACAAAATGAACTTGCTATATCTATGGTTCTTGGACTCTGGGGGCAAAGTGTTTTTAGGCATAAACAAGAGATCCCCGGTGGTTAGCCCTAAAGGACATATAGACCTGCTCATGGATAACACCCTAGAAGGAGACAACCAGACCAGCAGGCTGAAGAGCCTCTAGAAACCCAGGGAACATAAAAATGAGCTCAGGGCATGGCCAGAGTCATCAAATCTGGATTCAGCTTGTCAGCTTGAGCTGGAGCCAAGTGGAGTGGGTGAGCCTGGGTTCTCTTACCAACCCCCTGAGGAACTTAGTGGAAGGTATTTTTAAGACTCTAAGGCACCAGGAATCAACTGCCGGCCCTGACAAACTGAGTGAGCGTAGGCACCATGCCATGTGTGGCCAGAGGGGATGCTGTTGCACCAACACAGCAGCTCACATTCACATGCTTTCGAACAACTCAAGGCTGCTTTCACCATCATTCCCATTCTCGCACATTCAGCCCTGGCCCAGGCTGGAAGCCAATTCCTCCCATGTAGCCATAGGGGCCATGTTCTCTCAGAGGCATGGTCCACAGCAAGTGTTGCACCGCTGCACCTACTATTCCTGAAAACTCATCCCTGCCAAATGGAATTATGAAATATTAGCTAAAGAACTGCTCATGATTAAACCAGACTTTGAAGAGGGTGCCATCACCTCGAGGGAGCCCAACACCCAGTGCAAGTCTTTTCTGACCATAAGAACCTTGAATATCTGCATAAGGCTTGAACCTTGAACCAAACACAGCAAAGGTGGGCATTATTCTTTTCATGGTTCGATTTCATCATCACCTCTCACCCAGGAACTAGGAAAGGGAAAGCTGATGTCATATCCCAAAAGGGAGAATACTACCAAGAGGGCAAGGAAACTAAGAACCACATTGTCTCCTGAAACCTTGCAACTTCCTTAGAGCTACCATACACCAAGACCTGATTGATCTAATCCAATCTGCTTCGCGGGATGATCCATTAGACCAGGGGAGATGACAGAACAACCTGAGCAAATGGAAGCCAGAACCAAAATGCAACGTTCCACACAAGATGGGATCACATACCTTGATTGGCACATATACATTCCACCGGGGCCCCTGGCTAGAAGTGCTCCATCTCTACTGCATTAGCAGCCCATTTTGACTGCCTTAAGATATTCCACTCAGCTCCCCATTTCTTCTGGTGGCCCAGTATGTGAGCTGAAGTCTAAGACTATGTTGACTCTTGTGACCTGTATGCCTGCACCAAGACACTCCATGCTAAGCCCCTTGGCACCCTAATACCCCCGGACATCCAACCCAGACTATGGGCCTCAATTACCCTGGATTTCCTTGTGGGAACTCCCTGACTCTGATGGCCACACAATGATCTTGACTGTTGGAGACCAATTGACCAAAATGGCAACTTTCATCCCCTGTGACCACATGCCCTCTGCTAGAAGTTGAACCATTGTTATCTGTCTTCATAGGCTTCCAGACCTTATGACCTCGGACTGAGGCACACAATTTATCTCATGCTTTTGGCATGAAATGCTCCAGTTCATGCTTTTACCTCCATCACGTACCACCCCCAGACAGATTGGCAGACAGAGAGGGTAAACCAAGTATTAGAGCAATACCTAATATGTTTTGTCGACTACCATCAAGAAAACTGATTTGCCCTCTTTCCTTATGCTGAGTTCTCATAGCATAACACCAACTGCACCTTCCTGGGGCAAAATCCTTTTTTCGCAATCTTTCCAACCTCACTTCCATCCAGCAACCTCCTTGAATCCAGCAGCCACTACTGGATCCAACCAATTCATGATAAGCTTAAGGACCACCTTGAAAATATGAACAATGACTACAAGTAGTACACAGACTGTCAATGCCAGAAAGGCCCAGCTCTCATGATGGACCAAAAGGTCTGGCTTGCAGCCAAACGACTCTGTATGAATGCACCGGCTTGCAAGCTAGACCACTAGTTCCTCATACCATTCTGGATTTGTCAGCAAATCAACCCCATCACCTTCAAATTGCAGATCCTTCAGTCCCTTAAGAGTCATCCTGTTTTCCATGCATCCCTCTGAAGCCGTACAAAGAAAACGCCTTTACCAACTGGTCCCAACATCTGCACCCACCTGTCCAGGTCCAAGGGCATGTGGAATATATAGTCCAAGCTATCCTCAACTTTACACTGTAGAGGGTGAGACTGCACTACGTACTGATTGGAAGGGATATTGTCCTGGAGAGCACTTCTGGGACCCCGCTGCCCATGTCAACTTCCCTGACCTGGTAAAAAGATTTCAACAAGACCACCTAGACAAAGCAGGCATGGCACCAACCCAGAGAAAGAGTGCTCCTGAAGAGGAGGGTAAGGTAAAGATCCTTGGAACCCAGATCTCGGGATAGCTGACATTCTCTTGTTGTCAGTGGGAGGACATGCCAAGCTACATCCAGGGATATTAGGCACCATAGAAAGTACTTCCCATAAGATCCAGAGTGACAGTAACCTCTGGCCCTCTGATTGGCCAAACATATTATTTAACTCTGGAGGGTAGGTCAGGAAGTTTTCTGGGCAACCACACAGACTTCTGGCCTGCTGAGGCTCCTGACCATACCTTACCTTCCGATTTCCAGTCTCTGACCCTGACTTTTGCCTTCTGAGTCCAGCCTGGTACTACATCTGATCTTGGGTCTCCGACCCTGGCCTGACTCTGACCTTGATTCTTGCTTATTGATCTAGCATTTCCTCCAATCCCTGCTCACTGATTACCATCTTGTGGCTATCCTTGACACGTGGACCCCAGCCCAGCTGTGACTGCTAGGCCAAACTGTTTATACCCCAGTCCCTTACAGGGTATCACTGATGTGCCTGAATACACCCTAAGGTCCCCCTATTCTTCATATAGCATCTGCCACTAGATTTTCCTTTCCCTTGACTTAAATCCACAGCACTTATGAGCTCTACACTCCACAGATAGATCCCGTAGATCCTCTATCTGGAGTAGTGGGGGGTAAGGATCAGGGTGGGTGATGGCATTTACCCACACAAAAGCTTGAGATTTTACTTCTTTTGGGTACCATTACAACATGAGACTTCAGGGGCTTTTGGATTTAGTAATCACTCCTCTCTCTAGCATGCTGTCTATCTCCTCTTGAATTTGTCTTTGCATTTCTCCTTTAGCACGGTTTGCTCTGCTAGGGGCAGGTGCGGTAGATTTATGTTACCAATATGCCTGGGGTTTCAGGTGATCAGGCTGAGGCCGCAGAATCATTAGGGGAGGAGATGAAGGAGCACACCAAGTGACTAAGTTTAAAGCTTTATCAATCAAATAACAGCAGTGAGTGCTGGGTGTGCTCTACGTCACTCAGAGGGAGGAAGAAAGTGTTATTGCCCAAGCCTTAACCCACTTTCATACTTACACATGCACAACCCAAGGCTGGCCAAGCCTGGGTGTAACGTAAGAAGAAGAGGGGGAAGAGAAGACGAGAGTTCTGCCCTGTGCACAGGTCGTCTGGGGTCTGCTGTAAATCTCTGATTTGCTTCAGGTCTCGGGATGGTTTTAAGCCCTGGGTTCTTCCAGGGGCATTTTCATCCAGGGACCTTCACCCCCACATGCTCTTGGTACCAGTCCAAACTGGCCTTCTGCGGCTCCCTTAGCTTCCCTAAAACACCCGGTTTCAGGGTTGTGAGACTGTTGTGTTCCCACTCGCTGGCCTTTGCAATTTTATTAGTTTTGCAACCCCTTCAGTTTGTCTGGCTCAGTTCTCCTTTCTCAGGGCTGGCTGGGGTTGGGAGATAGGCTTCTGGTGGTTTGGCAGCAGAGAGCTTTTTTGTGTGTGCTGGCCTTGGGCTGCAGTTTCGTTCCTGATCTTCGGGCCTGGCTGAATCATCGAGTTAACCCATTCCTTTCTCCCTCCCTCCCTTTTTGGCCTCTTGTAACCTGCAAAGGAATCTTTCGCTCCACACTCACACCTTCAACCCTTCCCAAGATACTTTTCAATGCATATAAAAGCATTAGCAATATACAACACTGGTGCTTACCCAGGGGACCCCATGTGGGGAACAATTTTTATTGTGACACAGGGAATGGCACTATAGTTTCAATGGAATGCATTCTTTTGTTAGTTAAACCTGGCAGGTGAGAATATACCTGCTGGTGGTCGTTCAAAAGGGCCAATATCTCCTGCTTTTGAGTTGGGTCCAAAGCCTTCCATATTTCAATGCTCTCCAGAGGAATCTGTTCCTTACTGTCCCTGACCAAATCAATTAATGGAGCAATATCATATTCACTGCCATTTCTCCTTCCTGGTAAGCTTTCAATCTATTGACACATACTGTTCGCACAACTCCCCTGCCACAGGGTTTCATTACATCATAAATGACCTCATTCACACTCTCACCTCAAAATCTCCCTCCTAACAATCTTGCATCTTGTTCTTCCTCACTAGAATCAACAGTTGCACCAAGCACTGTTCCCTCTAAGCTGTGTAAGTGTGCCTGCGCACATAGATCCTAAACCCCGCGCACACAGCAAAACACCATGCGCAAAAAATTTTGCACAGAAGCACAAAAATTTGCACAGAAGAAATTTTTTGTGCACATGGCCTGTCAAAAATTAGAGGAAACATTGGCACCAAGTCACCCATATAAGAGTTCTTTCTCTAGCATGCCTTACTCATTTCAAGGTTCTGATGCACTGAGTCCACCATAGCCTTTAAATTCTTTTTAAAACGAGTGACAAACTCCCCTATAGGCTGTCCTGCCTCTTCTATACTACCCTCCCTCAAATTAAATCTTGGAGTTTCTTTACTGGCCTTCCATAAAGGAGATCAAAGGAGATCATAGACTCTGGTGGAACACTTTTGTATGCAAATAATAAGTTAGGGAGCAACACATCCCATCATTCTCTTGCTGGGTAACATACAGACACAGCACAGACTTCAAAGACCCATTGAATCTTTCTATCAGGCCATTATTTTCAGGATGATAGGGAACAGTCTTTATATGCCTCCCTCCACACAATTCCCATATGTTTTTGAGAGCTACAGATATGAAGTTTGCACCAGAGTCTGACAAGATTTCCTTGGGAAATCTATTCTGCTAAAAATGGTAATTAAGGAGGTAGCCACGGTTTCAGCTTCTATATTCGATAGAACTGTAGCTTCAGGGTACCTGGTGGCAGAATCCACATCTAATATATGGACAGCAGGGACAACTTTAAATATGGTCCTGATGAACCTTTGTAGTGAAGGCTTCTCCCTATGGTGCTTCGACATCCCCATTTCCCTGCTGATACATATTTTGAAACAGTCCCTTCTCAGTCTCAAAACCAATAGCTGATCTTAACCAAATTGCTTGGAGGTAAAGCTAACCAGCCTACAGAATCCACTCAGCTCCATAGACATGATGAGCCACAGTTTTCAAACCCTGCTGTTATTTATTCATATGCTATTGAGTGCACACAAACACTCTTAAAGCACTGTCATTTGCACATCTTGTCCAAATGAGTTTTGCAGATGTAAATACTATCTGTCATACAAACAGGTAATAAAATCTATCACCCATGCCTGCAGGTGGCAGTGCTCCAAAAGAATAATGGCAAATGTATTTATGTGCCCACAAATCAAGAGCTTTGGCCCTAAAGATCTTATGGTCCTTTTCATAAGAGAAGATTTTTGCCCTGGTTTCAGTGGGCAACATCTCTCTCCTCCCTCACTCCTGCAAAGCGTGTCATTTGACTGGAGATCTCCAACCCATAGGTGGTGATGCTTCAGTGCTGTAAAGTGTTTTGGGGACCTTTCATGAACAAAAGGACTTTAAGTGTAAGAAATGATTATTTTTATCATTACTGTTCCTTTTGCTTATTGCATTTATACATTGTTTTATGAATTCCAATTTTGAAATTTAACAATGAAAAGACGTTTGTTTCTTCACAAAACTGGTTCGTTGGTGATAAACAGGTTTTAACTAACACGTGGGCCATGCACAGTTTAAAAAAAAAACAGATGGACTCAATAATTGTTACATAGCATGCATAGCTGTTTTCTGTGTAACAGAATATGTCTAACATAACAAATGTCCCCCCAGGGTAAAACAAGAAGAGCAAACCAGGGAGAAAAAATGCAGAGGGTGAACTTGAATGAACCAGTTAATGATGTTTTCAGTCCACTGCATTATTTTCCTTACCCCTGTCATCAGCAAACACATTTTAATGAAAAGAGAAGTCAGTATAAATATCATAAACCTGTTCTTAAAGGCAAGTGAAAAAATAGATCACAAATCAAATTACTATACATGGGTGAGGTTAGTCACGATGTAGTGTGTTTTATAATATACATGGTGCTGGTAGAACCTCGTATTATTAAGGTTGCCTGATGTTTTCCATTAAAAGACCCTATTTTCTGTTACTTGTAGCTTTCCCAAACTTTAACTGTTTGGATTAAAATTTTACCAGCTGGGTGTCTGTCGAAGCCTCCCCCCAACTCCCAATTGCAGCTGAAACAGTTCAACCATTTCTGAGACTGAGATTAGAGAAAAATACATTGTTTTGCCCATAGTATAAAATTCTGGTGATCTTTTCTTTGAAAACCTCTAGTGCCCATATGCTCTGCAGCAGGGACTTGAAATTTGGCAGGGGGGTAGCCTTTGTGCCACAAGGATGTACCTTTCACCATCCCCATTGACATCTGCCCAGATTTGGCCTTTGAAAATTGCACATGCTCAGCAGAGATGGCTTTGATTTTAATCAGCTAAATTTCCTCAAGATTCCATGCTCACTGGGCATGCTGGACTGAGCACCGCTTTCCTTTTCCATTGGGCTGCTGCAGGATGTTCAACCATAATAATGTTCTCAATGTCGTGTGTGTATGTGTGTGTGTGTAGTACTATATAGGATTTTGTACTTATTATATATAGAGCCATATCATTGGGATCAGCCCTCTGGACTCAACACAAGGCAGGGGTGCAAAGGTGGCTGGAAGCCATTTTTATGCCCAACAGATCCTTCAAATGCCAGCTGCTAGGCTGGATTCCTCAGAGCAGCCTCAGGGTCCAAGGTGCTTCAGCTGGTAAGGACCTGTAAGGATAGCTGGGGATGTACCAGATCCCTGCCCAGACCCTCTTTTCCAGGACACCATGCCATCCCTATGACACCTGAGAATCTCTCATTGCCACAGAAATTCATCGACAGCCATTTAGTTAGCTTTGAGTTTGCTTTGATCTGATGGACTGGAAGAGAGGGAAGGAAAGAGGGGCAGGATTAAGGAATCACAAAATCCATTACAAAAAATAGGTACTATAACCTGTTAGAGAGGAAGGATTGATTCAAGTCCAACAGTGTCACGCAATGGCAAAAGTCTATGGCCATATCACTCATGGAGAAAGTCTACAGCTGCATTTCCCAATGGTGAGAGACTATGGGTAAGGGAACCCAGGCCTTCCCAGTTCTCAGCCAGGGCCCTGTGATTAACAGGTCAGTTGTGAAGCCAGGAGGACAGACACCACTAATCCTGCTCCTTGGGTAACTTCCTACCACTGCCCCTGCCCCTCCAAAGTCACAACAGGAGTCAGTTTATAGGAGGTACTCACTGACATTGGTCCAGAAGCTCTTCTCCTTCAATTGTGGCCCACTGTTCTGGTCTCCATGGGAGCCTTTAATGGCTTGGTAGCGGGGTCTTTCCAGGCAGGGAGAAGCTCCTGCAACCTCTCTGCAGGTGCTAGCAGCATAGAACTGCTCCCTTGCTCTGTCCATCATGTCTGAACTGGGTGACTCCTTTTTGAGCTCTGCCTCCACTGTGAGTATGCCCAGCAGGTGCGGCTGGGCAGGGCCTTCTGGGCTCGGAGCTGCTCATTAATCCTTGGTTCCACACAACCCCATACTGCAGTTGGGGTAGCAGAGACTTTCTTAGATATCCAATATATCTATACAGGAATGCCCCCCATCTGTAAAATGGGGGGATAATAATGCCCATCCTTATGAAATTAGCTGTTCTTGTAAGCTTGTCAAAATTTAGGACTGCAAATTTCATTTATATCTGAAACATTGGAAATAGGCTCCTACTGACATTGGTCCTGATCTAAGACTAATGCCATGGGAGCATGCTCAGTCCATGATCTGAATCTAAACTCTTCCCAGAACTTGAAGGGATTCAGAATCAAGTTTCTTGGTTTGGCCCATCTTTTAATGTTAATTTATTATTATTATTATTATTTTATTTTATTTTATTATTGGCAGCAGTAGTAAGAATTGTAATTTTTGTGATGCATTAAGATAACAGTAACAACTCTTTGCCTTCTTTAATAGTAGTTCATATTAGGGAACATTTTTCTAGCAATGTGCATTGTTTGCAAAGATGAGATTATGTTTCATATTTCTGTTTAGTAATGTACTGTGATGGGGCAAGGCCAGAGGGCTATGGAAGAGTACTCCTTTTGGGATCCGGAAAGTAGGCGGGCGAAGCCCGTCCACTGCTAAAGGATCCCCCCCAGCCTAGAAGGGGGATCCACAGGACCTAGATTCCAAATAATTGCGGGGGACAACTAATGAAATAACAGGGACAGGAGTGTGGTCAAAGGGTCAAACGAAGGGAACCAGACAGGGACACCGAGCAGACAAACCCGGACAGCACCAACTGCTCCTCAAAGGCATCAAGGGAGTCAGAGGACGCCGCCCAGAGGAACTCTGCCCGGATACGTGAACGGACCAAGGATCGGAAATAGGCCCTACAATAACAGGAGATTCCATCGGCCAACCTCCTCACTCTGGTTTTATAGATGGCCATTTCAGCTAGGGCCAGGAGGAGGTTGACCAGGAGATCCCGTGATTTTCTGGGGCCACGGATAGGGAGTGCATAGATAAGAAGGTGAGGGGAAAAGTGAACCAAAAGCATAATAAAATATTGGTGAGCAGTCGGAATAGGGGCTGCAGCCTGGCACACTCCAGGTATATATGTGCCAGGGTTTCCCTCACGCCGCAAAAGGGGAAGGTGTCTGGGATTGAGTTGAACCACACCAAGTACACGCCAGTGCTCACAGCTCCATGAAGGAGCCGCCAACTGACATCCCCGGTGGGCCTTGGGACTAAGGTGGAATATAGGCTGGCCCACCGGGGCTCCTCACCCTCCAAAGGTGGCAGGAGGTCCCGCCATTTTGTATCGGGGCGGGACACGAGGGTGCGGGCGTGAAGGGTGTGGAGCACGAGCGTGTAGAGATATTTTCTTGGCGCGGTTTGAAAGCAGACCGGCTGCATCTCGTGCAGCCGGCTTCCAGTGAAGGGGTAAATTGGGTCCTCGGGGCAGGGGTCCAATTAAAAGGTCTGGCGGGATTGTAGTGGGGGGGCGGGGCATGCCCTCGTGCAGGACCCGGTCGAGATAAACCCAAGCAGCGGGCGGCAAAGCGGCCTTCGCCTCCTGAGGTATGCGCCGGGGAGTACAAGGTCTGGAGAACCCCATGCGCTGAGCGAGCGTCAGGGGATCCAGCCAGTCTCCCCGGTCATAGTCCAGGAGGTCTCTGACTCTTGTGACCTCTGCCAGGAACAACCTCTGGCACACCGAGCGGGACTCCGCCACCTGCACACGGAGCTGGGAGTTGTGTAGCAGGGGCTCCGCGAGGAGATCTGCCCCCTCGGTGGCTGCCATGGACCTGGTCGTTGAAAAGAGTTTCCAGGTCCGGAGGAGGTCCTGGTAGGAGACCGGCAGCCCGGAGAGGTCTCGCGGAAGACCTCTCGGATGAAGATAAAGGAGATGCCGGTCTTATCGGAGCCCTCGGAAGCGGCGCAGGAAGGCGTGCACCACTATCCTCCACGCCGGACTACCTGCACCATAAAGGAGCCTCTGCAGGGTCTGGAAGCAGAAGACATGGACCTGAGTAAGCAAACATTTCAGGCCCTGCCCTCCCTCCTCCAGAGAAGGAGAACCCCTGCAGGGACCCAGTGCAGTCCTGACCAAAAGAACTCCAGAATCGATGTCCGGAGGTTGGCCAGGAAACCCGGGGCCGGGACCATGGTGTTGAGCCGGTACCAGAGCACGGACAGGACTAGTTGATTTAGTACCAGCGCTCTCCCTTGAAGGGAGAGGCACTGGAGTAGTCCTGTCCATTTCTGGAGCCGCTCTATCACCCCGCCCTCTAAATTCTGCCAGTTCTCCAGTGGAGAGTGATGCGTGGCAGAAAGGTAAACGCCCAGATAGATCAGCGGACCCGTGCTCCACCGGATGACCTGAAGCGCAGGTGGGAGGGAGCTCGCCTGCCGCCAGTCCCCTACCACCAAGCCAGAGCTGTTGACCCAGTTTACCCGTGCGGAGTAGGCTGCCGAATAGATGGCCTGGCAAGCCTCCACCCGCGCCAAGTCGCCCGGGTCCTGGACCACGAGGAGCATGTCATCAGCGTACGCCGACAGGACCAGCCACAGCTCTGGCTCCCGCAGCACCAACCCTGTCAACCTCCTTCAGAGGAGACAGAGGAAGGGTTTCGATCGCCAGAGTGTACAGCTGGCCCGAGAGGGGGCACCCTTGCCATACTCCTTGCCCAAAGCTGACCGGTTTGGTCAGGGTCCAGTTAAGCCTGACCAAACACTCTGCGGAGGCATACAGCGCGCGGAGATAACCCAAAAACTGGGGTCCGAAGGCAAATGCTTGCAGAGTGCTCAGGAGATACCCGTGATCCACCCTGTCGAACGCCTTCTCCTGATCTAAGGACAGGAGGGTGAACACTCTTCAAGGGTGATGTTAAAGTCCCCTCCCAGGATCAAGCACTCATGAGGATTCAAGGTGAGGAGGAAGGCGGACACCTACTGATAGAATTGCACAGCTCCGGGCTCGCTGCTGGGGCACAGATGTCGACGAGGTTGACTACGAGCCCCTCCATGGGGACCCAGAGGTGCAGCAGGCGGCCCAGCACAGCCTCGGTGACCCCCCGCACCTCGGGCCGTAGGTCGGGGGAGAAAAGGGTCGCCACTCCAGCCGTACGAACTGTGAGATGGCTAAAGTAGACCCTGTCCTCCCAATCCAGCCGCCAGCTGTCTTCGGCGGTCAGATCCGTATGGGTCTCCTGCAGGAAAACCACAAAGTATCCCCCCTCCCAAAGGAAGGAGAGCACGTGGGACAGGCGGAGACCTATCCTACAGCCGCGGGTGTTCAATGTTGCGATGGTAAAGGGTGCCATGAGGAGGGCTGGGAGGGATCCTCGCCGGCAGGGACGCTTGCGGCTCCTGATGGGCCGCGCAGCAATCCGTGACCTACCCCATAGGTGAGTAAGGAGTCAAGGAAGAGGCGGACCCGCTGGTAGGCCGCGGCGCCCTGACTCCCGGTCCTTTTACCCTCCCACATGAGGGCCCTTGCTGCCCGGAGGATTTGATTAAAGTCTCCCCATCGCTGGAGGGCAAGCTGTACTTTGTTGCGGAAGCCACGGACGTCTTCTAGAAACTCCCACAACTCCTCTCGCAGTGCATGGGGGGCTGGGGTTACGGTCTGGTTATTCCCTGATGGGGCCCTTGGTACTGCCCCGTGGCCCACCGAGACAGGCAGACAGGGTGCGGACCCCCGACGGGGATCCTGATGGTTTGGCCTGAAAACTGGGGTGATGGGGGCGCCGGAGGGAGGATAGCAGCCCCTGGTGGGTCAGGACGGATAAACACAAAGGCCGCTCCCTGGGAGTCATCTGTTGGAAAAGGGAAGGAGACAGCCCCAGGGGCGGCAATAACATCTTGGGAGGTGGACGGGATAGGGGCAGGGGCAGGGGCACGGTTAGAGGTGAGAGTCTGGGCGGGGAGAGGGCTCTCAGTGATGCCAGGCGCAAGCTCTATGGTGGATTTGGCAGCCAAGGCATCAGGAGGTGGACTCTCTTTTGTAGGGCCCTCTCCCGGGAAGGAGGTCGAATACTCCTCAACAGCGAGGGGTGCCCCTGGTGGCTCAGGTTCCAGCCGCGTGGCACTGGCCGTTGCCTCAACAGGCTCGGCGGCTCTCAGCGGGGTGCCCTCTGCAGCCGGTTTGATGGAGGAGTCCAGGGGCTCCTCAGAGGTGAGAGCAGAAGCAATGGTTAGGGGGAGGGAACATGGGGAAAGGGGGGCTGGAGTGAAGTCGCCCAGATCGAGGCCCGCTGGCATAGGATCGTCCTCCCCCTGGGTGACCGGGGTCAGGGCCTCGATCTCCTCATATATAGACGGGAAATTGTTTTCCGCCACCCCGGAATTCTCCCCGCCGGCACCTGATGCGACGATTGCTTCGGGGCACACTGGGGTTTCAGATGGTGCTTCGGGGGTCTTGGAGGGGAGGGACTCCCGTGGAGGGGAGATACTGCCTTCCAGTGCTGCCACATCATCCCCAGCCGGCTCTGGTGGATGGAACACACCCGTGGGTAGAGCGGAAGGCTCGGCATCGGTGTCCCCCTTCCTGGTCTTCCGGGGGGCCTCCGCGTCAGATGGGAAGAGCGGAGTTCGAGCCTTCCGCTTGCCCCGCTTCCCCTGGACTAGGGCCCAGCCCTCCATGGCATCATCTGGGGGCTGGCTAGCAGGGGTTGTGCCAGGGGGCAGAAGCGATGGCTCAGGGACTCGAGGGGGTAACGGTGGAGCAGCACAAGGGAGGGAAGATTCCCCTTGGGGCGGGCCCTCTCCCATGCCCGGCGGTGTCCCTGCCGCACCCTCCTCCACTGGCCTCGCCAGATTGCAAGCAGCGGGGGCGGGGCTCTCCCACTCGTCTGGGCATAGTTGGGGAGGTGCCTCTTGGGCCCGAGCGGGAGCAATGGTGGACTGGGAAGGAGTAGGGGTGGTTTCGGGTGCCGGGCAGCCAGGGGCGCCGGCGATGACGGGGCCAGTGCCCTGCCGGGGCTCGGGGATCCCGGATGCTCCTCCTTGCCGGGCCAAGGAGAAGTCCCTCCGGACGTGCCCCATCGCCCGGCAGAGGTAGCACCGGGCCTCCTCCATGGAATAATGCACCTGGTAATGTGCCCCCTGGTAGGGGACTAGGAAGGACCCCTCCAGCGCCTCTCTGTCACGCGCCATCGGCGGCAGTTGAAGCTGCACTTGCCGGCGGAACGAGAGGATGTGACAGAGGGCGGGGTCCTTGCAGCCCACGGGGAGAGGGCTGATGACAGAGATGGGCTTCCCCAAGGTAGAAAGGGTGGGTAACATGGCGGTATTGGGGAGAAAGGGAGGACGGAGGTCAGGACCAGGCGGACGCCCAGGTCCTCTAGCGGCTCTAAGGGGACGAACACACCCCGAACTGCCAGGCCCTTCTCCACCGCCTCCTGGGCGGCGGCCTCCGATGTTAAGAAGAAGACGACCTTGCCATACATTTTGGAGGCTGCCACAATGGCCGTGGGCCCCACCACCCTTGCCAACGCCCGCACATAAGTCTCCATGTGGGGCGAGGTGGGCACCAGGAGGCAACGGACACCGTGCTTCCTGGTCATGGTGGGAAAGGGGCCCCGGCCGCTATAGATGGTAGTGGAGGCGGTGGGCAGGAGAGATGACGTAGCGGCAGGCGAGGGGGCTGCCGCCACCTGGGTATACGCCCTTGGGACCGGGGGAGGGACACCCACAGAGCTGGTGGAGGGAACAGCGGGGAGGGATGCCCCAGCCGCCAGTGGGGCTGGGGCATTGGGGGCAGCCCCTGCCATAGAGGGCCTGGTCTTCTTAGCGGGGCCCTTCTCCTTCTTCTTCCCTTGTCCTTCCCGCCGGCTGGGGGGGCTCCCCCGGAATCTGAGGGGGGGAGAGACGTGGCAGCAGTGGAGGTCACCCCAATGCCCATCGCTGCTGGTGCCCCAGCGGAGGCGATGGCAGATGGTTCAGCAGCGGAGGTAGAAGCTTGGGGGGTGACAGAGGGGTAGGCAGGGGAGGGGGAGCTCGGGCTGCTGGAGGGGTCCCACCCGTCTCATCACCTGCCATCATGAGCAAGGAGGGAAGGGGGACACCAGAAGGAGGAGGGAGTGGGGAAGCAGGTCGACCACTCCTCCCCGCTAGGCTGCAGGCAGGGGAGGAGGGCGCCAAAAGGGGTGGGCTGGACGGGGGGCAATCAGGGGTTAGGGTCAGTCACCAACACAAGGTGGAATTCTGGCTCCTCTTGGTGCACTAGGGGAGGGGGGGATACAACAACATTGGGGGTGCAGTGCAGAGGGTTGCAACTAAAATGGGGAATTGCACAAGCGCATGGGAGGGGGCATGGGCACACGGAGCGAGGGGCTAAGCGGTCTGGAGGTAGAACAGGGAAACCAAGGGGCTAGCTTCAGAGGCTGGGGCGGGGCGAACAAACAAAGGCTGCAGAAGGAAATGGGCGGGGCAGGCAAACAAACTGAAGCTAGTAAGGGGGTCTGGGACAAAAGGGAGGGCAAAGCTCCGAGTGGCAAATGGGGCAGGTAGTAAAGGGCAAGCTGGGGGGTAGACAGTCCGGGGGGGAGGGCAGGTGCAACCACTGCGCTTGCACAAGTCTTTTTAAGCTGGCTGCTGCTTCTGGCCCAAAGGGTGGAAATAGGGCGTGGCAAGCCAAGCAAACAGCTGAGTCCAGAGGCAGGAGCTGAGGCAGATGGTATACAGCCAGTGAGGGTGGTGGAGGGGGCAGCGGTGGTGGTAGTAGTGGTGGGGGTTGGGAGGGAACACACAGATGGATCGGGGAGCAGCTCCACGCCACACCCCCTGTGTCCCTACAAACACAGTCAAGACCCCCACCACAAGAGCACAGTTTGAAAATTACTCAGTCTTAGGCACCCTCCACGGTGGCCTGCAAAGTCTCTAGGTGCTCCCCCACTGGTAGATGGTCCCCTTCTTCTCCTCCTCGGGCTCCAGCAGCTCCAGGCAGCGGCCTCTGCAGCAGCAGCAGATCCAGGAACTCAAGGTGGTGGTCCAGGCAGGCAGAAAGGAACCCTCTCAGGTGGTGGTGGTGTCCACAACAGCAGGGGCTAGGGTCCCTCACTCCTCCTCTCTCCTCCTCCCCTGGGGCTGCAGTTGCAGCAGTAGCAGCACCCGAAAGTGGGGTGGTCCAGCAACCAGGTAGCAAAGAATGTGGGGAGGGTGTCTAGCCCAGCCAGGGGAGCAGCTGGAGCAGCAGGGAGAGCTTAGGGCCTAGCAGCAGGAGTAGCAGCTTCCCACCTCCCTCCAAGCTAGAAGGCTATGGGAGAGTCATGGGAGAGAGAGAGATTCGCTCCAGGCTAAACAAATCCCTGGTACCAGGATAAGTGAAATGGCAGCTGCTCCAGCTCAGTTAAGACACCTGGGGCCAATTAAGAACTTTCCAGAAGGCAGGGAGAAGGCTAGGTTGATTGGGACACCTGAAGCCAATCAGGGGCTGGCTGAAACTAGTTAAAAGCCTCCCAGTCACTCAGGTGGGGAGTGCATGTCAGGAGCTGTGGGCAGAAGTTGTGCGGTTGGAGCGGCTGAGTAGTACACACCATATCAGGCACAAGGAAGGAGGCCTTGGGGTAAGGGTGAAGTGGAGCTTGAGGAAGTGAGGGTTGCTGTGGGGGAAGTAGCCCAGGGAATTGTACATGTCATGTTTCTAAAAGGTCAGCTACCATAGCTGTAGAGATAGAGGTGGTTAGGGACTATTTAGAAAAGCTGGACGTGCACAAGTCCATGGGGCCGGACGAATTGCATCCGAGAGTGCTGAAGGAATTGGCGGCTGTGATTGCAGAGCCCTTGGCCATTATCTTTGAAAACTCGTGGCGAACGGGGGAAGTCCCGGATGACTGGAAAAAGGCTAATGTAGTGCCCATCTTTAAAAAAGGGAAGAAGGAGGATCCTGGGAACTACAGGCCGGTCAGCCTCACCTCAGTCCCTGGAAAAATCATGGAGCAGGTCCTCAAAGAATCAATCCTGAAGCACTTAGAGGAGAGGAAAGTGATCAGGAACAGTCAGCATGGATTCACCAAGGGAAGGTCATGCCTGACTAATCTAATCGCCTTTTATGATGAGATTACTGGTTCTGTGGATGAAGGGAAAGCAGTGGATGTATTGTTTCTTGACTTTAGCAAAGCTTTTGACACGGTCTCCCACAGCATTCTTGTCAGCAAGTTAAGGAAGTATGGGCTGGATGAATGCACTATAAGGTGGGTAGAAAGCTGGCTAGATTGTCGGGCTCAACGGGTAGTGATCAATGGCTCCATGTCTAGTTGGCAGCCGGTGTCAAGTGGAGTGCCCCAGGGGTCGGTCCTGGGGCCCGTTTTGTTCAATATCTTCATAAATGATCTGGAGGATGGTGTGGATTGCACTCTCAGCAAATTTGCGGATGATACTAAACTGGGAGGAGTGGTAGATACGCTGGAGGGGAGGGATAGGATACAGAAGGACCTAGACAAATTGGAGGATTGGGCCAAAAGAAATCTAATGAGGTTCAATAAGGATAAGTGCAGGGTCCTGCACTTAGGATGGAAGAATCCAATGCACCGCTACAGACTAGGGACCGAATGGCTCGGCAGCAGTTCTGCGGAAAAGGACCTAGGGGTGACAGTGGACGAGAAGCTGGATATGAGTCAGCAGTGTGCCCTTGTTGCCAAGAAGGCCAATGGCATTTTGGGATGTATAAGTAGGGGCATAGCGAGCAGATCGAGGGACGTGATCGTTCCCCTCTATTCGACACTGGTGAGGCCTCATCTGGAGTACTGTGTCCAGTTTTGGGCCCCACACTACAGGAAGGATGTGGATAAATTGGAAAGAGTACAACGAAGGGCAACGAAAATGATTAGGGGTCTAGAGCACATGACTTATGAGGAGAGGCTGAGGGAGCTGGGATTGTTTAGTCTGCAGAAGAGAAGAATGAGGGGGGATTTGATAGCTGCTTTCAACTACCTGAAAGGGGGTTTCAAAGAGGATGGCTCTAGACTGTTCTCAATGGTAGCAGATGACAGAACGAGGAGTAATGGTCTCAAGTTGCAATGGGGGAGGTTTAGATTGGATATTAGGAAAAACTTTTTCACTAAGAGGGTGGTGAAACACTGGAATGCGTTACCTAGGGAGGTGGTAGAATCTCCTTCCTTAGAGGTTTTTAAGGTCAGGCTTGACAAAGCCCTGGCTGGGATGATTTAACTGGGACTTGGTCCTGCTTTGAGCAGGGGGTTGGACTAGATGACCTTCTGGGGTCCCTTCCAACCCTGATATTCTATGATTCTATGATTCTATGATACTATTAGGGTTCCTGGGCTGGAGCCCGGAGTAGAGGGTGGGCCCGGGCTCCCCCCCACCTTTGCCCCCTGTTTAATCACTGAGACTGGGAGACAACAGAGACTGTGCAAGGAAGGATAACTTCTCCTCACCTCCCTTGCTGGCTTATGATGAAAATGGCTCAATAGACTGTGACCCTTGTCTCTAGAGAAAGAAGAGTTACGTGGAGGGTGACAGTGAGCCTCTGAGGCTAGCAAAAACTGCCAGAAAACGCAGGACCAACAGAGGCAAGGACAGAGCTTTGTCACAGAGGGGAGAAACCACTATTTATTCACATTATATTTAATCCAAGCTTTTCAGCCCTAAGCAAGGTACATTTAAGGATAACTGTTCAGGAAGCTTGCCTTCCTTCTTAAAGTCTGAGGAATGACAAAGAATAGCAAACTACTGTAGTTTAGTTAAATTTATGTGTTCAATCCCGTCCCTGACTTGTTGTTGTTTCTGCAATTACAAAGACAATCTCATAAAATCAGGTTTACCATTTTGTCAGTCATGTTTGTTAAAACCATAAAGTTGTCTTTCCTCCCATAAATGGTAAATAATATGTGAAGGATGCTTTCAAGAAATGAACAATTAGAAGATCTATGACTGCTCTGAATCTAGTTTCTGCTGCACTAAGCAAATATTTATGAAACAATCTCTCTCAACTGTTTTGTTTTGAGACCGAAATACTTGTCTTTATTTTTTAAACTTCAAAATGCATTTTCCTACATGCTCTTATAGGAATGCACAGTCAATTCTCTGCTAAAGATTGTTTGTCATAGGGATGTGCTGGTTCAGTTTAGGTTGTGGTCATAGAAATACAGAAACTTATTTTTAAACAAAATAGTAGGAGGTACTTCAGAATTTCCAGCCATTGCCCTACTGCTGTTCACGTACGGTTTCATCATCCCCCCTACAAAGCCTATTCCTGCATAAAGGAACAGGATTTGGCAGAGAACTTCAGCGTTCACGGAGTTTCCTTCCAATTCTTCAATGGGGTCATGGCTTGCCCTCTGCAATTGGAAGCAGAAGTGGGTTCAGCCATCCTCCAAAGTAGATCCTCAAGATCCATGCAGTGTCTGGGGGCAAAGCAGAGGCTAGGGCTTTGCATTCTGATCCACAGGGGCCTCCTCTGCCTCACCTCTTACCATTATGACTCCAGGCAGTGCATAGGGGTTAGCATTAGCTTTCCTCCTAACGTTTGTCAGGTTTCAGTAGGAAAAGATCCTATAGTCAGCCATTGGGTCAGTTGAGAGTCTCAATCCAATTACAGCACGCTCAGAGGGGTTTCCGCAAACTCAAGGGAAGGGGATAAGCATGCAACACAAGCAATATTTCACTCCTTGGTGCTCTCCCCTTCTCCGAGGATTTTTCTGGGTCCCCCCCCCCATTTTAGCAGAAGCCCAGTGGACAATAGGGTCCATAGTTCTAAGCATTTAAAAGAGTGATAGGACTCTACTCCTTTCTCTACTTACCTTTGTGGTAGCAGCATGCAAAAGTGTATCCCTGCCCAAGCCCCATTACTGCCACTGTATCTCTGCCTTCCTTGCATTTATTCATGTACATTCTCACAGAATAACTCATTTATAACATACATAATTTATTCACCCTTTTGTGTAACTTTTATTGTGTAGTCTGCTTCATTCTTACCCTTGGCATTAGCTATACAAGTCAAAATATGCTCTTATATTTACACCTGTATATCTATCATAACTCCCTTGACTCCTGTGAAGAATAGCTTTGGTTACATTGGTGTAAATCTTCAATCTTCTAATGCTTACGGTAGGGGGCAGGGTTTGTAAGGTGGGTTTAACTCCCCAAAACCTGTGGGGAACCACAGAGCAAGGCACATGAAAGAACTATGCATCCTTACTGCTCCCAGCCTGCTCCCTAGAAATGTGGGAGCACACTTTCTGCATTGACTGTCCATGGCCTTCCCCATGCACCTCAAAGATGGATTTCCATTGGCTTGTTCAGGATTCTAGAGGCGAACATCAGGGTAAAATGCATAATCCACTTCTTCTGACCTAGTTTTCTCACAGGAGCACTCAAACAGTGCTATGAATCCTAATGATTTTATCACAAGTGTCACAACACTTTTCATAAATCTCCAGCTCCTGGAGTCATGTGATTCCACGGTAATTTCAGCTTTCATTTTAAAAAAGCCCTGCAAGTTTCTAGCCCTCATAGTAGAGGAGGAAAGCTTGAAAATGTGAACTCAATGTTCAAAAAATAGAAGTTAAATGCCCCCCCATTATTACTTTTTAAATCACTTGATTTTTAAGCCAGTCTTATGATTTAAAGGGACCTAACTCATGAGTAAGGCTATGATTTAGTCACAGGTATTAATACAATTCATGGACAGGTCATGGGCATTAAACAAAAATTCACAGCCTGTGACCTGTCCATTACTTATACTATAAATACCTGATTAAATCTTGGGGTGCCACTGCTGGAGGGGTGGCCTGGAGGCTGGTGCTAGGGAGGGTGCTGCGAAGCAATGGCTGCTCCGGGGACCACTGGCAGAGGCCAGGGGACCGCTGCTGGGGGCTTCCAACAGTGGCTGCTCCAGCCACCCCACCACACTGGCTGCTGCTCAGGCAGTCCATAGGCAGCTGGCCCCGGGGACCACTTGAGCAGGAGCAGCTGGTGCGGCTGGCCCCAGGGCAACCCCAGCAACTGGCTGCAGAGCCGCTCCAGCAGCACTTGTTGTCGCTGTCCTCGGGGCCACCTGAGCAACGGACCCTGGAGCCAGCTGCTTGGGTGGCCCTGAGCTCGGCCACAGTGGCCACTGGAAAAGTCATGGAGGTCATGGAAAGTCACGGAATCCATGACTTCCACAACCTCCATGCAAACACAGAGCCTTACTCATGAGTTTTGAATGATTGGGATTAGCAATACTGCAAACAAATCCACAAACAATATCCCAGGTCAATTCTGTGAAGCACTGGGACAAAGGTAAAAAGTAGGTAGGCAGAGAGGGAAATTATTATTATTATTATTTTATTAATTTATACTGTGGTAGCTCATACAGTCCTCAACCAGATCAAGGCTCCATTGGGCTAGACTTTGTTGAAATATAGAGTGAATTACTGTTTCTGCCGCAGAGTCAAGAAGACAAAGGTGGGTGAAACAAACAAGTGGGCATGGAAGGAAGAGGGTCAGAAAACAAAACGAATAGGATGGCATAGAATAGACTAGCTCTGTACAGTTCTTATTCTGAGTTCTGAGTCAATCAGTAACAGTAATCACAATTTACCACCTTTTTAGCTATTATCAGATGGATGACAGACACCATGGAATATTCTGAGGTGCTCAGACAACATGCAATATGGTACAAAAGCATGGATTGGTAGATAAGTTGTTATGGAAGGTATCACCAGCTGGTGCTGTTAGAGTTGTCCGAGTTTTTTTTTCTTAGCATGCAAGCAAATATTTAATCTAGGGGAGACATGCTCTTTGATGGCGGTAGTTTCTTGTTACACAAGTTTCTGAGTAGAGGGACCTGGGCAAGCAGCAGGTGAGTCTGTTCTCTGCCAGTGGGAAGCTAACTTTCAAGGCACCGAACAGCTGCTACTACTTAGTAGAGGGGAAACAACAGATTAGAAGAGATGTGGAAAAGCACACATCAGTACTGACATGATTTTAGTGGGAGGAACATAGGTAGCCCCCTGAATTTTGACCCCTCCAACATTTCCCAAGCTGCAGAGACTGAACCCTGAACAGTTCCTGTAGATGGGCTTCTGCAGAACAATGAATAGAAGTGCTTGTTCTGCAACCAGCACTCCCCACTATCTACACTCCTTCAGCAGGGATCTACAGGTAGCAACTACCCTCCATTTATGGAAGGGAGTACTGGGAGTTAGATCAGATGTTTGGTCCTGCATTTGTGTGTACAGATTATGAGCCTGATTCTCCTCTCACTTATTGTAGTATAAACAAAGAATACTTCTAATCTGACATTTCAGATTCTGCTTTCAATGAGGATTTAGCTGCATTTGTACTTGCCTGCTACTTTTCAACATCAGTCTTCCCCTTTAAACTTAAATGTCAGCCAAGATCTTGAGAGAGAAAAATAGTTGAATTTCCCACTCAACAGCAATTTCATGGCAGTTCAGGCTTGGCAAAAAATCTGAGGCTAGCCTGAGGCTCTGTGTCTTGAAAATCTGTGCAGGATCTTTCAACCTCATATTTTTAACTTCAAAATCCAGTTCTAGCATTGAAACAGACTTTGCTCTTTCATCGGCACAATACATTGTAAAAGTCTGCCTCCAACACACCAAAAAAAGTGTTGGAGCCTGTCCCTTGGGCTCTGCTAGAGTCTCCGATCTCTGGGTGCCTGAGATAGATTGATCCTGCATGCAGCAGTCAGTACGTAAACTGTACAAGATCTTTCTGGACTCTTGAGGTTTTCCAGCATGCTGTGCTTAAGGTACTAATTCAATTTTGGCAGGTGCTGTACAATTTAGCCTTCCCAAGAGGGGAACTTTTTCTGTCTATCTTCAGAAAGAGCTAAGATTTACTAGAGAGACTATTATTCTCATACTTTTTATATTCCAGTTGGACCGACACTTGCACCTAATAATGACACTATCCTATTACAAGCCAAGAAACTGAGAGATAGGGTTGACTAGTAGTTGGATTATGGGACAGGATTCTATATCTGGCTCCCACTAGCATGCTCTGTGTAATCTTGGGAAATTTATTAGGCCCAAGTTTTAAAAAGTAGCCACTAATTTTGTGTGCCTCCTATTTCAGAAGCCCAACTTGAGACACCTGTGAACTGACTTTGAGTTGTTCTGAACAACCACATCTTCAGCTGCAATGTAATCTCTCAAAGCTGTATGTACTTAGCAGCTCTGAACATCAGTCCCCAATAGCTGCCAATTGTTGAGCAGCCAATAATGGAAGCACACAAAGCGGACATTTTTTTGACAGCATTTGCCTCGGTCGCACTGATTCATTGTTTATGTGCATAATAACACTTATCTGACTTCCTCTTTGCATGGAAAAGTCATATAGATTTTAATAGATGAAACAAATAAGGTGCTAAAGAATTTAATAGGTTTCTAAAGATATCATTCTAAAAATGTCTGAGTCATTTTGCAACACAATAAATGCCAATCTAATGGTTCAGTAGAATTTTTATCTGTCTGAGATATGTATATTGCCGTATTGTATTAGTGCCTTATAGTCTTTACTTTTTTTATCCTCATAACTCCCCTTTGAGGTATAATAATAGCTATTATCCCCATTTCATGGATGAGGAATCAAGATACTATAGGTCAAATTTAGGTCACAATTGCCAACTTTCACGCAGTAAATAAGCACCCCAACTTTCAAAATAAGCCAAAAATCAAGCTAATTCCATTTCAAAACAAGGCCAAAACAAGCCAATCCCTAACAACCCCAACACCCTATGTGACTAGATCCCCCTGGCATGCAGTCTGGCACTGTGGTGGGTCCTCTGTAAAAAAAAAACAAAAAACAACAAGGTACAAGCCAAAAACTAGCCAACAAGCAATTCACAAGCCAATTAAGCCAAAAACAAGCCCAATTTCTGTGTTTTTGTCGTGGATTTGGCATGTCTGATTTGGGTATCTAACTCCAACTGATTTCATTTGATATCAATGAGAGTTAAGTACCTTTTAAAAATCTGACCCTAAGTGACTGGCCTAGGGACTGTGGTACAGTAGAGAATTGAATGTATGTCTGACACCCAAACTAACACCTAACTGTTCTATCTTCTAGAGTTGGCACTTCTCCTGAATGACACATTGCACTGTCCTGCCTCTCTACAAATAGCTACAGTTTGAAGGCTGTCATAATGCAGAAAAGAGTGTAACTGCAAAGGAAACTGTCACTGCAGATCCTGCTGCATTTACCACACTTTCACCTTGTCAAATCAGGTTATATTTCCCCTTTCAGCCAGCATTACTTTTCTTTGAAGTTAACCTTTATTTTCAAATTTAAAAGCATGTTACAAACCCTGACAATTCTTCCTTAAGAAGAATTACTTGAAAAAAAAATCAGAAATGAACATTGTGATAATACTTGCTGAAAAGCAGGCTAGGAGCTAAAAAGCTAATTGATGGAAAACCTCAAGGAGCTTCTGGATTAAGACAGAGTCTGGAGAGCAGCTAACACAGGTTACAACTACAGTTGCCTTCTCTTCACTTGGACTGAAATATGGCTTAGCTTAACACAAGTTTATAAATACATGTTTTTTTCCTGTTAGTGTTACCCCTTTTGATCCAAGCAGTTGGCTGTTATTTGGGGTCTTGTAGATTTTTCCCATAAGAAGGTCACTATTTCTCTGATGCAATCCTATTTATTTACAGAGAGTTTATGTAAAATCCTGTTTCCCTGGACATGGGTGATATCAAGCAACAGGAGTCAGTTTCTCCACTCATTATTCCAAGCTTCTCTCCACCCAGCTCTCTACCCAAAAGCTCTCTTACCTTTTTCACAAGATCACATGACAATTGCTTCTCTGGCTGTCTGGGGGTGCTTCCTTTCTGCTTCTCTGTGCACTCTGCAGCTGGTGTTTCTGCCTCTTCCCTCACATAGAGACCATTCCATCAAACACTACCAAGCCTTCCATGTCTGCATTCAAACCCCAGGGAAAACACTTCAGACCACATGGCTAAGATCCTACTCCAGCCTTGCCTCTGGCCTGTGTTTTTAGCAATGAGTCCTATTGTTTCAGCTATCTATCCCACAAAGAAGCTTAATTGCTTTTTACATGTATCCTGAATTAAGGGCAACTGTTATGCCAGTCAGCTTCAGTGAAGTTTCACCCACCCCCAACAGAACTAGGGGAGACATAACCATAGTGGGTGGACTGCATTTTCAGCACAAAACAGGGAAGGTGCTTGCTCACAGGATTTCATTCCACCTTTTCAGATTAGCCCTTTTATTCTTTGCACAAAACATAACATGCTACACAAAACATTACACATGACGCACCAAGTGTCATTTGCCAAGAGCTATTTGTATGGGAGGAGAAGATACTCAGTATTTTGCAGAATTGGGCTTCCCAGCAGATGGAAACCTTAACAATTGTGTCTGGTGAATACAACATCAGATACATACTCTCCACTTCTAAGAAAGTATTGAATAAAGGATCTTCTCTATGTGCTGTAAGCTTCTGTGGAGAATTTAGGTTTCAATATATATAAGTGGAATAGCATGCAGACAAATCCTAATTCCACGTCAAGTATAATATGCAGAACTGCATCTTAAGATTTACTTAAGTTCCTGCTTGTTCAAAATGTGAATGATCAGGGTATTGTACAATGCAGTGTTGTAGCAGTCCCAGGATATAAGAGAGACAGGGAAGGGTGAGGTAATGTCTAACTTCTGTTGGTGAGAGAGACAAGCTTTCAAGCAACACAGAGCTCTTCCCTGGATCTGTGAAAGTTGCTCAAGAGCAGTTGGTCTAATACAGGATACTACCTCACTTGTTTCTCAGGGTATTGTAGTGGCATGTGTCTGTCTTATTGTCTATGTGACATGGTGAGTGATCTTTTATTGGACCAACTTCTGTTGGTGAAAGAGACAAGCTTTTCAGCCACAGCACTCTGGGAATGAGACCCAAATGACCCTCCAGGGGCTGGTATGCAATGAGATAACATAAGAATATAACGTAAGATGAGCACTAAAATCACAAACAGCTAATGGAGTTTATTTTCTGTCACTCAAGTAGGGTGTGTGTAGGACTAGGGGCATGAGTGTAGGGGATATGATTCTGGAGAAACAACTGGTGAGTTATATTCCTTCTTGATTCACAAATTACAAAACTAGAAGGGATGACTGTGATCATCTAGTCTGATCTCCTATACAACACAGGCCAGAGAACTTCCCAAAAATTATTCTTAGAGGATATTTCTTTAGGTAAACATCCAATCTTGATTTAAAAATTGTCAGTGATGGAGAATCTACCACATCCCTTTGTAAATGGTTCCAATAATTTATTACTCTCACAGTTAAAAATGTATACCTCATTTCCAGTCTGAGTTTTTCCAGCTTCAACTTCCAGTCCCTGGACCATGTTATACCTTTCTCTACTAGATTGAAGAGCCCATTGGCAAATATTTGTTCCACATCAAGGTACTTATAGACTACAATCAAATCACCCCTTAACCCTCTCTTTGTTAGATTCAAAGAGCTCAATCTATTTAGCTTAAGGCATGTTTTCTAATTCTTTAATCATTCTCATGGCTCTTCTCTGAACCCTCTCCAATTTAGCAACATCCTTCTTGGATTGTGGGCATGAGAACTGAAGACATTATTCCAGCATTGGTTGCACTGGTTCCAAATACAGAGGTAAAATAACCTCTCTACTGCTTCTTGAGATTCCCCTGTTTAGAATCACACTTTCTCTTTGGGCCACAGCATTAACTATTAATTAACAAGCCGTCAGGAAAAGTATCCCCGATACTGTCATGGCTAACCTGGTGGCAGAACTTTGTGACTTTGTCCTGACCCATAACTATTTCACATTTGGTGACAATGTATACCTTCAAATCAGCGGCACTGCGATGGGTACCCGCATGGCCCCACAGTATGCCAACATTTTTATGGCTGACTTAGAACAACGCTTCCTCAGCTCTCGTCCCCTAATGCCCCTACTCTACTTGCGCTACATTGATGACATCTTCATCATCTGGACCCATGGAAAAGAAGCCCTGGAGGAATTCCACCATGATTTCAACAATTTCCATCCCACCATCAACCTCAGCCTGGACCAGTCCACACAAGAGATCCACTTCCTGGACACTACGGTGCTAATAAGCGATGGTCACATAAACACCACCCTATATCGGAAACCTACTGACCGCTATTCCTACCTACATGCCTCTAGCTTTCATCCAGATCATACCACTCGATCCATTGTCTACAGCCAAGCGCTACGATATAACCGCATTTGCTCCAACCCCTCAGACAGAGACAAACACCTACAAGATCTCTATCATGCATTCCTACAACTACAATACCCACCTGCTGAAGTGAAGAAACAGATTGACAGAGCCAGAAGAGTACCCAGAAGTCACCTACTACAGGACAGGCCCAACAAAGAAAACAACAGAACGCCACTAGCCATCACCTTCAGCCCCCAACTAAAACCTCTCCAACGCATCATCAAGGATCTACAACCTATCCTGAAGGACGAGCCATCGCTCTCTCAGATCTTGGGAGACAGACCAGTCCTTGCTTACAGACAGCCCCCCAATCTGAAGCAAATACTCACCAGCAACCACACACCACACAACAGAACCACTAACCCAGGAACCTATCCTTGCAACAAAGCCCGTTGCCAACTCTGTCCACATATCTATTCAGGGGATACCATCACAGGGCCTAATCACATCAGCCACACTATCAGAGGCTCGTTCACCTGCGCATCTACCAATGTGATATATGCCATCATGTGCCAGCAATGCCCCTCTGCCATGTACATTGGCCAAACTGGACAGTCTCTACGTAAAAGAATGAATGGACACAAATCAGACGTCAAGAATTATAACATTCAAAAACCAGTTGGAGAACACTTCAATCTCTCTGGTCACTCGATCACAGACCTAAGAGTGGCTATACTTCAACAAAAAAGCTTCAAAAACAGACTCCAACGAGAGACTGCTGAATTGGAATTAATTTGCAAACTGGATACAATTAACTTAGGCTTGAATAGAGACTGGGAATGGATGAGTCATTACACAAAGTAAAACTATTTCCCCATGGTATTTCTCCCTCCCACCCCACCCCCCACTGTTCCTCTGATATTCTTGTTAACTGCTGGAATTAGCCTACCTGCTTGTCACCATGAAAGGTTTTCCTCCTTCCCCCCCCTGCTGTTGGTGATGGCTTATCTTAAGTGATCACTCTCCTTACAGTGTGTATGATAAACCCATTGTTTCATGTTCTCTGTGTGTGTGTATATAAATCTCTCCTCTGTTTTTTCCACCAAATGCATCAGATGAAGTGAGCTGTAGCTCACGAAAGCTTATGCTCTAATAAATTTGTTAGTCTCTAAGGTGCCACAAGTACTCCTTTTCTTTTTGTGAATACAGACTAACACGGCTGCTACTCTGAAGCATTAACTATGTTCATATTCAGCTGATTAACCACCATATCCCTCAAATCTTTTTCAGTCACTGCTTCCCAGGATAGGGTACCCCTATATATGTATGGCCTACATATGATATTCCTGTGCTCTTCAGTTGACACCTTTGAGACATCACAAAGCAATACAGTGGTGATTAACAGCAACAGAGCAAATACGGTGTTGAGGAGAATCTGACTTCTATTGGAATAATCACACTGAGCTCTAAGGGCTCAGTTGTGCCAAGCTCAATGTGAATGCGTAGGGGAAAGATAGCATAAGATGCCTCTTTTGCTACCTGCTACCACTCATGCAGGCTGTAGGGATGGACACAGACTCATAGAATCATAGAAGCGTAGGGCTTGGAGGGACTTAGGCTCAAGAGGTCATCTGGTCCAGCACCTATATACCTAGATCTAGACAATCAGCTGTTTGTCTAACCTGTTCTGAAAAACTCCAGCAAAAAGGATTCCACAACCTTCTTTGGAAGCCTATTCATGCCATTCTCCCACTCGACACCACCCATCAGAGCTAGCTAGACTACAGAGTACAAGGGAGCACATGCAGCACCCCATGAAAGGGTGGAGAAGCTGCCACACCTGCAGTGTGCTCTCTGGGAGATCCCAAAAGGTGAAGTCAGACAGCCTTTTCTTGAGATCCCCAGCAGTAGCAAGTTCTTCCTATATCCTTCTAGTGTGAGCTTTGAGACGTTCTGCAAGATGTTCAATGATCTGATAATGTCCTTTGTATTCTCAGCTGATACCATGAATAAATAGACGCAGTTCTCTATATTACATCAATTATAAATTATTATCCCTGTACAGTAAGCCAGACACAGTCAGACATTTCTACATGTTGTGCTCTCCCTTTTGAACTTCACTCTGTAGGCTTGGAAAATGAACATCTGATTTCAATGCCTCTCAGAATATTCTGGGTGAAGGCAGAAATTGCATTATCTGAGGAAGGATTTAAATGCACAGCCCTCTACCACTAATAGGAAAGATATAGGAGCAGCTCCTGCAATATTTTCCCATTGATTTCACTGGGAACTGGGGGCTCTCAGAGGATCAGGTTCTAATCTTTACTCTATGGGTGTCTCCTATCTGTACCTTCAAAATGTGTTTCACAGCCTACCCTAACTCTGTGGCATCTCAGACACGCATTTAATGGTCCAAGTGTGTTATGAAACCTGAGTGTTTCATACTACAACTTTAAGAATCATTTTAACTCAGAAGTAACATAATGACAAAACCTAGCATTGGTAGCATTTACTAAAAGAACCAAGGCTCCATCCTGCTGCCAGTAGAGCTAATGGCAGAACTCCCAGGGGAAGATCCTCGGCTAGTGTGAATTGGCATAGCTTTACTGGAGTCAACTGAGCTATGCTGAGGATCAGACCCCCATTGCCTTCAATGAATCAAGATCAGGCCCTAACTATGAGCAGCCTTTTCCTACTGTTCTAGTTAATGTCTGAAGAATAAGGACTGTGGGAGGGGAGGAAATAATAAGAATAATACAGGTTTAGGCTGTATTGGGTTACATCGAGGGGTAAGAGAACAAAATTTGGCCCTTCACATTCCAGGCATTTTGTGAGAGCACCTTGAAAGAATATATTCATTCTGACCCAAATCCTGTGCCCAGCACTGATGTGAACACCAGCATGGGATGCAAGTGGAAGGAATCTTCTCCTTTAGGCTTCAGAGAAGCTAGGGAGCTGCCTCACTTCAGCCCATCACATAGTAGCAAATCCTCCAGCCAAAGCCCAGCTGTTCTCTGGATGTGGTTACATGGGGGCTGGTCCTGTAGATCCAACCTCCCTGCAAAGAGAACAGCCCTCCTACATCCAAGCTACCCTCTCAAGCAAAGGATGTGCGCCAGTGTCACTGACTCGGACCCTTCCGAGCCTGCATTGAAGGTGGGGAGTCAAATTTATACTGAGGGTAAAGGAATGTTCTGTGCTTCTAATTCTACCAAAATGCCACAATGATAATGCTAAGGTTACCTGCTGGCTTGGAATGCTATAAAAAAAATAAACTCTGAATTCGAAACCATTGGCTCTAGATTCCTCTAGGGAACGAATCTGATAGTTTCCATCCATCTAATTTTAACTTCTCCTTTCTGAAGTGGAGAACGCTGTGTAGTTTTCAAAGATTAAACTCTCTTAACTTTAAAAAAAAAAGCTGTACAGTGCGGCTGTAATTTATTACCTTTTTACTATTCATCCACTTTCATTTGGATGGGTTTTATATGCTTCATTGATTGTAGCAATATCAAATGACAGCTTTGCACTATGCTTCTGACAACCCACATTGCTGCAGTCCTCAAATAAAAGGGAATTTGTCTAGAGGGCTCCATTTAAGAGTTTTGGTGAATAAAAAAACCAATAAGAAATGGAGTAAATATGCCACTTCTCCATGTCCCTTGGTAGTTTTAATATTTTGCTCTGAGGTTAGTAAAGCTGAGCCATTCTTATCCAGACCTCTGCCCTAATCCCTTGGCTCTAGAAATTTGTTTTGCTGCAATGCAGTATTTTGTTTACTCTCAAAGAAATGAAGTTGAGGACAATGCTAAAGCATGACAGAGGCAGTGATTAGCATAATAAAGCTATGGAATATGAGGCCAGAAGGGACCACCCGGTCATCTAGTCTGACCCCCTGTGTATCACAGGCCACCAGCACCCACACACTAACCCCAATAACTGCCTACAAGAGTCTAGACTAGTCTGTGTCTCAGGAAGAGGATAAGGCTATGGCTACACTAGGGAGCGTGCAGCTACGCTCTACACTCTATGCTGATGTCAGCTTAACTACTCCAGTCTCCGTGAGCGGCACTAGCTATGCCAGCGGGAGAAGCTCTCCCACCGACATAGTGCTGTCCACACTGGCACTAAGGTTGGTGTAACTTATGTCGCTCTGGGGGTGGCTTTTTCACACCCCAGAGTGACATAATTTATACCAGCATCAGTGGTACTAAAGCGATAGCCTAGTAGGGGAAAGTGAATAAGTGAGATATACCCAGATAATCCTGGCAAGTGCCTCGCACCCACACACTGCAGAGGAAGGTGAACCTTCCTGCGCCCCACACCCTAAGGTCACTGCCAATCTAATCTGGGGAAAAATTCCTTCCTAACCCCACATATGATGATCAGTTAGACTCTATGCATGTGAGCAAGAACAGACAGCCAAGCACCTGAGAGAGAGAGAGTGCTCAGTGCCATCTTAGAGCCCTGTCCCTCCCCATCCTGTGTCCCATAACCAGCAATGGCTATCTCCTGATGCTTCATAGGAAGGAGATAAAAAAAACTCTCAGGAGCTTTCTCACTGGGAGAAAAATTCCTTCCTGACCTAAGTTCCCTCTAAGCTGCGTGGCCGTACATCAGGCTATCAAGGGTCACACAGGTAGGGAGAGGTGCCTCTCCCCCAGCCCCAGCTCCGGAACTGCTGCAGATAGGGAGAGGAGCCTCTCCCCTGGCTCAGCCCCAGGGCTGCTGCAGTGGGGAGAGACACTCTCCCCCGACCCCGGGCTGCTGCGGTGAGAGAGGGCTAGGGGAAGTCCTCTCTTCCCGACGCAGCCCTGGGGCAGTTTGCACCCCAAACCGCTCATCCCTGGTCCCACCCCAAAGCCCTCACCCTCCACACCCCAAGCCTCTGCCCTAGCCCTGAGCCTACTCCTGCACCCCAAATCCCTCATCCCTGTCCCCCTGAACTCCAACCCTCTTCCCCAACCCTGAGCCCGCTCTCACACTCTGAACCCTCACACCCAGCACACATCACTTCCATATTGGTGCACATAACAAAATTCATTCCTCACTTGAATGTAAAAACTTAGAGGGAACATTGTTCCTGACCCATGCCAGTGAGTGAAACCTTTAAGCATGAACTTTAGGAACACAGGACATAAACCAGAAGTGAGCACCAGGGCTCTTAAGCCCTGCCCCCTACCATCACAAGTAACCCTGTCATACAATCCCACTCACAAATTTGTCCAGCTGTCTTAAAACTAATTAAGTTGTTTGTTCCCATTGCTTCTATCAGGAGGCTGTTCCAGAACCTCACCCCTCCGATGGTTAGAAGCCTTCTTTTAATTTCCAGCCTGAATTTGTTCATGGCCAGTTTATCCAGATTGCAGCACAGATCCTAAATAATTGTGATATGGGTTGGAATTTTTTAAGGTTGATAGTCTTGACTAACCATTCTAAGAACAGGAAGGGGTGGAGGCTGGAGAGGAACCTTACTCCCAAATATCTGCTGAAAGAGAAAACATGGTTGGAGAAATAAAGTTCAGTTTTAAATGCCATGAGGAAGGGCTAAGAAATTGCTCCATCATTGCTAAGAGAATTCTGAAGTTGATTTCTCATTTGTGGAGGTAACTGTAGTTTTACTGCAGCCACCTACTGAGGGCACAATGTTTGCATATAGAATAAATAACAGACAGCTGTGTAACACAGGTGGCATTCCACTGTGGGGTTCTGCTGACATCAGCAACCAAGAAACTGGTTTGTGTGGGGCTCAAGCCCCCTCTCCCAAAATGGTTTCATTAGGATTTTTAAAATTTATGTTTTAACTATAAAATTTAAAGCTTTTCTGTAGACTTCTAGGATAGCCATCCTTTTATACACATACATGCTCACATATACATATGCAGCTTAATTTCCATAAACTGCGGATTTTGCATGCACCCAGTTATGGTGGTAGTACATGCTTGGTGAATTGATTGCCCATAACTATATTGTTTGTTTCTATATTATTTGCATAATTTATATGTATAGTACTCATAGTTTGGCCAGATTATCTACAGGCAAATATGAAGATCCCTGTCCCAAAGAGTTGACAATGTGAAGTCAAGCTCCAAACACTGAAAAGGTTAGGAGAAAAAGGGGTGACATAGGAGCAACAAAAGAGCATAAATAAGCAGTGAAGTTCTATATGTGTAAGCCCCAGAGCTAGAAAACTAAAGGGAAAAGACAAGTTCTGCTCCACACCATAGGAAAAAAGCTAGCTAGTTCTGGCAGGCATAATTTGCATACATTCTAACTATACCCCTGTGCTTTATGTTGTATTGTTTGAAGTTTCTTTGTGTTCTATTTTGTGAATTACATATGCTGCATATAAATGTGTTTATGGAAAGAGGGGACCTTATGAATGTTAATACCCCAGGGAAAGTGGGCCACCTTGAGGTAACAGGTAATGGACTCCAGTAGGTAATGAGTCCAAATTCAACACGGCATTAAGTGGATCTGTGTTTGAAAGACCAGTGAGCTTTGTGCATGGTCGTGGCTTTGCTCTTGGTTTCTAATTCAAAGATTCTGAATCCTGTGTAGATTTGAACACTTTACACTTAATTGCTTATTCACTTTGTGGGTTTTTTGTTTTTGCTTCCTGTTCCCTTGCCCTGTGATGATATGTTATCTATTAGCTGATTTTTTTAAAAAAAGGGTTCTGATAAGCCTAACTTCAGTATCAGGCTAATTGATTGAAATTTACAGGAAAAAATGGAATTATCAGACACAGATGAATACGAGATGCTGGGAAATGTAAACATAGCTTGTGTAAAGGGAACTCGTACCTCACCAATCTATTAGAATTCTCGGAGGGGATCAACAAACATGTGGACAAGGGTGATCCAGTAGATATAGTGTAATTGTACTTTCAGAAAACTTTTGAAAAGGTCCCTCACTAAAGGCCCATAAGCAAACTAAACAGTCATGGGATAAGAGGGAAGATCCTCAAGGATCAGTAAATAATTAAAAGATAGGAAATAAAGGCTAGGAATAAATGGTCAGTTTTCATAATGGAGAGGGATAAATAGTAAGGTCCCCCAGGGATCAGTACTGGAACCAGTGCTCTTCAATATATTCATAAATGATCTGGTAAAAGGGGTAAACAGTGGAGTGGCAAAGATTATAGACAATACAAAATTACTCAGATTGTTAAATCCAAAGTGGACTTCGAAGAGTTACAAAGGGATCTCACAAAACTGGTGATGCAACAACAAAATAGCAGATGAAATTCAGTGTTGCTAAATGCAATGTAATGCACATTGGAAAACATAACCATAACTATACATATAAAAATGGGGTCTAAACTAGCTGTTACCACTCAAGAAAAAGATCTTGGCATCGTAGTGTATATTTCTCTCCAAAAACATCTGCTCAATGTGCAGCAGTAGTCAAAAAATCTAGCGTTCAGAAACTATAGGAAAAAAATAGATAAATATCGTAATACCAATATAAATCCATGGTATGCCCAGTCCTTGGATACTTGGTTACCCCATCTCAAAAAACGATAATTAGAATTGGAAAACTACAGAAGGACATTCTTATGTTCTTATTGTCTATGCAACTTACAAATTCCTTATAATGAAGGACCTATAACCTAATTTTCCACTGTCTTGCCTCTTGTATAGTTATTTATATTTGTCCAAAGTAAGTACAGAGTGGAGATGTAAGTGCATAATCCTCATTTGGTAGTATTTCACACAGCTATAAATAACTTACCCTTGTCTTCAGATCTAGTAGAAAAGACCTAGTGTGCTTTTGACAAATAAATAAATAATAAACAGCCATTAGCCTGTGCATGTACCTAGCAAAAATGTATTGTCAGAAGGCCTAATTTTAGGAAAACTGAACTAATTATGTCTATGTATGTATAATAGTTTGCATATCATAGTTATACATTTAGATGTTTAAATGCTCATTGGTATATCAAACACCTCATTATGCATTGCTTGTAAACGTTATTTTATAAAAAATAGGTCCTTTGTGAGTATTCTTTTCTAAGCATGCATATTTTATCATTATCCATCATTTCTTTAATCAAAAAACAATTACTCTGATTCCCCAATACCTTGCAATTTGTGTAGGCACCTACAGTTAAACAAGTTGAGTGAGGATCTAAAAGACTACCCCTTCCAAATGGTAACGTTTATATTCCTTCTGCCTAGGTGCAAGATGACTACACAATATGCAAGGCAAAAGAGACTCAAACCCATAAAATATAATTAAGGGCTATGTGACAAGATAGAAGCTTGGCTCTTTAAGCCTGAACTATCTTAGTTGTTTCAGAGTAGCAGCCGTGTTAGTCTGTATTTGCAAAAAGAAAAGGAGTACTTGTGGCACCTTAGAGACTAACAAATGTATTTGAGCATAAGCTTTCGTGAGCTACAACTCACTTCATCTGTAGCTCACGAAAGCTTACGCTCAAATAAATTTGTTAGTCTCTAAGGTGCCACAAGTACTCCTTTTCTTTTTATCTTAGTTGTGACACAGAAATATTCTTTATATCACTACATCTCAGTTTCCTAAATCTGCTCTTCTGACTCTTTGTCCTTATTACCTTGGAATACAGTCATATGCAGGTTCTCAGCTAGTTACATTATTTTGTACATTTGCGTTTGCTTATGAACTCCCTTCATTATTTGAATTAAAAGAATTATTTCCCACAGAATTAGTGTTTAAATGAATAGATAGAGTAGGATTATTATTCAATTTAAGCCTTGAAATTTTTGATGATGATTTTTTCTTAATATGTCCCCATAACTGTTGGATCATAAGTAGTAAACTCTTCTTTGCCTTTCATCAAAGAGATTTCTGAGTTAAGGTTTCTTTTTTTCCTTTCTAATTCATTTCCTTAATAGTGCCATTATTAAAGTTGTTTGCATCTTTATTTGAATTGAGCTGTGAACAAGTTCTCAAGAGCTATTCGCCTAGATTTTTAAAATGTCCTATGTTGTTCTAATTGACTTTGCTTTTTCATTTTCTATATCTAGAAAATAGCTCATATCATTTTATTCCAAGTGATGGTGGGAATGTCCTTTGTTATTTATTTAACACTGCTTTTTCAAGTGTAATGTTTTGCTATATGATAAACGTAAGAGGTGGATAAGAGTACTGCACAAAAACATCCAGAATATTAATTGATTATTTTGTAATTAATTATGTCAGGATCCCAACACATGCAGTCAGGACCCATGGTCAGAGCGGGGCAAACCTGAAGTGGGCAGCGTGTAGTCAGTTTCCAGGCTAGGGTCGATACTAAGGAAATCTCTAACATTTCTCCCCAGCTATCAATGATCATGTTGTGGCATCTACTGATCTCTCGCAGCCATTATTATCTAAACTCAGCAGTTATTTTCCAAAACATCAGCATATTACAAACATAGACACAAGCTCAATAGGTTTATTGTCTTACTTTTGCTAATTTATCCTAAATCCAAAGCCCAATTTTGCTAAGCTAAATATTTTATGGGCCTGTAGGCGATATATTACAAAATTAATTATCTTTCTATTTCACCTCTATGGCCTAAATATACCTGATACCTTTTATCCTTGGCTATAAGTCTCTTCCCTTGATGGGTTGATTAGCTATAAGAACCCCTTCACGCATGACTATCTTAAGGGCTGTTTCTTCATCTGTGTGGTTAGTATACTGTTTTAACTGGTTGTGATGGACTAATAGAACCATAGGGATATATATTCCATTTTCGTCTGAAAGATATAGATATAATCATAACAAATATTAATTACTTTATTTTTTTTACTGTGGCTATGAAACCCACTAATTGATTATGGATATTGGTTGGAACAGTCATGGTGAAAATTGTAGGGAAATAGGCTGAATTAATTGTGTTTGGTTCTTTGGTTTCTTTTGATAACTCTGATTTAACGTCTTAATTCTGTTATGCACTAACATAAATAAATTGAGACACAATGATTATTATTATAATCCATCCTTTTAATCCAATTTCCATTCACACTTCATTTGTTCTACCTAATAGTTCATTTCATGTTTGTTTTTGCTTGGTTTATGTTACTATCTGATTTCAATTAAATGAACATTTTCTTTTAACTGTTTTAGTTTAAATACAGTGGTGGAATGTGCACATGAAATGTTTGGGTGTTTTGTTCTGATAGATTTTAATAACCTGGATTGCAGTCTTATTTTTAAGAACAGGTATAGAAGAGATTGTTACATGCCCAATAACCATATACACTTTTGTCTTAAATCAAAAGTTTTGAGTTCTGACCATGCACATAATTTTACCATAATAAAATTTATTTTGAGTAATATCTAAACAATATTGCCTGTTTTCATTATAGATCACCTTCTCCATAGGAGATTTCAACTTCATTAGTTTCACTGAGACAAGCCAGTGGCGTCTAACTGGAGTTTAGCTGGTCTCCTTGTTGGTTGTCTTCTCCTTAAATACATAGTGATGTTGTTACCTCAAAAACAACATACCTGCAGATACACTAATGGGATATTTCAGGTTTGGATTTCTGGACAATACACCACTAAAGAAAACACATTCAGTTGCTCTTTGTAGACATTGTTTCCAGATGACCTACATAGTGGATGACCATCCACTACAGTGGATGACTACCAACACATCCTTATTTGGATAGAACATTGGTAAGCCACCATGAATGAGACAAGGATTTTGATATACCACAATTTTTCTTTGCATAACATGAATCATGATTAGAATGTGGGGTTACAGATTGTAGCCCCTATCTAAAATTGAATTAATAGTTCTTTATTAAACCACAGTGACCTTCAGGAGTGAGTCCGGCTTCTTTGGTGCTACAGTTTTCAAATCACTGTTGTTACAGTTTTCCAATCACTTTTATTTATATATTTATTTATTTAATGCTTTTGCATGGACAACATTTGTGTTGCCACAAAAAGCCTTCAAAAATAAAAATAAAAAAATTCAAAATCTGCCATGAAAAAAAATCCAGAAGTTTTGTTTTGGATCAATATAAAAACAAAATGGCAAATAATAAATATCCCAAAATTTATTATTTTCAAAAGTCACTCATGATTTCTGGATGCTTGGGGTTAACAATACTGCTGTACTAAATCTAGCTCTATATGTGGTCCAACATTCCGGAGGTATGGATGCCCCCATTACAAGTTAAAGCTGCACATAAACCCATGGTCTGGTGTCAGTAAAAGTTCCATCTACTGTCACTGATAAAGATGCCTCTTGGGGCACAACTGACACTGCTAACACTCCATACTTGATTGGAATGAAATGATCTCTGTGCATAAAATCAACGAACTAGAGCAAAACACAGGACCTATGCACCCAAGAATTCAACCTCCATTTCAGGTAGGGCTTCCTGCGGGTGCCTGGTTCTGGGAGGTTAGTCAAATGATTGCTCAGACATTAAAATTTCCCATTCAGGCTCTGAAGACACTTTCCCCATCCATTTAAGTGAAGAGTAAGCAATTGGTCAACAGTAGATGTTTTAACAGTTCCTATAGAAATCTGTACTGGCTGACCTACTGCCCAACTCTGGGAACTAAGTTTGTGTATGCGGATGATATCTGCCTTGCCAAAAGGAGCTTAGAGGAGCGGGAGTCCTGCCTGTCATCTGAGCTGGACACCCTGCCCAACTATTTTTGAAGTGGCAACTTAAACTACATGCACTAAAGACAGTGTCATCTTGTTTTCATCTCACCAACTAGTTAGCTCATTGACAGCTGCAGGTCCTTCTGAATAATCAGCCAGTCATTTTTGAACCACACCCTACTTTTTTGGGAATAAAGCTTGACTGCTCTTTGTCCAGTTAAGTGTCGCACTCGTCCACAAGCTTGCTGCCAATTCAAATGGTGCTAGTGCTGCAACCTTACAGACATCTACCAATGTCTTAATTAGTGCACCTGCTGAATATTGTGCCCCAGCATGGGGCTCCAGTCATTGTAAAAAGTTGAACTCAGTGATCAACTCTGTGTTTCATATCATCACCCATGCAACCTAGACAACGCCAGTCTCCTGGTGATTAGGAATGGTAAGCTTATTAGCATGTGTATAGGTCCTTTAATTATTTTTAATGTCTTCTCTGTATTGCTTTTACCTTAAGAATCAATGTGCTTGCTTAGAAAGAATTGTATCATAATTTATAACTGTGAGCAATTACACTGTTTATCACCTCTAAAGAGAGCACAATGCAAAGATGCTACCTCTCAAGGCAGTCTGCCTTACTGGCAATAACACAGTGCAGGCAGGGAACTGTGCAGCCTGGAAAAACTCAGGTCAGGAAGGAGACAGACTTGGGTCTCTGCCCAAGAGAGGCAATGGCTGGGAGCCAGAAGCCTAAAAGTTGGTGCCCTTGCTGGATCATGAAAGGAAAATACAGATATAGATGCCTTGAACTCTGATATATAGCAACAGTATGTTGAGCATGAGATTGTGCTATGAGAGCATGAATTGTCATAAATGACAACTGCAGTGAAAGCAAGTACCTTAGAAAAGAAAAACACAAAAAAAATCCCTCAATCTTGTTTTTAAAAGAATAGCAAAAGGAGAGACAGGGGAAAATGAACTATGAACAGTTGTGAAAAGGTCAGCTAGTTGAGCTATGCAAAGAAAAGCAGTTCAACTCTGCGGACCAGACAAAGACACCTAGTCTATATTCTCAGGACCAGAAGAGCAGTGATGGTACAGATTTGCAGGGAACATCCAGCCCATTGGCAGAGGATACAGTAGGTGGGGAGGGGGGGAAGTCTTAGTGCCAACTCCCGGAAGGGAGGCTGGAAAGAAGCAGACAGAGGCTGCAATCATGTTCTGTCCAGCCCAAATTCATCACTGCAGCTGGATTTTGGACAGGTCCATAGGGTGATCAACAGAGCATACAGCAGGAGAGGGACTGACTGTATCTGGAAATCCAGCAGCTTGCAGATCATGAGCAAGAGAGAATGGACTGGGAGCACCAGGATGACCAAGAAAGAAGGAACAGGATAGTCAATATCAGCTTGAGATAGAGAGAGAGCACCATCGGGACCAGGTCTGACAACATCAGCTCAAGATGAAGAAATTGGTCTAGCAGAACCATAGTTCTGTAGGTGAAACCAGACCCCAAGTACCAGTCCCAAAAGGTATTAAAGACTCCATATTACTTCCTCACTTTAGAGAGGGGATTGACATGATTGTGTTTCTAAATACTTTTGAAATAGGGGTGGGGCAGGTGTACATGGTATGAAATTTGGCTCCACTATTGTCAGGGAGAAAGGCCTTGGACATTTTCACTGTTATGGACAGAGGACTATAACTATTATGAGCAATATTAACAAGGTGTTTAGGAGAAGGTTTTGGGGAGTTCAGAAAAAACCTGACCTAGGCTGACAATTTCAACTCAAAGGAGGGGTTGTGTAAGAAAATGAGGAACCAGCTGGGATTTACCACTATCGATGAGGCCTACAGATTAATGGGTATACAATAATTCTATAAACTCTGCCTAAAACCTAACCTAAAATGATGGTTAGCAGACAAAAATCTCAGAGATGTAAACCACAGCTGGGTAATGGGCTGACCATTGTGTGTATAGTTGGCCTGGGTTTGATTTAAAAAAAAAACTAATAGGAAGAGAATGAGATCAGAGGACAGGGATGGGGCCCAATCCAAACCCCTCACACAAGAGGGAGGAGAAACACCTTTCAGAAGTCCTGGGACAGGTAGGCTGTAGTCCAGGCCAGTCCTTGCTTACAGACAGCCCCCCAACCTGAAGCAAATACTCATCAGCAACCACACACCACACAACAGAACCACTAACCCAGGAACCTATCCTTGCAACAAAGCCCGTTGCCAACTCTGTCCACATATCTATTCAGGGGACACCATCATAGGGCCTAATCACATCAGCCACACTATCAGAGGCTCGTTCACTTGCACATCTACCAATGTGATATATGCCATCATGTGCCAGCAATGCCCCTCTGCCATGTACATTGGTCAAACTGGACAGTCTCTACGTAAAAGAATAAATGGACACAAATCAGATATCAAGAATTATAACATTCAAAAACCAGTCGGAGAACACTTCAATCTCTCCGGTCACTCGATTACAGACCTGAGGGTGGCTATCCTTCAACAAAAAAACTTCAAAAACAGACTCCAACGAGACACTGCTGAATTGGAATTAATTTGCAAACTGGATACAATTAACTTAGGCTTGAATAGAGATTGGGAATGGATGAGTCATTACACAAAGTAAAACTATTTCCCCATGTTATTTCTACCCTCCCCACCCCCCCCACCCCCCCACCCCCGTTCCTCAGATGTTCTTGTTAACTGCTGGAAATAGCCTACCTTGCTTGTCACCATGAAAGGTTTTCCTCCTTCCCCCCCCCCCCGCTGCTGGTGATGGCTCATCTTAAGTGATCACTCTCCTTACAGTGTGTATGATAAACCCATTGTTTCATGTTCTCTGTGTGTGTATATAAATCTCCCCACTGTATTTTCCACCAAATGCATCCGATGAAGTGAGCTGTAGCTCACGAAAGCTTATGCTCAAATAAATTTGTTAGTCTCTAAGTATGGCTGCAGAAGCTTCAGAAGTGAATCAGATTCCTCAGTCAGTGCCAGCCCTGCAAGGGACTGCATTAACCAAAGTGTAAATGGGGTAGCTGACAGAGAGGACAGAAGTTGGTTCCTGTTGCAAGTGTCCAAGATGAATCAAGTTTCCATTATATGCAAACAAATACCTGGGGAGAGGAGGGTGAAGAGAACTACTGATTTAAAGTACTGAAATTCTCTGAGTCCTGAAGCTCAGGCTAGGGAAATAAGCTCTCTGCTACCCTTGCCAGGGAACCAGGGGCAGTGTCTCCAGCCAAAAGTAGGAACTCTGAGGCAGCTGCAGTGAAAATTTGACATCTACCCCAGAGTGGGAAATGCCCAAATAAAGTGTATGACAGCTGCTCGGGAGATGAGATAGGAAACTACAGCCAGGAAGGAGCGGGACATTGTCTCACAGTCTGCCTGCTTGTTGGTCCATGAAAATGTAAAAGACACTAAGTTGGGTGGCAGAGGAAATTCAGTTCACCTTGACTCTGTGTGGGGGAACAAAAGGCCACTGCAGTGGGGAGAGGGATCAGTACTCCTCACCCTCCCACTAGAGAAGCTGAGGTTAGCATCAGGAGTCCCCTCGCCTGACCTCTGAGAGAGTTGGGGCAGAGAAAAAAATTTGGCTATGGGGAGGTTTTAAGAATCTTCCTTGCCTGACTGTATGCTCTTGAAAGCAGTGCATGGTTAAGAGTCGCTTCACAAGGATGCAGCCTTACCTTATTTCTCCCTTTGGTCGAAAGAACTGCTGCTTATACTATTTCCAGGGTGAGTGGGGAAGTTCAACCCATCTTGACAACTGGCAACTGGCCCCTTGAGGCACAAAGGGACACAAAGGGATGGGAGTCAGAGGACCACATTGCAAGTGCACACCTAAAAGTTTTGTAGTAATAAAGATAAGAAGGTTTCAGAGTAGCAGCCGTGTTAGTCTGTATTCACGAAAAGGAGTACTTGTGGCACCTACGATGGTGTCCCCTGAGTAGATATGTGGACACAGTTGGCAACAAGCTTTGTTGCAAGGATAGGTTCCTGGGTTAGTGGTTCTGTTGTGTGGTGTGTGGTTGCTGGTGAGTATTTGCTTCAGACTGGGGGGCTGTTTGTAAGCAAGGACTGGCCTGTCTCCCAAGATCTGTGAGAGTGACGGGTCGTCCGTCAGGATAGGTTGTAGATCCTTGATTATATCTATTCAGGGGACACTATCATAGGGCCTAATACATTGGTCATGCCATGTACATTGGTCAAACTGGACAGTCTCTACGTAAAAGAATAAATGGACACAAATCAGACGTCAAGAATTAGAACATTCAAAAACCAGTCGGAGAACACTTCAATCTCTCTGGTCACTCGATTACAGACCTAAAAGTGGCAATTCTTCAACAAAAAAACTTCAAAATTAGACTCCAACAAGAGACTGCTGAATTGGAATTAATTTGCAAACTGGATACAATTAACTTAGGCTTGAATAGAGACTGGGAGTGGATGGATCATTACACAAAGTAAAACTATTTCCATATGTTTATCCCACCCCCCACTCCCCACTGTTCCTCAGATGTTCTTGTCAACTGCTGGAAATGGCCCACCTTGATTATCACTACAAAAAGCCCCCCCCCCCCCCGCTCTCCTGCTGGTAATAGCTCACCTTAAGTGATCAATCTCGTTACAGTATGTATGGTAACACCCATTGTTTCATGTTCTCTATGTATATATATCCCCCCACTGTATTTTCCATTGAATGCATCCAATGAAGTGAGCTGTAACTCACGAAAGCTTATGCTCAAATAAAGATAAGAAGGAGCATGTGAGAACTCAACCCATATGTTCTAAGGAGAGAAATTATATGGGATGGTTGTAAAACAGCTCTGAACAGATTTTTAAATGATGTGTGCTGGCTTACTTGCAGAATGTTTATTTTCTAAATATTTGAAATGTGAAATTATGGAAGGGCATGGGAGAAACACCATCCAGAGAATAAACCTTTCCAGAAAATAAATCAATGGGTTCCCCTTGGATGCCAGTAAAGCATGCTAGTTATGCCCACTTCTATAGTTGGGTGATGTGACAGATATGGTAATTTCCTTCAATATCCTTGAAAGACCTTACTGTAATAAATGTATGTATTGTTGTGTGTTGGGCTTGCATGTATCCTCTCCACAGGGAAGATGTGACAGATTCAAAACCTGGAAGTTCAAAAGATGATGGTGAAAGTGTGCTAGACTAGTAAAGACTTTGGGGACAATAAGTGTGTCACACTTCGGGCAACTGCACCTGTATTTCCCTCTCGTGAACAAGCAAGGGCACCCTCTCTAGAATCTGGCTCTTCGGCCATCACCCCTCTTACTGGGTAGACTTGTGCCATTCTCTTTTCTGACAAGATTTTTCAGGCTGCACAGTTCCTTGCCTACACTGTGATATCCCCAGCAAGCCAGACTGCCTAAACAGGCCAGCATCTGCACTTTGTTTTCTCTCCAAAGGCTATGAACCACTGGACTTTCTAGCAGTTACAATTTACCATGCACTTCTCTATAAGCAAGCACAATTATTCTTAAGGTGAAAGCATTACAGAAAAAACATTCACAATAAAAGAGAGAACCTACACACATGCTAAAAAGCTTATTAGAGGTCATTCCAACTCCAACCTTGGGTTCTGGTAGGTATCAATCTTGGTTTTGGTATCAAAAGAATTCACTTATCAATAGCTGGGATGTGAAATCCTCACTTCTGTATTGTTTTGTCATTATAGTTCCCACTTTGCCATTGTTTGTCTGTATAATCTCTGTCTGGTTCTGTGATTGTTTCTGTCTGCTGTATAATTAATTTTGCTGGGTGTAAACTAATTAAGATGGTGGGATATAATTGGTTACATAATCATGTTACAATATGTTAGGATTGGTTAGTTAAATTTCAGGAAAATGATTGGTTATGTTATAGCTAAGCAGAACTCAAATTTTACTATATAGGCTGCAGTTAATCAGGAAGTGGATGGTGGGTGTGTGTGTTGGGGGAAATGGGAACAGGGAATGGGGATGGGGAAATTGGAATCATGTTTGGCTAAGGGCAGGAATGGGAACAGGGACACCGGTGTAAGGGCTCTGTGGTGTCAGAGCTGGGAAGGGGGACACTAAGGAAGGAAACTGGAATCATGCTTGCTGGAAGTTCAGCCCAATAAACATTGAATTGTTTGCACCTTTGGACTTCGGGTATTGTTGCTCTCTGTTCATGCGAGAAGGACCAGGGAAGTAACTGGGTGAAGGAATAAGTCCCCTAACACCAACACTGGATCTCTGGGTTGGAGCTCAGTACAATTTCCTATAATTTTAGAGATGTTAGTGGGAGTGAGTGGGAAAACACCATAAAGGAGAAATCGCAGACTGGAGGCCAAATGTCCTTGTGAATTGTAAAAAGAAAAGGAGTACCGGTGGCACCTTAGAGACTAACAAATTTATTAGAGCATAAGTTTTCGTGAGCTACAGCTCACTTCATCGGATGCATTTGGTGGAAAAAACAGAGCCTCTGTTTTTTCCACCAAATGCATCCGATGAAGTGAGCTGTAGCTCACGAAAGCTTATGCTCTAATAAATTTGTTAGTCTCTAAGGTGCCACCGGTACTCCTTTTCTTTTTGCGAATACAGACTAACACGGCTGCTACTCTGAAACTTGTGAATTGTATTACACCATTGAACCGAAGACACCATGTAAGCCTAACAGCTACAGTAATTGTCAGCCTCTTATTTAAAGTTGTGTACATGCTCGGTATTGTGCATGCTGAAACAACTGGTTATGTCGTGCAACTAAAGGTTTCATCTATTTGTCAACATAATACCGTGGGTGAGCCTACATGAAAGCAGATTGTCTGATGTACCAACCCCTGTAATTATTCTGTGAGGTTTAAATATATATATCTTGGAATTTAGGCGCTGTTATATTTTTCATTTTAAAGGAAAATATGTCTCTAGTTAGTGATGTTTGCATAGCTAGGGCACATTGTAACTGCTGTTCTGTAAGCGTTTATCTTTGGAGTGTTATTCGGTAACAAAAAATGTGAAACTGGTGTGCATGCCTGCGATTCCTGAGAGAGAGAGAGAAAATCCGATTATTTCCACTTTTACTATTTAGAGGGTTTCTATAGAAGAATCTAGCTGTAGTCTCTCACAAGGTTATGACTTCATTGTCTGTACCAGTATTGTAAGTCAGCTAGAAGAAGTCTGTAGCACAGAATTGGTAAGTAAATAGATTTACTCCTCTCTATGTAGGATCATGCCTCATTGCAGCTGGTGCTTTACGAACAAGTAGTAGAAGGGCAGTCCCTACTGCGGAGTGCTCACAATCTTGGTTAATGATAAGAGAAGGAAGAGACAGTAATACAAGCAGGTATTTGCCTAGACTAGCTATGCACATCATTTTATATTGGTTGATACGAATGCAATGTTCACTAAAAAAGCTAAGATTATAATGCGAAGAATTAAAATTTAGTGGATGCAGCACAAAAGACCCATGGTTTGGAGCCTATGGTGTAGTCTTGCCTAACATCTAAATCGATCAGAATTGATTTTACATAGGACTGGGAGGGACCTCCTGGTCATCAAGTCCACTATTCTGCTATCACAGGCAACCCCTTCATATTTTCTCATTCACAAATGTATCAAGTTCCATCTTAAAATCAGCTAGGATGTTTACTCCACTGCTCCTATTGACAGGCTGTTTCAGAGCCTTACTCCTCTGATGGTTAGACACCTTCTTCTAATTTCCACCCTGTTCTACTGCTTGACCTTTCTGCCAAAAAAAATATATATATTATTTCCTCTGTTCATGTTTTTAATTAGAAAAAAGTGAACAGCTTTTTACTTTCATTGAACAGAAAAACTTCAGCAGAAGCCGTCTTTGTAAATGTGACACAGGCTTAAAACAAAAAGAAAAGGAGTACTTGTGGCACCTTAGAGACTAACAAATTTATTAGAGCATAAGCTTTCGTGAGCTACAGCTCACTTCATCGGATGCATTTGTTAGTTTCTAAGGTGCCACAAGTACTCCTTTTCTTTTTGCGAATACAGACTAACACGGCTGCTACTCTGAAACCAGGCTTAAAACAGACACCTTTCTGCCATTGATCCCATGTCCTACATTGCCCTTTGTGTAGACCCTTGGATTCTTCACAGGGAGAAAATGAGCAGTGATTACATGGTCTCCTGGAATAAGGTTATATGACACTTAATTGCAACTTCTCTTAACCACTAAGGCTGCCTAAAGCCTTAATAATGATTATTCATAAAAATGTTTAAGCAGAGCTACACCAAAGAGGTCAGAAGGCATCATTGATAATACTAGATAATACTTAGTCCTGTTTTGAGTGCAGGGGACTGGACTAGATGACCTCTCGAGGTCCCTTCCAGTTCTATGATTCTATGATTGAATTAATCTCAAATACTGTAATTCCAGCTATCTAGTATTAGCTCAGCATCAGTTGCACTGACCCAGCATCATACCTCTGGATTTCCTGGCTGTTAGAAGTACTTTTCATATCTGTTATATTTACTTCTATTTTTAAGATGAAATTCATCTTTAGTAAATACCTCCCCTCATAGAAAATGTATTCTCTCCTTTAATTGTATTCTAGATAACAAATTACATGTAACAGTAATGTTATGCAGTTAACCACCCAGAACCTTAACTCTTCCCCTAGTATTTCCAATTGTCACTATTCATAACCTACCCCCAAGATATGCATATGCTTCAGGCTGATGGTGTGTATGTGCATATATCAATACTCATGTGTGAGTATGTATATATGACTAGTAGAATAACTACACATATTGCCATGTGCTTTTGGTACAATCTTCAGTTTGTTTAACATTATCATATCTGCTCATCTCCATAAATTGTTGTTGTCTACTAAGCCTGTGGGGATCGGAAATGAACTCCTGCTGTGGGCTGACCAGCATACTTCTTGCATACACACCAGCCAGTGTTGCCCAGAGGAACAGGAATTACATAGAGTCAAAGACTCATACAGTCATACATGCACTGTAACAGCGGTGTAAAGGAACCTTAGTGTAAATGAGAATCAGTCTCATAAATTTTATGGTTGGGGGGCTATTCAGAATAGCCCCCCGACATTTATTCTAACCTTCATCACTGAAAACATAGATTTTCACTATGTGATTCCTGCATCATGCTCAATAGTTTCTACTCAAATTATAACATGCTTTCTAGAAAAACAATTAATCTTGATTTAAAATGACAGAAAATTTACCACATCCCTTGGGAAGTTGTTCCAATGGTTATTCTCACTGTTAACATTTTGTATCTTTTTTCTAGTTTGAACTTTACTGATTTCCAGTCTATCACCATTGTAATTTCCCTCAAGAGAGAAATCCTATTCAGCTGAGATGGAAAATAGAACTCTTGGAGAATGCTAACAAAATATTCATATATATGGTTCATAAGAGTTACTGAATGTTTGCCATTTCCTAACAGTTAATAAATATTTGCTTATATTCTACACGTATGAAGCATTTGAAGTGCTGAGGATTATTTGCCTCTCCATTGATAAATGCTTCTGCCCACCCCACATCAATCCTAAAAGAGGCTGCAAATAAATCATTTGTATTGGAAGATCAATGGCCCAGTAGGTAATCTAACTTAAGTGGATGGTCCAGGCAGACTAAGCTTCCAGCACATTGTAGAGCCAAATAAAATAAATTATATAATTATGAAGTACATTTTAGAATTGTCCTTTTCCAACTGACCTTGTCTGTATTATATGCTTTGTTAGGCAAGACCACATAATATTTTTAAGGGCTCACAGAGTTCTAACTTTTCCTAATTTTGTTAGGGTGAAAGCAGCTCAGATATTATAGTTCTAGGTCTTCAGACAAAACATAGTGGCTATTCACAGAGCATTCCAGCTTATGACTTGTTGGATAGATTGACCCGGCATACATATTTTTAATCTATTTGTCAATCTTTGTTTTAAAAAATACTGTAAAAACCCTGTCATGGTGCTCATCCAAATATTGTATCTGAATTGAAAGAAAGAAAAATATTCTGTCCCATGCCCATAAGGAAAAGAGAGCTGGAATATTATTATTTATTTTTATTGCACCAACCAACAATTAGGGCCCTATTGTGCCAAGCACGGTATACAGACATGACAAAAACATGAGCTGAAGAGCTTCAATCTAAGTATAAGACAAGAGTCAATATGTGGATACAACATATATAAGGAATATAGAGGAAATATAATACATATCTTCCCAGATTTGGGACCAAGGACAAAAGGGAAAAAAATGGTAGATGTTTCCAGAAAGCAATCTTTTTTTTACTATTAGGTTGAGGTATTTCTGATATAGCTCACCTAATTAAGAATTCACTGTGATGGAGAATATAATTTTGGGACACAGATTGTAAAAAGACCCCCTTAGAGCAGATTTAAAACATAGGGAATTCTGATGTTACCCCCTAGGACTCAGATATAGGTAGGGCCCTACCAAATTCACAACCATGAAAAACATGTCACAAACTGTGAAATCTGGTCTTTTGTGTGCTTTTACCCTAACTATACAGATTTCACAGGGGAGACCAGCTTTTCTCAAATTGGGGGTCCTGACCCAACAGGGAGTTGCAGCAGGGTCACAAGGTTATATTAGTGGGGGTGCAGTATTGCCAACCTTACTTCTGCGCTGCCTTCGGAGCTAGGCAGCCAGAGAGCAGAAGCTGTTGGGCGGGACAACTCTGCAGGCAGCACCCCACCAGCAGCAGTGTAGAAGTAAGGGTGGCAATACCATACCATGCCACCCTTACTTCTGCACTGCTGCTGGCAGCAGCTCTGCTTTCAGAGCTGGATGGCCGGAGAGCAGCAGCTCTGGCCAGGAGCCCAGCTGTGAAGGCAGCAACGCTGTCAGCAGCAGTGCAGAAGTAAGGGTAGCAGTACTGCAACCCTCCCAACAATAACCTTGCAAGCCCCCTCCCTCCCAAGCCCCCCACAACTCCTTTTTGGGTCAGGGCCCCTACAATTACAACACTGTGACATTTCAGATTTAAATATCTGAAATCATGAAATTTATGACCGTAAATTTGGTAGGGCCCTAGATATAAGACAACTTTAGTGCCATTCTAACTCATTTGATTGGTGCTTCATTTTTATTATATGATTTTATTCTACAATGTGTTCTGGTTCTCCTTCAACCTGATTATTCATAGACTCATATTGCTATTAGTTTCTAATAGCATACAACACATTTGGGAGTAATAATTGTATTTGGCAGATTTTGCCAAGCTAATCACCTCATAACAAGGTGCCAAACATTTGTTACTTAAACAAGAGAGGAAGTCTCTTACAATAAAAGCTATTACAATAAAAGTAATGAGCTCACAATATAGGCTAGTCATAGGCTGGTATCTAAAAAGGTTTAACATATGCTATTTTTCAAGTTGACGGAGGTTATGAGGATAAGAAGATTTCCCTGGTTTTACAATTATTGCAAATTGGAAAATCCAACCAAGCTTTAAACCTAGAATCTTGTTATTTTAAATAAACTGTTTTATAAATTGTTCATTGGGGTATATTAGACTGTCCCTTGCTGAACTCCTATGTTGTTCTGGCTTGCTTGCCCATTTAGTCAAGCAGATTATATTAATAATTTGGTTGGTCTTTTGGCTGAAATATGAAGATAATGTAGAGATATCCTATCTAGAAACCTACTGAAGTGAAAATTCTGCTCATCAGCATCACTCTGAAGCAAGGTTAAGCAAGAGTAGAAGAGTTAGCTCTGATATGTTTTATAATATACATTTCAAAAAAAGTGTCATATTATGCCTTTAATTCATTTTGATTAGGCAGACTTTTTGTCATGAAGCAGCTTTAAAGAAAGTACCAATAAATGGATCTTCAGTGACAATTTTACAAACATACCATTTGGTGTTTATAAAATTTCCTACTTCATTTACAAACACGCCTTAATACTTCCATTTGAAATATGCATAATAAATCACCGCTGGACTCAATTTGTGTGCTTTCTATCTAATTTTATGACATTACTATTTAATTTGTGTCTCCACAATATGAAAACTTCCTGTTGAAATTCATCTATAAGTAAACTGAATAATCTTCCAAAGATGTGAAAAGGAAGGACCATTGAACCTTAAACTTGGCTTCTGTAAGAAATTAAACACTACAGCATCCTGCAACACTCTATCATGGCCAAAGTAGAAGAGCCCTAAGAAATAACACTATGCAATTAAGTTGACTAACTGCAACAGGTAGCCTGCAGAGTTTTCTATAATCTCAGATGTGAAGTTTCAGAGTAGCAGCCGTGTTAGTCTGTATTCGCAAAAAGAAAAGGAGTACTTGTGGCACCTTAGAGACTAACAAATTTATTTGAGCATAAACTTTCGTGAGCTACAGCTCACTTCATCAGATGCATTTGGTGGAAAATACAGTGGGGAGATTTATATACACACACAGAGAACATGAAACAATGGATTTTATCATACACACTGTAAGGAAAGTGAATGACTCCCTCCCTTCCATGCTATATTTGTTATGCCTAATCATGACCCTTACTTGAATTACTTAAGTGTATACTGATGGCTTTTAATAACCATTATCATTGAATCAAATATGTCCATAGGTACTGGCTCCACCCCTTGCAGTGAGAAAATCAAGTACGTAAAACTAAGTACAGAAAAATTCACTGTAGACTGGTCATAAATCACAAAAGCCCTAGTCACTGAAAGATGTAGTTAGGAAATACACATGTATTGCCTCATATTCCAATAGCCCTGCGAAATACATGACCATAAATCATCTTCTTGTGTTTGATCTTGGAAAGACTTGACATGAAGGTTCTGTTCTGTGGAATAACCTAGCTGCAGATATACTGCTGCTATTACTTCTACACCAAAGAAATAGATATTTCATGGAAAAGCAGTGGCAACATGACAGGCAACCTCATGTGTCATATGATCTGTACAACCCATGAAATACAAATTAGTCCTAGGAATGGATTGTGCGCTGAACATTTCCAAAGGTATTGTCAAAATCATATCAAATGTGTTTCACACACGAAATGGAACTATTCTTCTGGACATTGGTAAAAAGCAGTAAATCAATTCTCAGCAAGAAAATCTGTGGAGGAGTATGCTGAGCAATGGAAACTTTAATCCTGTCTTGTTCTACATTGGGCCAACTACTCTGAGTTACCGTGATGGGGTATACAAAGCCCACACTGGGCAACAAGGGCTTAAGGAGCTGCTCTGGGCTCATCCATCCCTGCCCCGCCACACATGAAAGAGATGCAGAGACTGGAACAGAACAGTGGAGGAGGGAGCAGAACAGCCCACTTGTGGGCAGACTGGGAAAGAAAAAGGACCTTTACCTTGTACCTCCTGAGAAAAGGGCTGAGGGGGAAGGCAGGATCTCTCCCTCAGCAACCGCCTGAAGGTCCCTCCCTCAGAGCGGAAGGCATTTCCCCCTCTTACCGCTAACCAAGTTTATTTGTGTTGATTCCCCGTGCTTTGTTTATGGACTACCCTGGAAAGGGAAAGATTTGGAACTGACCTGTCTGGAGGGCCAAGGCACAAGAGGAGGCAGCTGCTGCCCCAAGAGTGAGAGGGCTACCACATCCAGATGTGAAGAGGTGCCAAGAGGTGAACTGACCCCCTTCATAGTTTCCTGCAATAGACTGTGAACTTTCAACAATAGCAGGGTGCTAGGAAGTGGCCCAAAGAGGGCAGCCTTAAGGCATTCCTGGGTGTCAGACCCTTGGGTTGACCTCACGTGGCCTTGGCCCAGAGGTTGGTGGAATGGGAAGGCCCGGGCTCCCCTACTAGCCCCCCCCAGCATGTTGAAGGGCCTAATCCCTGACCACTAGGCAACACACACTACAAGCGGCTTCCCAAGTTTGGGAAACACTACTGTAGAGGAAGGGTGGTGATTGATTGAGTTACCTCTGATATCACAATGGTCTAGGACTCTTGGCCTGGCATAGATACATGCCTTACTGTACCTGTACCCCATATTGGTCTAATTTTGTAAAGTCAAAATGGCTGTGAACTTAAAAATTGGATGGCAACAGACTGTGAATCTCAGCAAAAATTAAACCTACTGATATTCTGAACAAAAAAGAGCTTTCAGCCATGTTTGTAGTTGTTTCTGTTGCTTCACACTTACTTGGAACTGGAGTTCAGAGTGCCACACAGACAGATGACAATCCTGGAATTTTACCATATAGATTTCAATCTTGTTCCTAATTGCATGAATTAACAGGCCAACTTGCACGTTGCCACTGTGTTAAAGTTCCTGGTGGTTTGGGATTTGGTGATGTGTTCCGGACTGATAGACCATTCTATTTCTTAAAGTCTGGTGAAGGGTTGAACTTTGGTGGCTTTTTCCCCCTCTTAATTATGTTGGTTCAAAGTGAGTCAACTTCTGACACTGTCAGAGTCATTTTATTATAAAACTGATGAAGGAACTTGTAGACTGAAGAGAACAAAATTATCCTGAAAGGCCCTCTTTTTCACTGCTGTGCTTTTGCCCACAACCTTTTTGCAGCATTCCTGCCTCTACATATTTAAAGAAACGTCACCACAAATATCATGATGGAATTTCTGGTACACTCATTGTCTTAATTTTAATCCTTGCTCACTGATAAACTTTAATAGCAAAGCAGCAGAAGAAGACAACAGACTCTGTGATCCATTGACCAGATTCGGGGGGAGGAACCCTAGAACTACTGCAGGAAGCTGCTGTTCTTGCTATAAATTTGTTCCTAATCACAAGCCCAGACATGGCAATTAAGTGTTTTGATCAGGAATAGTCCAAAATTAACCATTACAAATAAAGGCTACTGACTCAGTTAGATGTAAAGAATGGCCATGACCACAGAAGCCAATGAAAGAAGAGGTTAGCCTGAATATGACGTATCACTGTTCCACAATCTTGTTCTGAATATGCTTTGTTTTATGTGGGTACGGAAAGCTTAAACAGAGACTGGAGGGAGTGGGGGAAGAGAAAAGTGATGAAGGGTCAGCAACTTTGGAAACAGGATTTTCAAGTAAGTTTTTTTGTTTTGTTTTATTAGTATAAGAAGCCAAAAGAAACAATATCCAGAGCTTTGTTTTTTATAACTTTTTGGAGCACTCAAATTTTGCTGCAGCTCCAAATGGCACCATTTAATTTATATTCTTGTCACACTCACAGAATCCAAAACACACATGCAAACTTCAGACCAGATTCTCTCTTGCTTACGCTAGGACTGCACGCCCACATGAGAGCAAGGAGGAGTAACAACCCCACTTACACCTCTGAATGGACTACCTGAACCTCTGGTGAAGATGTATAGGAATAAGTGCACCTATTTGCCCCTTGGCTGGAACAGGTGGTCAGAGAGTGAGGGTATCGTTTTTTGCTGTTACAGGCTGGCAGCATATTACTACCCCTCCAAAGCAAGGAGGAAGCTAAAGAGAAATTGCATTTCCAAGGAATGTCCGAATCATAATACTTCCAGGACTACTCCTGTTCAACATATTCTTTTTCAGAGCTGTACATGAAGCCACAATCTAGACTTCAATGAACTAGTCTTTCTTTGATCTGTGGGGCTGGATTAAGGTACTACTCAGTGTGACTATGTCTAAGTACGAGCGAGAGGTATGATTCCCTCTGTTGTGGACATATTCTCATTCTAGCTTGGTGAGAGCTAGCGTGAGTCTAAATAGCAGCGTAGCCACAGTACCTTGGGCAGCAGCAGCAGAAGCCTGGCTGAGCTATGCTGAGTACCTACACACCTCTTTTCCCTCTGCTGCTAGACTGCTCTTTATCCGATGCATCCGATGAAGTGAGCTGTAGCTCACGAAAGCTTATGCTCAAATAAATTTGTTAGTCTCTAAGGTGCCACAAATCCTCCTTTTCTTACTGCTCTTTATAGTTGCGCTAGCTCTCCCCAAGCCAGGGTGAGTATGTGTAAATGAATAAGGGACTCATAACCTTAGTTTATAGTGTAGACATAACCTCAGTGTGAGAGAGGATGGCCTCAAATATGCAGGAAATCCATCATGCCCGTGAAGCAGCTGGTAGCAGCTGTTTAAGAGTTTAGGATAAGAAATGAAGAATGTTACATCCAAATTTAAATAAGCATAAGTATGAGGTCTGAATCTGCCTCCCTACTCACATGGAGCAGTGCCTTACTCTGTGAATAGTACCACTGAAGCTGCATTTGGAGTACTTTTAATGGGGTATACTGTCCCTTTAAGGTTGGAGGGGGGACTCTCAGAGGCAAGAGTACCCCACCCCAGGAGTTCTGCTGCAGCCAGGGACCTGGGGAATAATAGAAGAAGATTCTAACAGAGAGGAAGTGGTCCCTGGGTAACAACTGGTGCATGGAAAATCCCTGGGGGGATTTTTTAGGGCCTGGGACCAACACTTATACTGTAGCATAGGGGAGCACAGCGTTCATCTGTCTCAGCCAATCAGCACAAGTTCTGGGAAAGAGGTCAGCATATAATCTGTCTCTTTCCTCATAGAGAGAGAGAGACAGCAGTAAAAAGAGGATTGTTTGCTTCCTAACCTCTCCCAGGCCAGGGACAATGAGACTCAATTGCCTCCAAACTATGCTCTGTTGTGAGGGCTTTTTGCTTCAAGGTTTGTTTATTTCAACAATTTTATTGCCAGTCTGGGTGGAGCTGTGTAAAAGTAATTTGCAGGGCCTACTGGGTTTCATAAAAACATAAGAACGGCCATACTGTGTCAGACCAAAGGTCCATCCAGCCCAGTATCCTGTCTACCGACAGTGGCCAATGCCAGGTGCCCTAGAGGGAGTGAACCTAACAAGTAATGATTAAGTGATCTCTCTCCTGCCATCCATCTCCACCCTCTGACAAACAGAGGCTAGGGACACCATTCCTTACCCATCCTGGCTAATAGCCATTAATGGACTCAGCCTCCATGAATTTATCCAGTTCTCTTTTAAACCCTGTTATAGTTCTAGCCTTCACAACCTCCTCAGGCAAGGAGTTCCAGAGGTTGACTGTGCGCTGTGTGAAGAAGAACTTCCTTTTATTTGTTTTAAACCAGCTGCCTGTTAATTTCATTTGGTGGCCCCTAGTTCTTATATTATGGGAACAAGTAAATAACTTTTCCTTATTCACTTTCTCCACACCACTCATGATTTTATATACCTCTATCATATTCCCCCTGAGTCTCCTCTTTTCCAAGCTGAGAAGTCCTAGCCTCTTTAATCTCTCCTTATATGGGACCTGTTCCAAACCCCTAATCATTTTAGTTGCCCCTTTTCTGAACCTTTTCTAATGCCAGTATATCTTTTTTGAGATGAGGGGGCCACATCTGTATGCAATACTCAAGATGTGGGCATACCAGGAATTTATATAAGGGCAATAAGATATTCTCTGTCTTATTGTCTATCCCTTTTTTAAATGATTCCTAACATCCTGTTTGCTTTTTTGACTGCTGCTGCCTACTGCATGGACGTCTTCAGAGAACTATCCACTTTGACTCCCAAGATTTTTCTCCTGATTTGTTGTAGCTAAATTAACCCCCATCATATTGTATGTATAGTTGGGGTTATTTTTTCCAATGTGCATTACTTTATATTTATCCACATTAAATTTCATTTTCCATTTTGTTGCCCAATCAGTTAGTTTTGTGAGATCTTTTTGAAGTTCTTCAAAGTCTGCTTTGGTCTTAACTACCTTGAGCAGTTTAGTATCATCTGCAAACTTTGCCACCTCACTGTTTACCCCTTTCTCCAGATCAATTATGAACAAGTTGAATAGGATTGGTCCTAGGACTGACCTTTGGGAACACCACTAGTTACCCCTCTCCATTTTGAAAATTTACCATTTATTCCTACCCTTTGTCCCAGTCTTTTAACCAGTTCTCAGTCCATGAAAGGATCTTCCCTCTTATCCCATGACAACTTAATTTACATAAGAGCCTTTGGTGAGGGACCTTGTCAAAGGCTTTCTGGAAATCTAAGTACACTATGTCCACTGGATCCCCCTTGTCCACATATTTCTTGACCCCTTCAAAGAACTCTAATAGATTAATTCAAGCTCAACAGTTTCTTGTTGGAGTCTGTTTTTGAAGCTTTTCTGTTGCAAAATTGCCACCCTTAAGTCTTTTACTAAGTGGCCAGAGAGGTTGAAGTGTTCTCCTACTGATTTTTGAATGTTATGATTCCTGATGTCAGATTTATGTCCATTTATTCTTTTGCATAGAGGCTGTTTGGTTTGGCCAATGTCCATGGCAGAGGGGCAGTGCTGGCACATGATGGCATATATCACATTGGTAGATGTGCAGTGAACGAGCCCCTGGTGGCATAGCTAATGTGATTAGGTCCTATGGTGGTGTCACTTGAATAAATATGTGGTCAGAGTTGGCATCAGGCTTTGTTGGAAGGACAGGTTCCTGGGTTAGTGTTTTTGTTGTGTAGTGTGTGGTTGCTGGAGAGTATTTGCTTCAGGTTGTGGGGCTGGTCTGTCTCCCAGGATCTGTGATAGTGAGGGATCATTTTTAGACTAATCCACACAAGCAGTCCACTTCCTGGACACTACTGTGCTAATAAGCGACGGTCATATAACCACCACCCTATATCGGAAGCCTACTGATCGCTACGCTTACCTACATGCCTCCAGCTTCCATCCAGGACACACCACACTATCCATTGTCTACAGCCAAGCTCTAAGATACAACCACATTTGCTCCAATCCCTCAGACACAGACAAAGACCTACAAGAGAGATCTTGTAGATCTATCAAGCATTCTTAAAACTACAATACCCACCTGCTGAAGTGAAGAAACAGATTGACAGAGCCAGAAGAGTACCCAGAAGTCACCAACTACAGGAAAGGCCCAACAAAGAAAATAACAGAACGCCACTAGCTGTCACCTTCAGCCCCCAACTATGATTCCTGATAATACCTCTCCAGCACATCATCAAAGGTCTACAATCTATCCTGAAAAATGATCCCTCACTCTCACAGATCTTGGGAGACAGACCAGTCCTTGCTTACAGACAGCCCCCCAACCTGAAGCAAATACTCTCCAGCAACCACACACCACCCCTGCAGATCTACCAATGTGATATATGCCATCATGTGCCAGCAATGCCCCTCTGCCATGGACATTGGCCAAACCGAACAGCCTCTATGCAAAAGAATAAATGGACACAAATCTGACATCAGGAATCATAACATTCAAAAATCGGTAGGAGAACATTTCAACCTCTCTGGCCACTCAGTAAAAGACTTAAGGATGGCAATTTTGCAACAGAAAAGCTTCAAAAACAAACTCCAACGAGAAACTTCTGAGCTTGAATTAATATGCAAACTAAATACCATTAACTTGAGTTTGAATAAAGAATGGCTGGGTCATTACCCATTTTGAATCTATTTCCCCATGCTAAGTATCCTCATACCTTCTTGTCACGTGTCTAAATGGGCCATCTTGATTATCACTACAAAAAAATTTTTCTCCTGCTGATAATAGCTCATCTTAATTAATTAGTCTCTTATAGTTTGTAGGGCAACTTCCACCTTCTCTGTATGTATATCTTCTTACTATATGTTCCATTCTATGCATCTGATGAAGTGGGCTGTAGCTCACGAAAGCTTATGCTCTAATAAATTTGTTAGTCTCTAAGGTGCCACAAGTACTCCTATTCTTTTTGCGGATACAGACTAATTAACGTGGCTGCTACTCTGACACCTCTAATAGATTAGTAAGACATGATCTCCCTTTACAGAAACCATATTGACTTTTGCCCAACAATTTATGTTCTTCTATGTGTCTGACAATTTTATTCTTTACTATCATTTCAACTAATTTGCTCGGTACTGACGTTAGACTTACTGGTCTGTAATTGCCAGGATCACCTCTAGAGCCCTTTTTAAAATATTTGCGTTACATTAGCTATCTTCCAGTCATTGGGTACAGAAGTTGATTTAAAGGACAGGTTACAAACCATAGTTAATAGTTCCGCAAGTTCACATTTGAGTTCTTTCAGAACTCCTGGATGAATGGCATCTGGTCCCGGTGACTTGTTACTGTTAAATTTCTCAATTAATTCCAAAACCTCCTCTAGTGACACTTTAGTCTGTGACAATTCCTCAGATTTGTGAACTACAAAAGATGGTTCAGATTTGGGAATCTCCCTAACATCCTCAGCCATGAAGACTGAAGCAAAGAACCCATTTAGTTTCTCCGCAATGACTTTATCATCTTTAAGTGCTCCTTTTGTATCTCGATTGTCCAGGGGCCCCACTGGTTGTTTAGCAGGCTTCCTGCTTCTGATGTACTTAAAAAATATTTTGTTATTATCTTTTGAGTTTTTGGCTAGCTGTTCTTCAGACTCCTTTTTGGCTTTTCTTATTACATGTTTACACTTAATTTGGCAGTGTTTATGCTCCTTTCTATTTACCTCACTAGGATTTGACTTCCACTTTTAAAAAGATGCCTTTTTATCTCTCGCTGTTTCTTTTACATGCTTGTTAAGCCATGGTGGCTCTTTTTTGGTTCTTTTACTGTATTTTTCAAGGTAAGGGTTTTAGAAGCCATCCCTAGTTAGGCACAGGAACAACCTGTAACCTGGAAAGTCAAAACAGAATACATAAATGTATCCACCAGAATCTCAGTAAGTGCATCATTTTAGACTTTCCACAACCATCCATTTGCATTTTGAGAAATTAGCCTCCCAGCCTAAGTTGTGTAACATGGACTTTCTTGTATAATTCAGAAGAGATGATTCACATACAGAATTTTCATAACAGAAGCTTGCATGCAGCACCATTAGCTAAGTGTTTTCTGCATCCATATTATATTAGTGTTTAAACAAATGCTCTATCACTTTAAGGTAATCAAAGACTGATATTAAACTTGTAAATTATACATGTTCGCTGTGCATTTTCTACAGAATGTCTATTGCATGCAAAAAGATCAGAGTGATAATTTAAATTAGATCTTTTCACTTAGCAGGTATGTTTCTGGAACTTTCATTGTATTAGCATATTGTTAAATACTTTGAAGTGCAGAACTTTATAGAGTACAATATATCATTCAAACAGTGACACTGTTCTTTCTTCAAAGTCTTTCCCCACTGCAGCTCCTGACATTTGGAACAAACCTATCTGTATTTTTCAGCCACATTGACTGACTGACTGTCTCTCTCTCTCTAAATCTCATATGACAATATATCTTTACTCTATTTCTTTCCCTCATGTTCCTTATTTGTTATTTTAATTCTGTACATTGTCTAACTCTGTAAAACATCTGGCAATATGTTTCGCAAGATGCCATACAAAGAGTCTTATCTCAATGTATCATCATGTCATCTTTCAAATTTTTCTGAGCTGAGCCCCATCTTGCCCAGATTGCAGATGTCAACACTAATTAATTAACATTGATTATCTGCCTACTTAAAAATTCCAAAAATATCCTTCAAGCACTTAGGGCTTGATTCTGTGAGATACCGATTAGAGCTGGTTGAAACTTTTCCATCAAACTTTTTCCAAAATATCTGCTTTCCTTGGAATCTTTAGAAGAACTGAACACACCACAATTCGGCTGAAAACTGAAATATTTCAACTCCAAAATGTTGCCATGGTGCCTCTCCTGGCAATTGTAGCTCAGGTCCAACATGCTCCCATTCTCCACTATGGGGTTGACTTCCCAGATAGACTATCTCCCATGTTGCACGATGGCCATGCAATTTCCTAGATACAATGCCTCTCCAAATGAAGGAGGGACCATAGTGCATCATGGGATATTTAATCCAAACAGGAAATGCACCCTATTGAGCAAAACAGGAGTATGAGGCATCTCAGTTACAACTCATGTGCAGCACGACAGCAGTGGGGGGGAGGGATAGCTCAGTGGTTTGAACATTGGCCTGCTAAAACCCAGGGTTGCGAGTTCAATCCTTGAGGGAGCCATTTAGGGATCTGTGGCAAAAATTGGGATTGGTCCTGCTTTGAGCAAGGGGTTGGACTAGATGACCTCCTGAGGTCCCTTCCAACCCTGATATTCTATGATTGATTTCAGAAGAGAAATATGTAGGTTTTGGTGTGGTGGGAGCTAGCCATCCAAACCTCAATTTTCCATTGGAGGTGGTCCCATTTGCTAATGAGCTCTTATGTTAACTGTCCTCAAGTCCCACTGAAGTCACCAGGAGCAGAGTGCACTCAGCACCTTCTAGCAGGTGCTCAGAACCTTTTGATACTGAGGTGCAGTCATAATCTGTGCCCATGCAGATTGCAACAATCCAACATCCATCAGACTGTACAATGTATAATGTACAACATAATGAATCAAGCCTGCAAGCATTATGACTGTCCTTTACAATTAGTTTCTTACCCCAATTACATTTCAAAATGTATGCTGCTATTTATGTTCAAGCAATTAAGAAAATAGGAAGACCACCCTTCATTTGGGGGCTAATTTAATTTTACCCTCAATCTGTAAATAATTAAATTATAATAGAAACGTTTACTTCTGGATCTGAATATATTCAGGGTGGATTTTCAAAAGTCCTCAGCTTGATCCAACTCTTATTGACTTCAGTGGGAGCAAAGCTAGCCCAACATTAAGATCTTTTTAAAAAGTCACACCCTAAAAATAAACTGGGGGGTAGAGCTAATCAGCCATATCATAACAATTTCAGAGCTCCTGCCTTGGACTGTAAATCTTCCCTTTAAACACTGACCTCCTTAAAGACTGCACCTTTTCCCCGCTACCAGGCATTAAGAGTTGCTGCTGTCAGCTTAAAGAAAGTTGCCTTGGAACCAAAATTAAAGATAAAGCAAATGGCTTTTTGAAGCCCAGGATCTAAGTATCCATTCAGCAACCCTGATCTCTTCTGTTCCCCTTGGAGTCACCACCATTAGTGGCCTAGAGACAACTATTGGATGAATCAAAGCCTCATTAGATTCTGCCCAGGCTATAATGGATTTAAATAAAAGCTGCTACATCTTTGGTGGGAAATGAAGTACTAACTCTTTTCATAAAAAGAAAAGGAGTACTTGTGGCACCTTAGAGACTAACAAATTTATTAGAGCATAAGCTTTCGTGAGCTACAGCTCACTTCATCGGATGCATTTGCAAAGTGAGCTGTAGCTCACGAAAGCTTATGCTCTAATAAATTTGTTAGTCTCTAAGGTGCCACAAGTACTCCTTTTCTTTTTGCGAATACAGACTAACACGGCTGCTACTCTGAAACCTATCTTTTCATAAAAGTGTGTGTGCTGGACCGTCAAGTGAAACCCATTGAGACTTGAATGGAAACTACAGAATGAAGTTAGAACCAAATACTACCAGTATAAATCCACAGTAATTGCTATTTCCAGACTTCAAAATCTGCATTATGGAGCTACCTATTTCCTCCTTAGAGATTCTTTTTACAAATATTCAGTAGAAGAGTGACCCAGGCATCCTCTTTCTCCCACACCCCCTTCATTTTCCTATCTTACAATGTTAACAATGGTCATCAGAATTTTGGCAGAGGAAACAAAGTCCTAAACTCAGATTTATTGATGTAATAATGACTTAATTATTAGTAATACTATTTAATATTTAGCATTTGTATAGTGATCTTTATCTGCAAAGCACTTTACAAACAAACCAAAGGAAGTGAAAGAGGGCTGGTTGTCAATAGTTTGCTTTAAAAAACAGTGATTAATGTTCAAATCTACAGGCTGTAAATTCTTTGGGAAAGGAAATTCCTTGTTATCTGTATTGTAAAGTTCCTTGAGCATTCTATATAGTTATATAATTAGTAGTAGTAATAAAGGGCTTGATTTTTTCCTTGTAGGTGCAGCCCACTGTCCCAATGCTAGGAGACATTGAGCAGCTGAGACAAAAATGCTTCCTGAACACCTGGGCATATAGACGCAATGAACCAATTACTGCATTTTTATAGAATGCACCTTACTTCCCCCGTGCAGTTCTCCCATTGTCTGTGCATCCAAGGAGGAAGTGGAGACATGGACCTGTCCCTTTGCTGCCTTGTCCCACCTCTTTGGGATGCCATGCAAATAGAGTGGAAGAAGTTCCCAAGGATGCAAAGACTTCAATTCTGCCTGCCTTCAATAAATAAGCTTTCTGTGCGTGATTAAAATACTCAAAAAATACTTCTTAAAATCAACTGTCCCAGCTCTCCAGTAAGGGTGACAAGCTGCTGAAAATTGCAAGATATTCTAGTTATCAATGATGCCACATCCTTCACTGCTCTGAAATGTGCTCAGAAACAAGTAGATGGGCAAGTCAGAATAGAACCTTTACAACAAACAATGGCCAGACCATCATCTTTCTGTACTATTCCATCGGATCAACAGCTGTCTGGCATACCTTCCGAAAACCGAGAGAAGGTAGCTGTATCTCATGTGCATCAGTGTGTTCATTTTAATTGGTTTTATCTAAGAGCTATCAGACTCAATGTTTCTTTAGATATTGTTAGAGGGTTATGAACATGAAGATTTGTCAGATACTAGTTTATTGTGAGTAAGGGAATAAACAGTGTGACAAAACCAGAAGTGCATTATCCTGATCTTTTGATGTCCTGTCAAGTCTCTTCCTACATTACATCTGTGGGAGCTGATGTTAGCATAAACTTAAAAGTTTTACAATAACTATACATGGAGGGCATAGGTGATTTAAATCAAAGATCAAGAGGAGTAGCAAGAAGGCAGAACCATGATGTATAACTAATTTTCACCAGTATATCATTTATTTCAATGAATATCCAAAAGGAAACTTTATTATTGTAATCCTTCTGCCAAGTGGAGTTGGCAGGAGCAATGGCCATATTCGAGATCTAGGTGTTCCTCTTCACAACACAAAATAGAAATGGCTTGAGACCCCACTCAGTAATCAGGGCAAACTTACCACTACCCCAGGTGCCTCTAAGAGGCAATACTTCCCCACTAGCAAGCATTGAGTGTATATAACAAAATAGAACTTTTTATTAAAAGGGAAAGGGAACCCAGCATTAATTTGGGAAAACACCACAACCACATTCAAAAGCATGTGACCATAAGCAGATCCAACCTCACAGTGCATTGGACAGTGTCCTTTGCCTCAGTTTCCCACCTTGCCGTGGGAAAGTCCAACAAATATATGTCCCTTTAACACATCACTCCCCTCTCCCTCCGCTGCACCAACACTCACAGTTGGCTGTCCTTGGTTAGAGAAGACCTAGAGTTTAGAGCTGCATTCACAGGGGTTCACCTCCCCCCGCAGAGTTGGGGCATCCTTGAGCATTGCCTCTGCTGCTACCTCTGCAACTGGCTTCCAGCTGCTGCTGTTTCTCTGCCACCGCTGCTTGCTGCTCCTGCAACATCATGTTCTGAGGAGTTGCCACTTAATCAAGCACTTAATGATTTCAGCAGGTGCTGGAGAACCTCAGTCAGTGCACTCCGTGTGTTGTCTTTCACTATCCCTAGATAAGGTCTCAGGCTTAGCCCCCAGACCTGCTCAGCAGCTATGTCAGCTCTAAGAATCACCAACCAAAAACCAAGGACTCAATTGAGTCCAGTCTCCTCTGTCATTAAAAGTTAGAGGGGGCAGGTGAAATGGTGTCTAGGACTCTTTAGGAAGAGTCCAAATCTCCAGGTAAGAAGAGTTTTCCCTGCCTACTCTTTTCACTGGGATTTGGCATCCCTGCCCCCTGCTTAGCAATTGAGGTTCAGTTTAGGGTGACCCCCTCAATCAGGGCATGCTAAGCACAGTTCTGCTGCCACTTACTTGTCCAATAAGTATAACATTTCATTACCCCTGCATTCAAATACTAGAGTGATTTGTAACCCAAAACCAGCTAAAATTGATCACTTTGACAAAGCAGCTCCATCTGCTGTGCACCTGGTCAGAATAGGCATGTCTATGCAACATGGTCTGCTCCTGAAGTCTTTTCCCCCAGCTCATCACTAGATGACAGGGGAGAGCTCATTCAGACCCTGCTTACCTTATGATTGCATTGACCTACCAAAAGTGACTCTGTTCCCCTTTAGGTATAAAAATCAAAACTTGTAACTGAAATGAAATTGGCTCAGCCAAAGGGCAGGGATGTTGTCAACAACAACCCATAATTGTGCAGGTTTTGTCAGTTATATCTTCATGCTCACTGTCTGGTTCTGTATAGCCATTGTTTCATTATAATATTATGCAAGTTACTATATTATTATTATTGGCTGATAGTGAATCATTGTACAATTGCACTTATAATGCACAGAAGCAAATCTCTCTGGCTTCTTTGCTCAGAAATGTTCAGACTTTACATCCACGCTTTTGCTGCTTGTTGGTGCAAAAATATTTGGTGAAACAAAGGAATATTCATATTTTCTCTGGATTCCTTTTGAAAAGTGGGCTTTGTCACAGTTTTCATAACAGTAAAATTATTTTTCCACAGCCCTGTCTTAAGTCAATTTTATTGAGGCTGTAGGCAGTAACAGAGACTATTAGAAAGTGAAGTATAGCATCCCCATAAACGTCAAGGCACAGTGCAAACAGGGTTGTTTTTTTTTCATAACTATACTCATAGAAAAATCCTATGGAAGCTAAATGAGCTTAAACCAATGGACCAACCAACCATTTATAGAAATATAATAGGATTCTATATACCTTACTCCTTGCACTGTCCATTTAAGTCTGAGGCAGAATTGCAGTCCCTGTGTTCCAGTCAATAAATGGACTCCCCCCCAAAGCCACATGATGCCCTCAAAAGGGCCAAGAGGCGGCAAGGTCATGATTCTGCCCTTCCTATGAACCAACTGGCCAGTTGCATTGGGCCAGTGAGCTGAATCTCAAGAAATGTAGTATGGGCAGACAAGGGGCAGGATTCTTCCCAATGTTCCCACTGGAGTGTTTGGTTCCATGCTGCCACTTACCATAGGCTGTGCCTACAAAACACAGTCAAAACCCTACAAAATGAAAGGAAACAACTGTCCATTCTACAGCACGCATAAACCATCAAAAAGGATAGAGAATTATATCCATGGCGAAATGCTATAAATTGTTTTAAGATTGTGTGTGTGGGGGGGGGAGGGGGGGGATATCACTATTCAATCCTATAGCTTTTTTTCCCCATAAGGGACCAATTCAGGAATTTTTTTTCTTGGTTGTGGTAATTGCACTCTTAATGAGAAAATAAGATAATGCCAAAGAGAATGATTAAGGCAACTTCTATGAACTGCAGTACAGAATATTTTAGAGGGAAACCATCAGCTGATATTTAGATAATATCAAAGGATGTTAAAAAGTAGTTTTCCAGTATTTACCTGTATGAGTCAGCCTGCCCATTTTTATACTTCTACAACTCCATTTTCTCGTTTTAAAAAAGTGTTTCTCTCCTTAGCTGCTGTTAGAAGGGAAACGGACTATAAACAAATTATGCACAGTGCAAACAAACTTGGGGAAAAAATCTGTATTATTTTAATTACACTGGTTTTGACAGGTAACATACAGGATTTTCAGCCAAAAGCACAATTTTAAAATCAAGTGTCCTTTTAATTTATTGTAGCCTTTTTAAAAGATTGTGCATTGTAGAATGTTAAAATCCACTGCATCTTCTTAACCGGCTCATTTTCTGAAACTCCTTCCCAGCATCCTAAATCACAAAACAGATTAATGTTAATGAAAGCAACAATTATTTTGAAGCATATATAAATGGGGAGTTACCAGAAGTCCTTAGTTTAAATTTGCATATGAGTCCCATCAGAATTTAGTTACAGCAGCACCACCTATTGGCAAATTCCCTATAATATTTTTTGTATCACCTTCTGTAAAAACATGCAAGCATAAGTATCAGTTGAAATCATTAAGGAAGGCTAACACCTTGTGAAAACAGCAAGTAGCACAATTTGCTATACTAGCACCCTATTCAAGATCAAAGTAAAGCAACCAAAAGAAATTACTGATAACAAGTGAAAGATAATGCTGAATTTGATGGATGAGCCATTCTATACAATACCAACAAGAAAGTATTATACTTTTTATTTAATTTCTCGTACTATAGCACATCAGCTAGATCTCACTGTATCTACATTGCTCTGAATCCTATGGTAACTAACAAATAGATGAACTAGTTTAGAAAAAAAAAGGTGTAATGGTAGACACTAAGCATCATACTGACAGTTGCCAGGTGACAAGACTTGACTTTTGTAACTGATGCATGTCAGATGACTCTGGCCACAAAACCAAGTTCTCTCTTACCAGCCTTCTTGTGCATTGTAACTTTTGCTTTACAATAGGAACTAGCTGAAAACCCTGCCCAGAATTAGAAATGAACAAAAATATTTATGAACTAGGTCCTTAGCTGGGGTAAATCAGTGCTACATGCTCATAATAGACCACAAGCCACTTGTGCCAATAATAAATAGCAATTTAAAAAAAAAAAAAAAAAAAGAGAATGCACAAGGTAGCCCAGGTGGAATGGGGGAGGAGGGAAGGACAAGGCCACATTGCTTATTGTAGCCACACTAAAAATCAAACTGTATGAATGACAGCCTTCTGTTGCTTGGGCCATCCTCTGGAGTGGATTGGCTGAGTGCCTGGAGCCTTCCCCACCCCACCCCACCCTGTGTTCTTGGACATCTGGGTAAGGAGGCTATGGAACATGGGGAGGAGGGTAGGTAGTTATACAGTGGATGCAGCAGGGAATCTGTGCTCTTGTGGGCTTTCCTGCAGCTCCAGAGGCTTCATCATGTCCATTTGCTCCCCAGCAGCCTCAGCATCACCTCCTGCCTCCGCTCTTCATGCTCGCTTCATTCTTTCCTGGCCTCTGCCACTGAATGCCTCCATGCATTAAGCTGTGCCCTATCAGTGCAGGAGATCAGAAAACATGTCATTGCAAGTGCGTTTTTTTTCGCCTTCTAATCTGCGATAACCTCAGGGACGGAGATGATAGCGGGAGTGTAGAAACATTCTATGCTCTACGATTGTGGGGGGACTGCATGGTCACCTGTGCTGTTAAGTTTGCCATTCTGACCAAACAGAAAATGAAATTCAAAAGTTCCTGGGGCTTTTCCTGTGTACCTGGCTAGTGTATCGGAGTTCAAAGTGCTGTCCAAAGCAGTCACAATGGAGCACTCTGGGATAGTTCCTGGAGACCAATACCATCGATTTGCATCCGCACTACCCTGAATTCGACCCAGCAAGGTCGATTTTAGCGCTACTCCCCTCATCGGGGAGGAGTACAGAAGTCAGTTTTAAGAGTCCTTTAGGTTGACAGAACGGGGTTGGTTGTGTGGATGCAGTCATTTTTAAAATCAACCTAACATGGCTAAATTCAACCTAACCCCATAGTGTAGACCAGGTGTTAGAGTATAAATTCTTTGGGGTAGGGATTGACTGTTGTATATTTATACAAAATTAGACTCAGGTGCTCCCATAATCCAAAAAAAATCAATTCTCAGTACAAAAGAAATAAGCAGCATTCCAAACCTAGATGAATTGTCATAGTACCCTGCTACTTGCATTGCAACCTTAGAGAAGGGAGATAATCTTCCTGAAGTATGTTCTAAAGCCTATGTGAAACAGCTAGGGAAAGCCTGCCGCAAGGTCAGAAGATCACTCAGTTGCAAAGAATGCTGAAGCCAAAGACTTACTGGGGTCCTTACTTTGTTGTGCTTGTGAAAACTTCTGTGTAAGGGAAAAAAAAGTGTGAGGATGAGAAAAATTGTAGATTTTTAACAAATTCTGTAAACAGCAGAAATCCAGGAAAAAGGGGCGTGTGAAAAATTATCTGCAGTGAATAAGAGGGAGGATGTTGTTGGAGATATTACTGCTACACTTTTCTAATAAGGTTCCTTGTTCATGGGTAAAAAAAATGATTCTTTGTCATTCAACGAAAACCTGGAGTATCTAACTTAATGGAAAGTTGTGCTATATTTTGTATCACTAAATAAATAGTAGCAGGTCATATCTTTTATATCATCACTGTTTAGATACCATTAACCAGACTGGTGTTAGGACATCAACCTACTAGGAGATGTTTAATCTGATACATTTCCAATGCAAGTGGAAGTATTAAGCTATCAAAAGCATACTGTCTATTACCTAGAACTTTAATAAAAAAGACTAAACTACCATAAACAAGCTGCAGATGAAGCTATCTTTAAACTTCATTAGTCCGCGTCATTTTTTCAGATTATCAAAGCTGAAGATTTCATCCCAAAGCTATACTAAATATATGCCAAGTTTAAATATATAAAAATACATACCTATATTTTTCTGAAACAAACATAAATCCTATTTGCAAAATAAGATAGCAGCCAAAAAGGTGCTGGAACACATGATTCAGAAACATTGCTGCACATTTAGAATAAGCAGTAGAGAAGGGTATATGCTGCATTTTTAAACTTTTCATTCTACATATTTTAGGGATGTAATGGGATCTACAAACCCCATACTGCACGGAAGCGGAAGAGGGAGGTAAGCTCTCCCGTCTACAGGCAAGCAGCTTGACCACACTCCCATGCAGCTGCCACAACAGCCAATCATGGAGGCAGGCAGCCACAGTTGCAACCAACAGGGGAAACAAGGCCTGCTATAAAAGGAGATAGCACAGAGAAGAAAGGGGAGGTAAAAAGGCTTTGAATAGTGAAGGGGTAACACCCCTGCAGCAGACTGCCTTCAAAAACACAGCCAAAGAGATGAAACAAGCCATTAGGCCTAATTAGAAACAAGGGGCCAAGAACTATCCTGACAAGTGGATAACCAAAGAAAGCCAGATCAGGGACAGTAGAGACCCCTCAAAAAAGCACATCAAGGACTGGTGACAAAAGATTACACCTAAATTCTGGTGTTTATACCCTTCTTTCTCATAGACCCTAATCCAAATTCCATTGAAGTTAAAGGGAACATTTTCATCAGCTTCAATAGGATATGGATGAGATTCATACATAGCAAGACAGATCCTGGAGATCCTTGATAAAAGTAAAAGAACAGAAAAAAAAATGTTCTCTAGAGGATACGGAGATTTACATTTAAAATACATTTTTAATTCTTTTGATTATGGTGAAGGAATCTATTTAGGAACAATGCACAGTCTAATATGTATATTGGATAAAAATTCCAGATTTAATTTAAATTTAACTCAGTCTACTCTGTTATACTTTTTTTCATTTGTATGATGTGCCTTAGTCCATTAACTTACATTTTTTTGCAGCAGTACACTGATCTCTATATAGAAATAAGAAGTTATTTGGCAACAAGCAGTTTCAAATTACTGCATTCGAGTTTGTTTATGTCCAGAAAGTATTTTTCAAATCAATTCAAGAGAGAGAGATTTGGGCTAATAAGGAACATGTGTATGTGCACTATTTTACAATTTCAATTTTAGACCCCCTACCAAGATTCATTAAGCTGAGACCCAAGGGGAAGATATTTCAGTGCTTATAGCACAGGGTTGGGTTTCAGGACTTCTGGGTTCTGGTCCCTGCTCTGCTATGTATTATTCATGTGTCCGTAGATGAAAACACTCTCCTCTCATTTTCCATCTCTGAGCACCTGTTTCCTGTAGAGGGTAGTCCTCAACATTTATGCAAAAAGAGGTTAATTTATTCATATAATGTTAAATTGTTACAGACTTGCTTTTACTGAATTTGAGAGAATTATTTTTATACATATGGAGCTTGGAGAATGACAGTTTATATGTTTCTTTCAGTTGCTCAAGATATTCAAACTAAGGAAATTCCTAGTAAATTTCCACTTTGTCATGACAATAGGCCCCCTACTCAAGGAAGATTATACCTCCTTGATAATAAAACCATATTTATTACATCCATGTGTGTTTTGGAAAATCTGGAATGCAGCTTTATTATTTAACATTCTATTTTATTTTTACACTATGTTTTGGAATATTTATATACAACATTCATTGTAATTTGTGCTTTTAATAGAATAGTTGATAGGCGACTTAAGTTGCAAACTGTAAATGTACTGCAAATGGTGGGGTGTAAATCTAGGAACCATTTGGTCAAAAAGGTAAACCACCATAAAAAGGTCTTCTCAAAGAACAGGCCACATTCTTTTATCTATGACAGAATCCTTTATCGAAGGCAGAATTCTTGTATCAAGAAGATTTCTATCTCAAGAAAACAGACTTGTAAAAATATCATGTAAAAGAATATAAGGAAGCTCCCTACTCAGGATCAAAAAATAATATTTAGGGATGTGTTAGAGCTATAATAAAAGTAATAAAAGTGGGCTTTTATTGTATCCCTCCTCTTTGCAAAGCAGAAAGCCTTTAGTTTAAATCTACATAAAGGATTCTATTGAAACTGATTTTTTTAAACATTCAGGTCTTTGTTCTTTACACTTCCAAGAAAACATTTATGGTTGGGAAATGTTTTATGGTCATATTTGTTATTTCTAATTCAGGTTTGTACTTTAAGGTGAAAAATGCTTCACTTGACATAAGCTTTTTTTTTTTAAAAAAAAGGACATTTGCAAATATTTTGTATCTAAATGCAAGTCTTCATATAATGATTTCCTGATACCATTGTTATATGAACAATTAGATGTCTTATGTACAAATATAACAAGGTCACTTTATCTATAATTGGTTACTAATGTAAGAAGCCATTTGAACATAAAATATTGATATTAATTGTGAAATTAGGTATCTAGCAATGCTCAAGCACCTTCTTACAAAACTCCAAAAAGACAGGAAGTACCTCTCCAAGGATTGGTAAGAAGGAAAGACAATAACTTTGACTATTTAAGGTTAAAGACTAAGAATTCTTAAAGTTTAAAAGTACCGTTTGAGAGCTGAAGGAAATAGGAGTGCTTGGATTATTTGAAACAGAATTTCAATTCCTAAACCTTAATGGAACTAAAGAAATCTCAGAAAATGGACTGAATAAGAGAAAGTTAAATCCAACTAAAGATGTACTGAATGTTTCTAGCCAGAAGGACAAAAGCAATTACTTTGCTTATTACTGCTGCATATGCATTAGGGGAATTACGTATTAGTCAACTGAATAAACTAAGATGACTATCCTACAAAGTTAAAGGAATGAAAAGTGACAGTGGCTGATATCTGAATCCAACCAAACCCCTGAAAGACCCGTATTCCATCTTCAGCAAGATTATAGAAAGGAGGAGCATAAATCTTTCTGAATTAAGAAAGCCAGACAGCTAAGAACAAAGAAGCCACAACACAGCATCAAAAAAGCAACAATCTTACAGCCCAGCAGAGCCTCTGAAACATGATGACATCATAGATATTTCAGTATCATTGGTGAGATGGAGTTTGCAAAATCACTGCCAAGGGATTAAATTTAAATTTTTCCTGTAGTAATTTTAATGGGATATTGAAATGCTATTTTAATTTAAGGTACAAATTGTTTTTCCTGTTAAATGGCTGATTATTCAGACTGTATTCCTAGAAAACAACATAAACTTACTTTGGTAAACAGTAATAGTGGAATTGTATTTGAATATAAGATTCTTAATATTCATTAATTTGCCCACTTCATCATAAACGAAACAGGATTCACCAGGCCTTAATTCAGAGGTGGGCAAACTATGGCTCACAGGCCACATCCGGCCCACAGGACCATCCTGCCTGGCCCCTAAGCTCCCGGACGGGGAGGCTAGCCCCCGGCCCCTCCCCTGCTGTTCCCCCTGCCCTGCAGCTATGCTGCTGCACTGGCAGCACCCAGCTTGTGCCCTTCCACCTCCCAGACTTTCCAATAAGCCAGTCTTGCTGCTCTGAGTGGCATGGTAAGGGGGCATGGAGTGGGGGAGGGGGTTGGATAAGGGGCAGGAGGTCCCGGGGGGAAGTCAGGGGACAGGTGACGGTTGGATGGGGTGGAAGTTCGCGGGAGCGGTCAGGAGACACGGTGCGGGGGTGGGGGGTTGGATAGGGAGCCAATCTGAGTGAATGACTGCTGATGGATACAGAGTGCTATCTCTACAGCATTATTAACCCCTCACAGAAGCCTGACATGTGCGACTGCTAGATCAAGTTAAAATTTGGCTCATTATGTTACAATATGAAAAATTACAAGATGAACCTGAGCTCTCCAATGAGATCACAGGTAGCTTGTAGGCCAGGCTGATTTTTTTTCCCTGATTTTTTTTTCATTAAAATTATCCTGGAAATTTCATTTGGAGGGGGTAGGGAAGAAAACCCACAAGACAATTTTTCAAAGAAATTGTTATGCTCCAGCCCTATAAGCAAGTTCCAATTATGGTGTTTTAGTTAGTGATTCAACTTATTTTAATTAGCAATTAACAGAAACTGGAAAATATTTTTGCATTATGGTGTCTCTAAAATATAACTTGTGTCTTTGCTTTCAGACAAACACTTGTAGAAAATACCACAAATAATGTTTTTGGTTGCTTATTTTTATTAAATGAGATGTTCAGGGTAATTGGAGATGTTTCTGCATTCTGTCACCCAGGGACAAGCCACGTGTCAGGGAAGAGAACACCTCTTTAGTCATGGCCATAAGATCTTATTACATCCATGTTAAAAAAAGCTTCATTTTACAGTCTGTCTCTTAAATTTCTATACTATTTCCTTTTATGTTATGTTTTGAAATGTGTGTTACCATTGGTTATTGTGCTTTGTATAAAATATTTAATGGAAATCATGAAATGTAAAATGTAAATGTATTGCAAATTGCAGTCTGTAAATCCAAGAACCATTTTGGTCCAAAGGCCAACAAGCGACAAGGGATCTTATCAAAGAACAAGACATCTTATTGTGGAGATAAAGGAAGAAGGAGGCACGCCTCGGGGCCCTATTTCACCCTGGGGTGTTCGCTACTTCCCACCACCCAACACAGATGTAATGAGGTTAAGTGGTGTCTGTATAAAATAAGTAAGAACTACTAATTATTTCTCAAGAAAGGCTTTTAATGATTTTCAACTATAACAGCATAAACAAAACAAGAAAAGGAAAACCAAAGACCAGCACTGAATAAGAATTAATACAAAAGGCAGATTATATTGAAGACAAGGGCAAGTACATGTAATATTGTGGCAACATAACTATACGTATAAGGAGCTAATGAATGACAGTACTACACGCATCCGCTCAGACTACTTAAAAGACAAGCACAAATACATGCAAAGCTATTATGCATCAGACACCTACTATTGATTTTATACTACAGTATCAACACAACTATGATCAATTTGGCTCGAGCAACCAGACTTCTTTACTCCATAGACTTACCCTGCATTCGTCCAAAAATACGTTACCCTTCAGTCGGCTGCTTTCCGCACTGGCCAGGTACAGACAGTCAAGAAGTGCATGTCCCTTCGATTCAGAGGGTGTGGGTCAGGTTTACTGAACACACACACACACACACACACACAGTCCCATGCCTTCGTTCTTTTTATCTGATCTGACGACGTTTTAGCACAGACCAACCAATCAGGGTGGGCCACATTGTTTATGTGGTTGCCCTAGTTGTACAATTGATGCGTATTTAATTTTTTTGTCCAATTGTTAGTTGTTTGTATAATTTACTTTCGGTAGCCAATTAGATCTTGAATGTGGGTAATTTGGAGTTGATAAATACATAGGAGTCAGCATAAATTGTTATCTGGTTGCAGCGCATCCTGACCACAAGCCACAAGCTTAAGCTTTATTTTTGCAAGGCTTACATTTTGAAGTATATGGAAGTTTGAGGTCTAACATTTGCAATACTATTTTGTTCAAGCTTGACAAGATAGTTGCTCAATTTATTCACACTTATGTGTAAGATAGCAGCTGATACAGCTATGATCTTACCTAGAGAAAAAATATTTGCAAGATTATGTTTTAGAAAAGTCCTTTATTTTAAAAGAATTTAAGAACACTTTCTATTCAGTCTACTTCAAAGAGGAGTGGTGCATAAGGGATGTTAACAGAAGCTATACAACCACGTTGTAAGAGTGGAACTTCTTTCCCCTCCTCTCTTTAGAAAGAAAAAGCTTCAATTTCAACCCCTGCTTCATGATTAAAAATATTTTTATAAGCACTAATGCCTTCAAACTAAGAAAAATATTGATGGTTGGAAAATGCCTTACAGGAGATATTGGTTACTTCCATATTCCTCATTTCCTCTTAATGATGTAAACTTTTGTTTATTCCTTAAATAAGTTCTTTTTGTGATGTTTATTTGCAACTATTTTATATCTGAATGCAAACCTCATACCTTCCTAATGCCATTTTCAGGTGAATAGGAGATGCTTTATGCACAAACAGAACACGAGTATTTGATGCTGGGTACTAATACAAGAAGCCATTTGAGTATATAATATTCCTATTAATTTGGGAATTAGTTTCCTGGCAATGCTTAAGCAACTTCCTTACCAGCTCAGAAAGACAAATAGTTACCTCTCCAAAGATGGTAAAGAAGATACAATGCCTTCTTGAATGGCTATGTAAATTTGAAGACACCCCTTAAATTTTAAATTACTATTCTGAGAACTGAAAAACTCATGTAGAAAATTAAGGATGTTTATACTTATTTGAAGCAAAACTGCAGCTCATGTTAAATCCTGATATAGCTAAAGGGCTAACCCAGAAAATGGGCTGAATAAAAAAAAAAGTTTTAAAATTTTAACTCTGAAGATATTCTGAGAGATTCCCACCACAGGAAGAGAGGGGATTAGAAGTATGCTACATATATGTATTAAACATACTACATATTCATGAGCTGAAACTGCTAACAAGACAATCCATGAAAGCGTCGAGCCAATGAAAGGATAACAGCTAATTTAAAATCCAGCCAGCCCTGAGAGAGGTCCTTACCTCCTTCCTATGGAATAAGGGGGTGATAAAAACCCTCTGAACAGAACAAGCAGTATAGTCTGCTCTTGGTTTCTCATCTCTGCTTAGCCTTTCTACAAAAGAAAAAAAAAAGCCACAGAGAAGCAGCATCCTTCCAGTTCAGGGGACATCACCACCTAGACTTCAACATGCTTTTGTGAGATGAAGCTGTAAAACAGTTGCCAACAAGTTATAATTACCAAAAAGTCTGAAACTTTTACAGGCAATATTGAAAGGCTATTGTAAAAATATGAATAGCTTCTCCCGTTAAACACCAAAAATTGTTTAAACAATGTATTCCTGGAGAAGCGTTAGTTTGTTTGCCAGACTCAGAACAGCTCTTTGAATGTCCTCTTTCAAAATACCTGACTTTAATACTTTCTTTGGCTGCACAGGACTTAAAGTGATGTGACCGTCACCTCTGGTATGAGGAAGCAGGCTTGCTGAGCTCCCACTCACCCCTACCCTAATTTTCAGCAAAATTTTCAATAGAGCCCTCCACTTAGACCCTATATGTCTCTAGTCAGAATATTGACTGAAGAACTGGAAGATTCAGAAAATAGGGGCCACGGGAAAAATGGGGATTGTAGAGCTGCCAGAAAGGACCAAAAGTAAATTTCCCCATACAAACATTTGAAACAAGGATTCCAAAAGCCCCAAGTCTGTTGGGCAAATCAGATAAAATTAAGATGGAAGAGGCACACCAGATCAGGGTACCAGCAATAGAAATTTGATTAGACTTTGTCCTGTCATAATATGGCTATACAACTTCAGAGAACAAGTTTTGATTCTTGACACAGCCAGGAAGCTGAAAGAAATAGGAGTTGAGTTACAGAATCGCCTTCTATCAAAATTGTTCTATAGGTTTACAGAGGAAAAGGGCTGAATTTAGAGAAGTCTGCAAACAGCTTTGATTTGCATTGATTTCCCCAGCAATCCTGAACATATAACAGATAGATCAAACTCATATCTTTTATATGTCAGGAATTTTTGTGCTTCTCAGAACCAAATGCAGAAGACCAAAATGAAGTGGGAACCAGTTAGATTCAGGTTGAAACTTCTTCAAAAACTAAGTATTGGGCAAGGGGAATTGGGATGACTTTCAAATGTAATCCAACACAATGGGAAAATACTACTTTAGTGGCAGAAATCTTTAGAATGATTTGTAAGTTAAATGTATTAGAAATTTTAAATAATTTTCAATAAGTTCTACACAGAAGTTAATGTTAGGAAAGTTTGTAAATATTAAAGACAAACATTAAAGTATATGGAAAAAATGAATAGAATATGTAATATATGGTTTAAGTTTGGTTAATGAATATAAATGCCAGGAAGCTGATAAATACTAAATAGATACAGATATTTGAGAGGTGTGTGTAGAAGAGGAGGGAGAAGGTGCTACATCATAATGACAATCAAATAGTTTGAAAAATGGGTAAAAAAGAATCAGCAACAATCTGGTGCTCCTGGAATGTTAGGGACTAAACCACTCAATAAAATGAAAAAAATCTACTTTCCACATTCAAAAAGGAGATGGTATCAATGGCAATGCTTCAAGAAACTTCTCAAAACAAAAATAGTAATCAAATGTAAAAGGAAATGGGCATCTCCTATATCTCATGGATATGGAACTCTCATGTATATAGAACTTGTTTCAGTTCCCATGAAAGGAATGTATACATAATTAGTAGTATGGGAATATAAAACTATCAAAATAGACAGAGGGCAGATGGGTTTTAGTGCAGGATTGTATAGAGGGTAAGCCTGTTACAATATGTAACAGCTATGCCCCAAATGAGGAGGATAGCTCATGTTTTAATATTTTGGAATGATCACAACAGTCCAGAATTCACAGGTAAGAGTGACAGGTGATTTTAATGTTTTAACCTGATGTGGAATAGACTACCAAATAGGCAAGAAGCTCCATGAAAAGAAGTTCAAAGAGAACAGGACATGAGAAATTTGGAGATAATCTCTCACTAGGGTGCAGTGATGCTGTGGCAATTGATCCACCGGGGGTTGATTTAGCAGGTCTACTGAAGACCCACTAATCAACACCTGAGCACTCTCCCATTGACTACAGTACTCCACCGGAATGAGAAGCATAAGGTAAATCAACAAGAGAGTTTCTCCCGTCAACCCAGTGCAGCGTAGACACCACAATAAGTCGACCTAAGGTACGTCAACTCCAGCTACGTGACTAATGTAGCTGGAGTTGCATAACTTAACCCCATAGTCGAGACCTGCTCTGAGTCAATACCATTATACAGAGGAACAAGACAAGGGAGTCCTTTATCAATATTATTTGGTTTAATTATAGAACCATTAGCACAAACAATCATAGACACAAGAAATTTAGGGAATAGGAAACAGTTTAGTTATACACTATGACCTCATGCTTTTGCAAGAGCTAAAAATAAAAACCTCTTAAAATTACTCATCTTTGCCTATCTATAAATAGTTTATGTTGTTTATGTTGTCCATGAGAAATCAAACAGGACTTCACCTGCCCATAAAGTTCTTTTGCCAATATATAAAGTTTTAGTTATCTAGGATATTCTGAGACAGGATTCACAACCAATTTTGGTATTAAGGTACTTTGGTGCTTTCCAACGGTAGCCCAACTTTTAAAGGTGTAATCTCTATCAATCACAGGGAGAGCTCTATGTAAGCTCTCTATAGAGAGACCTACAGAAGAGACAACTGAAGTAACCATTGTTTGTTTTGTTTAATATTTTTCTTTAACAATACAGTAGTCAGTTATTTTGCTTGTTTTTAAATTTCAGTGTCTCTTAAGGAATCACTATTTTAATTACATGGAGGTTTTTGTAAGTCACATTCCTGAATTGGCATTGAGAGAGATAATAACTAGTTTGATGTACCATTTCTTGTTTCCCCATATTATACATTTTTAGTAATTTTGGGGATAAAAATTCTTGGTGCTCAATTTAACACACCCCTTGTCTCCATGGTGCTCAGGAGGCTGAGCTGCCCCACCAGTTTACATGAAAGCAGGAAGACAGAGGCAGTGTCTGACAATATGTTTGGGGATACCATTATATTCAACTCTACTGTCTTCCATTGAGGGAAAGGACGTATTTATGTGCTACACTAGAAAATGGTAGCCTGGTGGGTCTGTCTCTCCTCCTCCCTCTCTCAAAATATGAAACCATGTGCAAAAGGCTGTGTGCTGGAGCTCTGCTGGTAGAATGGAGTTGGACCAATTCCTCTGCATGCCCCTGGATTTACTTCCCACAAGACACAATAATATTCAAATACCGCAAAGACAAAGGCCCAGATTGTTAAGCTCTGCTGCACTCAGCTTTGCAACACTTACATGATTTAGGAGCCTAAATATCATTTTCAAGTGGGACGAGGTGGGTGAGGGAATATTTTGTGTTGGACCCACTTATGTTGGTGAGAGGGACAAGCTTGAGCTTACACAGAGCTCTTTATTTTCAAAAGGGATTTAGGTACTTCGGAGTTTCAATTCCATCGACTCCTTAGTGTCTAAATCCCTTATTAAAATGGAATTTAGGCTCCTAAATCGGATAAGCCTTGCAACACTGAGGACAATGGTTACATGCCTTTGAAAAATCTGGACCAAACTTCCTTTTCTCATCTGTGCACCTTTGTCTCTGACTCACTTACTGGTGGAGACAGTCAGAGATCACAATAGCTTTCCATTTACAGCTGAGTGGCAGTAAGCCACAGATTGTAAAGTTAAAGGAAAAAGAAGCAACCTGAATTTTTTTTTTAAGAGGGCTGTTCATTCAGTTCTACACATTTGTGTATTTTTGTCATGCTGCATCAATGAAGATTAGGGATAAATAATACATTACACTGATCTGGCAATTAATGATTCACTTCCCCCAAAAAACTAAGAAATAAATGGTGTTTCATCAGTCTCACTGATTTCATTATACTTAGTACAAAAAAACTTATAGAAAACACATTTTATTTTAAAGTTTCCAGCAAGAAAGTCAGAATATGAAATCAACTGCTAAGCATTATTATAATGGGAGTATGTTTCAAATGAGCACATCTGTAAATTATATTCTGCAGCCTTTTTCTTCACGAGAATGATTGTACAGCCATTTCCCCAGGACTACTTGTATTCCAGTAGTGCTTAGAGCCCCCAACAGAGACTGTACAGTGCATAAACACAATGGAACCTCAAACAGAACGGATAATCCCCTGCTCCAAAGAGCTTGCAATTTTAATAGGTCAGGCACACGGAGTAGATATTATGATCTCTATATTATAGATAGGAAACAGAGTGTGACCATCCAAGGTCACACAGGAAGCCTGTAGGGGAGTTAGGAATTTAATCTATTTCCAGAATCCCAGTCCAGTGTCTTAACTACAAATCAGTACTTCTGCCCTAGGTAAAATAAATGGATTTTTCTGCAAGCCAGAGTGACTGCAGAATTTGCACTAGGTTTTTAAAAAAATGGCAGGCATTTTTAATGCTAAATTGTTTATAGCACTGCCAAAAATTGCATACAAGAGAAGAAAATACTTCAGAAGCCAGAGCTCATACCTATTATGGTCACTTTGTTTACTGAGAATTAATTTGAGTCCAATTAAAGTGACATGTTGGATCATAAGGCAAAAAGCCTAGAGTGTATAAGCCACACTACAACAATTCAGAAAACAGATGAATGACTGCCAGACTAAGACAGCTTGGGAGGTACATTCCATGAATGTAATGACCAACACAAATGCCATTTGTGGAAGGGTGTGGGGGAGAAAAATAGACACCTGGGATTATAGCCTCTAGGATGCTGATAAAAAACACAGAGGACACACGGAGTTTTGAAAGTTCTTCCTTGGTCCATCTCATGTTATGGCTATTAAAGAGAGGAGACAGTATCATTATGATGAAGCTAACACTGTACCTCAGCATCACTGATATTACTGGGATTATTTTTATTATTATTATTTTAAAAGACGCTTGTTGATAATTTCAGCACATGTTTTTGGGACTGAGAGTGACACAGGTACCAACTTTTTGGGATGGGTTGGAGGGGAACCCTTCCACAGTGAGTTGGCAGGGATCACTTCATCTTTCTCATAAAGCTTCAATACCTTCTACCAGTGCGAGTTAACAGAACAGGCACGTTATGGTTTCGCCCCCACAACATAGTTACTTCTCTTGTAAATGGACAGTGCAAGGAACATTATATGCCTAACAACTGAGCAATATACATTGGATGTATATCTAAATGAACTAAGAGGCATTAAATTGCTCCTAAAAAAATATACATCATAGGCATGCCTTGAGAAATACAACCAAGAAGCAGCAACTAAACTGTATACAACAGCCAGAGAATGAGGATTAAAAAAAAAAACAAATAAAAGACCAAACTAATGGTAACAAAAGACACACACACACACACACACACACACACACACACCTAACCTAGTCAATGATATAGACAAACAAGTAGCCAGTTTCTGCTGTTTGGTTCCATGTTAACATATGACAACAGCTATGAAGCTGACATTGACAAGCAGATAGCTACTGCCAAAAGAACAGGTTTCAGAGTAGCAGCCGTGTTAGTCTGTATTCGCAAAAAGAAAAGGAGTACCCGTGGCACCTTAGAGACTAACAAATTTATTAGAGCATAAGCTTTCGTGAGCTACAGCTCACTTCATCGGATGCATTTGGTGGAAAAAGCAGAGGAGAGATTTATATACACACACACACACACACACACACACAGAGTTCTTGTTAACTGCTGGAATTAGCCTATCTTGCTTGTCACCATGAAAGGTTTTCCTCCTTCTCCCCCCCCCCCCCCCGCTGCTGGTGATGGCTTATCTTAAGTGATCACTCTCCTTACAGTGTGTATGATAAACCCATTGTTTCGTGTTCTCTCTGTGTGTGTGTGTGTGTGTGTGTGTGTGTGTGTGTGTGTGTGTGTGTGTGTGTGTGTGTGTGTGTATATATAAATCTCTCCTCTGCTTTTTCCACCAAATGCATCCGATGAAGTGAGCTGTAGCTCACGAAAGCTTATGCTCTAATAAATTTGTTAGTCTCTAAGGTGCCACGGGTACTCCTTTTCTTTTTGCCAAAAGAACGTTTGCATGCCTGAATAAAAGCATTTGGAACCTTCAGTCAGTGTCCATGACAGCTAAAATCAGATTATATACAATGCTTATTGTTCCCACTTGACTTTATGGTTATGAAACATGGATGCTGATAAAGCATCTGGAGCAAAAGATTCAAACATTTGCGGTGAGATGCCTGTGCCATAGCCTGGGCCTGACAAGGCTAGATAGACTAAGAAATTACTGCATCCATCGAAGACCGAAAGTGCAGCATGTGATCATCAAAAAGGCACCAACTACAGTTGTGTGGTCACATTGCTAGAATGACCCCAGCCCAGCTGTTTAAAATTGTTTTCTATTAAAGTGTGCATGGAGAGAGGTGCTGAGGACAACCAAGGAGACAGTATATAAAACCATCCAGGCAACACCCCACCAGGCTCAAAACAGAGGTGGATGGAATCTGTTCATGAACTTGGCCTGACCCAAACTTGGTGCTGGAAAAAGCAAATGATGAACTTCATAAGTGACATTAACCTTTGAATAACCTTTATTGTCCAGTTAGCCAGTCAAGTTATTTGTGAGTAAATAACAAAGGGTGATTTGGGCATGACCAAAAAAACCAAGCAAGAATTGTCTAAAACAAAAATTTAGATGCTATTGATGCCCTGGGTAATTAAGGAATTTGCTGCAATACATTTGATCTTATGGCAATTATGAATTTCAGGAGCTCCTGAGAGTGAGCAACAAGACAGTGACCAATCAGAATTGTGAAAAAGAGAAAGGGAAGAATGGTATCCAAAGGGAAGAGAACCACCTGAAAAAGTTTATGTCTACACGTGCAAGTTTAATTCAGCTTTTTTAGACCATTATGCATAATTTTACATACACACAAAAAGGCTTCCTGATCTGCATTAGGAGATAAGAATGGCCATACTGGGTCAGACCAAAGGTCCATCTAGCCAAGTATCCAGTCTGACAGTGGCCAATTTGGGGGGCCCCAGAGAGAATGAACAGAACAGGTAATCATTGAGTGATTTTAATCTGAATCCCTGTTAAAATTAGAAATAAGCCTGATGGGAACCTCAAATCTCAACTTCCTAAATATCAGGATGGATGGCATCCCATCTCCCATTTCCAGCTTCTGACAAACAGAGACTAGGGACAACATCCTGGCCTGCATTGATGCAGATGCACTGGTACTAACACGCCACATAAGGTAGGGAAGAACTGTTCCAGCTGATGCGCTGGAACAGCTGTGCAAGGGGTGCCTGCAATATGAATCTCTTCCCTTCCCACCCCCGCAAACAGACTATTGACTTCACTGGACTTTGGATCAGATTCTATGAGTTTCACTGGGAATTAAACAGTGGCCACTTTGTGCCTCCCGTTAAGTCTAATTACTCAGGCTTTGGGCCAGGTGTGCACTATTGAAGGAGAGAGTTCAGCCATTTAACTACATTAGTTCACTCATTGAATTGGGCCTTCATTATATGATGAAAATTGCTATTTCTAGTGCTTTGATATGTTTGATTTTTTGCGATTGTTTGTTTAAAGTAGAATTTCTGTTGATGTTTGTGCATGCTGTCTGGTAATTTGTCTCCAAGCTCTTTAATTCCTAACTATACTAAATCCCATTGTGCCCCATTGCTGCTTCTTCCTAATTACAAGAAGCGGGATACCTTTCCTATCTGTCCTTTGGGATTCTTTGCATTGCATTCTTCCTCATTGTGTGAGTGCTCCACACACTACCTTTAAAGGGTCTCCATTATTATCTAGTGTAGAGAAACCCCCATAATAAAAGCCAATTTATCTCTTTTGTTTCATAAGAAACCAGTATATTAGGTCACCCACTATATAGAATAGCTAGGGAGCATAAATATCAGCATAGTATTTTTCCTCTTCCATGGAGGATTTTAATTCTAGCTAGAATGAGTCATTTTCCTTAGTAGGCATACTCTCTTATGTGGACTAGTACTATCAGAATGACAGAAGAGGCTTGATTCACCATGCATCACTCCTGTGTAACACCGCTGAAATACATCAATGTCACAGCAGTGTTGCACCAGCATATGTTGGAAAAACGCAGTGATAAACTAGGCCCTTGGTTTGTAAAGGCAATACAGGTGATGACCCTCCCATCTGAGTCTCTTACATATTGATGGCTCCAGAAAAGGAAGGCTATGAAAAGTTAGTTGATTGTATTGGTTAATATGACAACAAAGCCGCATACTCCTTAATGCTGATTGTACAAAATGCATCCTTTTCACTCATTGTGATGGCACACAGTGTAGTGAGAGGAGAGAGGAAAAAAAAAATACCTGTTAGCCCGGCATGATCTGTACAAAGATTTTAAGCCTATGTCATACTGTTTGTTTTGGTTTTTTCAGTTCTGTTGCTTTTCTTCAGCACTGTAGCGCAGTTAGGAAGTCTGAGTGCGTGCGCATGTATGCATGTACAGTGAAACAAAGTTTGTCAGCTTTTTCAATTCATTGAAAATTCAAAAAAAAAATCTATTTTGATTCTATTCAGGTCAGCTTTTTTCCCTCCAGAACTGCCAGGGAACTGGGGGGGTGGGGGGGACCAGTTATTCACCTAGTTTTACTTAGAGGTGAACAGTAAAAAGTTATCCAACCATCTGTCCTTTGAACTGGCTCATTCTTTACAAAGTATAGCTGAATATGCAGCAAGGAGAGACAGTATGAGAGTCTGGATCTAGATACAGACTAGGTTCAATGGCACCCTCTTGTAATTTTTCTTGTGAAATTTTGGCCAATTTGGCCCATATCCAAACCAGAGTGGGAAGACTGATTCCATGTTGATCCAAAACCAGAAGGAGCCTAAGTTATCTGGTCAGTTTCAATGGTTCAAAACCAGCCATCCATCCGGATATTTAGGAAGTTGAGATTTGAGGTTCCCATCAGGCTCATTTCTAATTTTAACAGGGATTCAGATTAAAGGGAGAAAGGCATCATAGCTGGGTTATCTGAGCCACATTAGGATGTAACACACACTGCCAAGAAGGCATCCAGAATCCTAATTCAAACAAATTAATGGGTATCAGACAGTTTGATGGTGTTTTATATTTCCTTTAAGTGTATTCATTCCAAAGCCTACATTAAACCACCTGTTTTGCTTGATTTAACAGGGTACTGCCTTCATGGCTATCAAACTGTAATAATCAGCTGTCAGAACACCGAGGTCTCCTGTTGAGAACATTAGCAGTCACTATGGGGTCCCTGGACCAATCACAGTTGTGGGACAAACATGATCCCCACTTTCTACTATAGGACCTCCTGCTTAGAGTTTATAGTCATTAACACACAGGAGTACCACCTCTTGTTCGGCAGCAGGGTAGTACAAGTCATGGAACTGAACAAAGACCACCATCAGAATAGCCTCAAAGTGATAAGAGGGAGAACAGTCACCTTGGGCCATGGCTGGTATTCCAAAAGAATAAAAGGACATTTCAAGGAGATGGATGCCTAGAGGACAAGCTGAAATTAAAAGCAGACCCCTCCCTGCTGCCCCCCCACACACACACACGCATAGCCTGTGAGAGACTGAAAACAGAGTTTTGTTAGATCAGGTGAAGCCACTGAAGAAGTAATGGGCAATCCTGCAAAGAGGTGGCATTTCTACACCTACTGAAACTAGCACAGAGAAGATCAGCAGCCTAGTAGTGGCGATAAAACCATCAGGTAAACTGAGGATCTGTATTGACCTTAAACCACTGAACAGAGCATTGAGGAGAAGTCACTACACATTACAAATAACTAAGGACATGCTACCCGATTTACCCAGGGCAACAGTGTTCACTGGCAAAAGAATGGATTGTGGCACATTGAGTCATCCAGCGACCTCACGAACTTTGCTATGCCTTTTGGCCAGTACCGCTGGATACAAATGCCTATCAGCAGGCCTGACTCAGGAGAGTCAAAAGAAATAAGGTTTATGAATAATACAGGGGACCAACAGGACAACACAAAGGAAGCCACAGGGTAGAAGGAAGTCTCCCACCAACAGTGGTAACACAAGCAAGAAGTGGGAGACTGGTTCAGACTCAGCACATTCAAAGGACTGGGAGGCCTAAGAGGTAGCAATGGGACGCTGGTAAAGGCTATGGCCCTAGGATGGGCAATGTACCTCTGGTCACCACATCAGCAAATGTTGGCACAGACAAACGTTGAAAGAAAAGGTGCCAGAACTTGGAGGGAGGAGCACAGGCTGCAGGAGAGAAGTGTTTGGAAGAGGCGCTAGGAACCAAGTATGTGGGCACATGGCTCGAATGCTAGCTGCAGTCGCAGCATCATTGTAAAGTGCTCTTAATAAGAAGTCTGTTTAGTTTTACAAATGTGGAGACCTTGTGTTATTCCCTGCACAAAGTACATGAAATAATGTATTGTTTTCCCTACTTCACAGATGAAAATGGAGGCAAAAGAAAGATTAAGTCACTTGCCTGAAGCCACATAAGAAATTTCAGACATAGCAGATCTGGGTTCCCTGCTTAAGTCCCAGTCGAGTGGCTTACTGCATTTGTTCTAACAGTCACCTTTCTACAGTCATTTCTGTAGCAGTGTTTGAATATAGATGTGATGCACTTTATGCCATGCCCCCCTTCACTGCTAATAATTGAAAAGGGGGTTGGGGAAGGAATTGAATTAAAGCAGATCTTCACTTAGAGTGGCAAGGAGGTAGAGAATTTGAGAACTGTTCTGTAGTGAGCAGTAACAGAATTACATGGAGTGAAAACACTTCAACCTTCCTGGACATTCTACAACAGATTTAAAGGTAGCTATACTTGAACAAAAAAAAAAACAAACAAACAAACAAAAAAACACTTCAGAAACAGACTTCAAAGAGAAACAGCAAAACTAAACTTCATTTGCAAATTTAATACCATTAATTTGGGCTTGAATAGGGACTGTCTGGCTCATTACAAAAGCAGCTTTGCCTCTCCTGGAATTGACACCTCATCTATTGTAGTCCACTCCCAACTTCTACCATGATCAAATTGGCCCTGTCAACACTGGTTCTCCACTTGTGAGGTAACTCCCTTCCCTTCATGTGTCATTATATAATGCCTGAATCTGTACTTTTCACTCCATGCACCTGAAGTGGTGTTTTACCCATGAAAGCTTATGCCCAAATAAATATTAGTCTTTAAGGTGCCACCAGACTCCTTGTTGTTTGTGGATACAGACTAACAGGGCTACCTCCTGATACTTAACTTCTAGCAGGTGTTGGAACCTTGCAGGGAGATGCTAATGGGGCCCTGCTGACTCACTGTCAGGTGTAGCTGGCTATCTCCACTATGGATATAAGAAAAGGCCTTCAGGGCATGGGAAGTTAGGTTGTGAAACCCTAAGGGCTTCATGCCTGGGGAGAAGGCTTAGCTGAATTTGTTAATAAAGCCATATCCCAGGATTGGGGCAAGATTGGCCCTATACAGCATGTATTGACTACATGTGGAGTAGGATCACAACAGCACCTGTTGACAGACCACCTGGCCTGCTAGTCCACAGAGGGTAAATCAAAACACAGAGAGCTCTATTGGATGCATCAGTAACTATTGGCCTGAGTCAGTTCTCCTTAGCTGGCTGGTAGGCTGCCTTCCCCCCCCCCCCCCCCCCCAGTCTTCTTCCTTGCTGACTTTTCCAGATAATTTTATCACTGGAGGGTGCTGGTAATTTTCATTTAAGGGCATAAGGCCATTGTGTCCTAAGCAGAAACACACACAACTGCCTTCTAAATTACTGACAGGTGACCTCAGGAAAGGAGCCACAGACTTTGTATTTTAAATACAAAAGCCTCTGCTGGGGGCAGTATTAGCCAGTGACAGATGTTAGTCATGTCACGTAATGCGCTACCAGAAGGTGCTCAGATACTGCAGTGATGAGGGCTGTATAAGAACCTATAAAGAATAGAAAACTACTATTCATAATACCAATCACTATTAGTAGAGGTTTCCACCCCAAGTACCTGGTCCTGGAGAGTGACACATAATCCACATTGTAACTGTTTGAGATTGTGTTATGCTTTTATGAAAAACTGAGTTAATTGCGTGATACTGCAGTTACCCTGGTCAGATTTTGGGAGTAAATAGTATGTATTACAATGTGTATTAAATAATCAGAGGCTTACACATAGTCACCTAGTCACAGACATGTTTTAACTATGCAGTTTTTATAAAGCTTGAGTAGATATGAATTTTAGTTTATTAATTGATTTTCACTCACTCATTCTGATTTCTCTAATAAATAGAAAGGGAGTACCCGTGGCACCTTAGAGACTAACAAATTTATTAGAGCATAAGCTTTCGTGAGCATAAGCTCACTTCATCGGATGCATTTGGTGGAAAAAGCAAAGGAGAGATTTATATACACACACACAGAGAACATGAAACAATGGGTTTATCATACACACTGTAAGGAGAGTGATCACTTAAGATAAGTCAAATGCATCCGATGAAGTGAGCTGTAGCTCACGAAAGCTTATGCTCTAATAAATTTGTTAGTCTCTAAGGTGCCACGGGTACTCCTTTTCTTTTTGCGAATACAGACTAACACGGCTGCTACTCTGAAACCTCTAATAAATAGAATGCTGTATTAGCAAAATGCTTTGTTACATATTTGCCCAAGAGATGTGAATAGTTCTAAAGGAACTGGGTTGGTCCCTTGACTAAGTAATACTAAACAAGTCCCAATTTCACCTCAGGATAAATACAAGGTTGGGAGAGATGAAAGACCATTACCCCTTATCATTAGTTATTAATTCCCTGGAGATATCACTTATCTAACCAAATGCTGCTGTGCCTTCAGGGTGCTCTGGAAGATACAAGTGCTGAGAATGCAACAATCATTTAGCAAATGATGTATACAGCAGGAAGTTAGAATTCTATTTTTCATTGTCAGTATTCTATTGGATTTGTGTATGCATTTTCATGAAAAAAATCCCCCTCCCCCTGAAGTATAGTATATACTAGATATACTGCCTAATTAATTCCAAGCTAAGACCCTGATTCTGTATTAGGATTTGCAAGCAAGGATGCCTGCACTTATGCAGAGTTCATTGGAAGTCAGACTTCCAGATCTCAATACAGGATCAGAGCCCAATCCCTGAGAAGAAAGCAGAATAACCTAATAGTTCTAAACCAGTGGTGGGCAATCTGCAGCCCACAGGTGGCCCATCAGGGTAATCCGCTGGCAGGCCAAGAGACAATTTGTTTACAGTGACTGTCCACAGGCATGGCTGCCCACAGCTCCCAGTGGCTGCAGATCACTGCTCACAGTGAATGAGAGCTGCGGGAAGCGGCGCAGGCCGCCCACCACTGTTCTAAATGCTGCCCCTAGTACGCAGCTGGGCTATACACTGAAGATATTGTTGGAGGCTGAAGGAAAAGCAGCTCACTCCTGTACCATTAAGCAGCATTGTTATGCTTTGTTTACTTGGTCTGGCTGGCGCCACTTCCCGCAACTCCCATTCTCCGGGAATGGTGAATCATAGCCACTGGAAGCTGCGAGCGGCCGTACATGCAGACGCTCTGGTAAACAAAGTGTCTCGTAGTCTGCCGCGGCTTACCATGAACAAACCGTGAACCAAGTTTGGGAACCCCTGCTTTATACTATTAGCCAAAACCTTATCATTGGGATAAGACTTGGCCCATCGGCTCTTTGGTATTGTGTCCAAATTCACACCATAGTAGAATCCCATAAACACAAATACCCAGAAGCACCAAGATGAATAGAATCGCATCCTCTACCATTTGGCTTCCCCTTCTGAAAGATAAAAATGAAAGACTTTCCTTTTCAAAACAAGCTTGTTTTATTTTAACTATATATAACTTTTGGTAAAAACCTTTAAACAAATTATAAAATTTATGAAATATAAAATGAAATTCAATTCATATCTTATTTTATCTCCCTACGCTAATTTAACATAACTATTTTTTAATTAACAATTTTATAATATTTAGATTTTAAGAAAACATTCAATAGAATTATATTGCAGCCCATAAGGCTCGGTGATTCAGATCTATGAGACAATTTAAGATTCTAATAATATCTACCCTGATGATTCCATAGCCTCCCACGCCCCTGTGCATTAGGCCAAATCAAGTTAGAATCAACTGATTGCCTATGCGAACAGACATGGGCTGGCTGATATAGATGGCGATTTGTCCCCTTACCCCATTTACCATCATGGTAGGGCCCTGAGATCTATACTGATGTCTAGATTCAGTATGGACATTGATGACCCTGTGTCTATATGGCAGAGCATCCCTACTGTAACACCTGGGTCATTCTGGACTATCAGGACCAAAGGTCTTCCTTGCGGGTCTAATATCAATTGGGTTATCATTAGGAGAGCTACTTCTTTCTCCTCGTCCTCAGCTGTTTCTTCTATTCCGCTCTCTGCTGATTTTGATTTGTCACTGTCTTTCTCTATATCACCGATTACATCTTGTAATTCCTTCTCATTCATGTCCATTACATTCAACATATCCTATTTATTTAAATCTGATAGGTTCTTAAACCATTCACCTGCCATTATCTCCTGTTTTATTCTTTTTTTGATACTCTGTTTTTCTGAATTGCTACTCTTCCTTTTCCCTATTTATTTTAGAACAAAAAGGGAGTTATCACTCTACTATTACTAACTTATTTGTTAGTTCAACTTATTCTTATATTTACTATTAGTATTGTTACTCTTATTATTAAACTTAACTTATACTCTATACTTATAACTACTCTTATAACTATACTCAATATCTGTCTATTAACATCTGAACCTTCTGTATCATATACTTTTCTTACTTCATTGCATCTTATCCAGCATTCCATAGTACTTTTTGCTTTTATCATCTATCATACAATTCAACCTTTGTCTATCATACTATTTGTCTATCATACAATTCAACCTTTTTATAATATCTATACCAATGAGTCCTCTACTACCAAATCCCATATTTGCTAAACCAAATTGCACATTTGTTGCACAAATTGCACATCAGTATTAATGGACAGAGGAATACTTAAGGGAACTGATATCTGTTCTCTCAATAGTCCCGTAAGTGTGTATGTGTCTCCTGACATATATCATGTAATATCCACATCTACTGCTGTATCATCATCAAAACTAGTGACCCCATATGCCTATAGCAGAGCGTTTCAATTTCTGCCTCAATAATTTGGATTGGAACTATCGGTCTCATGTACAGATCTAAATATATCTGGGACACAATTAGAGGGGGAGGTCTTCTTCCTCCTCAATCTCACTTACTTCACCTGTATCTTTCATCCACTGCTGCATCTAGTCTTAACTTCATCTATTGGCAAATCTACATTTAATAAATCTGTTTTCTTAGTCATCTCCTCTTCCTCCATTTTCAGGATTTCCTCAAACTAAGCTACCATTTTTCTATTTATTCTATTTTTCCCTTTTTCTTTCTCTAGCAAATAAAAAGACCAATCACTAGTTTATTCATATGTAGATATATTTTATTAACAATACTCTCTTTACTTTTCCCAGAGGATATTTCTATCTAAATCTATTGCACAACGTAAGTCCATTCTGTTCCAACTCCATAATTCCAAAACATATATTGTATATTTCCTTGTTTCCTATCTTAACATCCAATGGGATTGTTAGGGATTTCACTTTTTATTCCCAATGCTCCTTGTACTTCAGCTATATCTGAGGAGAAATAGGGTAAGAATTTTGAGTTATATATATTGTTTAAAATGGAATAGGAAGATCCTGTGTGTAGATATCCCACTTGATATATTTTCCCTTTATGTACATTATAACCACTGGTCTTCCACACTGATCTTTACATAAAGGACATATGACTTGAAGGGCATGTCCTTCCATTTGATAAACTACAGCTTCCATTTTGGATGATTGGTCCACCCTTGAATTCTGACTAGTTGGTTCAAGAACAGGAACATTTTCCAGGAACTCCTAACTCTGCTCTGTCCAGGTAGAGAAGCTGAAGTTGGATACCACTCTTCTTTATCCCATATCTCATTCAATACTTTTCTGCATTTTTTTCCTCTTATCTTTTCTGATCCTATAATAAGATAAGGAGTACTTGTGGCACCTTAGAGACTAACAAATTTATTAGAGCATAAGCTTTCGTGAGCTACAGCTCACTTCATCGGATGCATTTGGTGGAAAAAACAGAGGAGAGATTTATATACACACACACACACACACACACACACACACACACACACACACACACAGAGATCATACACACTGTAAGGAGAGTGATCACTTAAGATAAATCACCAGCAGCAGGGGGGGGGGGAGGGAGAAAGGAGGAAAACCTTTCATGGTGACAAGCAAGGTAGGCTAATTCCAGCAGTTAACAAGAATATCAGAGGAACAGTGGGGGGTGGGGTGGGGTGGGAGGGAGAAATACCATGGGGAAATAGTTTTACTTTGTGTAATGACTTATCCATTCCCAGTCTCTATTCAAGCCTAAATTAATTGTATCCAGTTTGCAAATTAATTCCAATTCAGCAGTCTCTCGTTGGAGTCTGTTTTTGAAATTTTTTTGTTGAAGAATAGCCACTCTTAGGTCTGTGATCGAGTGACCAGAGAGATTGAAGTGTTCTCCAACTGGTTTTTGAATGTTATAATTCTTGACGTCTGATTTGTGTCCATTCATTCTTTTACGTAGAGACTGTCCAGTTTGGCCAATGTACATGGCAGAGGGGCATTGCTGGCACATGATTAACTTAGGCTTGAATAGAGACTGGGAATGGATGAGTCATTACACAAAGTAAAACTATTTCCCCATGGTATTTCTCCCTCCCACCCCACCCCACCCCCCACTGTTCCTCTGATATTCTTGTTAACTGCTGGAATTAGCCTACCTTGCTTGTCACCATGAAAGGTTTTCCTCCTTTCTCCCTCCCCCCCCCCCCCCGCTGCTGGTGATTTATCTTAAGTGATCACTCTCCTTACAGTGTGTATGATCTCTGTGTGTGTGTGTATATAAATCTCTCCTCTGTTTTTTCCACCAAATGCATCCGATGAAGTGAGCTGTAGCTCACGAAAGCTTATGCTCTAATAAATTTGTTAGTCTCTAAGGTGCCACAAGTACTCCTTTTCTTTTTGCGAATACAGACTAACACGGCTGCTACTCTGAAACCTATAATAAGATAGATAACTATTTTTGTTTTGCCTTCCACCTTTTTAACTGATGAGTGAAACCATTTTGACACTTTCCTTTTTCATTGTCGGATATCCAATTGATACACTGTAGGACTTGCTTTATTGACTATTCTAACTGGTCCTTCTCAAATGGAGCATAAGATGACCTTTACGTGTTTGCACATGACCATATCACCAATCTGCTATTCTTGAGGGTGCAAGATTGGTCCCATTTTCCTATCCATTTACTTTGTGTTATTTCTACCTGTTTATGCATTTCAGCAATAGATTCTAGTAATTTCTGCATCTGTTAGTCTTTTAACACCCTAGGTTGTAATCCATCTGTGGGTGTACAATTACCATCATTGTCCAGGCCACTTCATATCTCTCCCCGTCATGGCTTTAAATGGAGTTACACCATGGGATGCTATAGTTCCTCTAATAGCCATCAATATTAGTGGTAGTTTCTAATCCAATCTTTACTCTGTTGATTTACTGCTTTCCTTGGAGAAGTTTTTATTGTTCTATTGCAGGGATTCTCAAACTGGGGGATGTGACCCCTCAAGGGGTCACAAGGTTATTACTTGGGGGTCATGAGCCATCAGCCTTCACCCCAAATCCCATTTTGCCTCCAACATTTATAGTGTTAAATATTTTTAAAAATGTGTTTAATTTATAAAGGGTGGGGGAGTCGCACTCATAGGCTTGTTGTTTGAAAAGGGTCACCAATACAAAAGTTTGAGAACCACTGTTCTATTGGTCCTTTCTACCTGTCCTGAAGTCTGAGGATGTCCAGCTATATGCAATCTTTGTTTAATGCCAAAAGCTTGGCACAATCCTTTTGTAATTCTCCTATCAAGTGAAGTGCCTGATCTGAATCTATTTCTTTAGAGATACCCCATCTTGTAATAACTTGATCCACCAGAACTCTAGCTGTGGTTAATGCTGTATTATTTCTTGTGGGAATTACCTCCAACCACTTAGTAAAAGGGTCCAATATTACCAAACAATACTGATTTCCTTTTGCAGTTTTTGCCAATGGACCAATAAAATAGATTTCCAACCTAGCCCATGAACCCTCTCTTCTCTGATGTCCTAATGGTCCTTTTGTGATTTTAGTATCTGCATTATTTGCTGTACAGGGTAAACAATTGTTTACATATTGTTCTACATCTGCCTTCATATTTGGCCATTAACCTGCCATTTGCAGTCTATTGAGGGTTTTATCTATTTCCTCTTCTATGTTCATTATGTACCAGTGAGATCATTTCAGTTCTAACTTAGTTTGGAACTAGCCATATACAGACATATCCTCTTCTATTTTGGTTAATAATACTAATCCTGTTTCATGCTGCCAGATTTTTCATCCTTGGGGTCTCTTTTGATACCAGTTTTTGTATCTCAGGGTCTTTTCTTTGTAAAGCTGCTAAATCAATTTTCTCTCTCTTTTCTCCTTCTCTCTTAGCTATTGGGATTGATTGGGGTTGTGGTTGCCATACTATCCCCTCCTTGGCTCCTTCTTTAGCTTGTTCATCTGCCCTCTTATTCCTTTGACCCCTTCAATATTTTTCTTATGGACTTTTACTTTTCCTATTAATACTGGGTGTGTCCTTTTCTGTGCCAATACTCACAAATATAATCAACTTTTCAGCATGAGCACTGTATTTGCCATCTGCTTATTTCATGCCCCTCTTTTGCCATTGGGGCATCCAATCTACAATAGCCCTTAAGACCATAAAGAATCTGTGTAAATAGCCACTGTTTCATTTGCTGGAGTATTTTCCAATGCTACAGTTACTGCTGGAATTGTAACTGTCTGTGCTGAATGAGGTTAACATGTTCTTTTGACCACTTCATTAGATATCTTTACATCTGCATATTCCATGTATGCCTGGCCTTCCTTGTAAAAACTTGAACCATGCACAAACCAAATTGCATCTACTTTATCCATGATTTTGCTCAGCATTGCTCCACCTTGGAATAATGTAGATCCTTCAGGAGGGATCTCTGGAAAAGGACATTCATGCTCCCCTTCAATTATGAGGCCATGAGGAACTCGTGATAAACTTGGAAACTTTTCCATTGTTACTTTATTCAGCAAGGCTAACATCCATTTTGCTAATCTAGAACTAGACATATGTCCATCATTAATTTTTCCTGTTAATACATATTTCACAGGAGAATAGGATATCTTAAGAAGCACTGGGGATAGTCCGACTAAATACTCCCAGTGTTGCAAGGCCCAAACCAAGGCTAATACCTCTTTCTCACAAGGAGTAAATTCTTGTTCCACTCCATTCAGAACCTTAGAGGCATATGCCTCTTGTCAAAGACCTGTACCATGGTCTTGACTCAATACAGCACTCATTCCAGTACTGGTAGTAGCCAGTTGGAGTACAAACGGTTGTCCTACTTCGGGGTATGCTAAAGCTGGGGCTTGTACTAATGCTTTAAGCTCCATAAAAGCTTCCTGCTGTTCTATTCCTCATTACCCTTTTTTAAAACAACAGATGCAGTGGGCTGGCTTTCTATGCATAATTCTCTGGAAAAATTAGTCATACCCAAAAATGACCTTAAAGTAGATACATCTGTAGGGGCTGGTAATTTTTGCAACAATTCTCTCCTTTGTTTAACTGGTGATCGTCCTTCTTGTCCCAACATCACTCATAGGTAATTTACTTGTTGTTGGCATATTTGAGCCTTCTCTGGGCTTACCTTAAACCCTGTTTCCTTTATTTTCTGTAATACTTGGTCAAATATTTCTAAGTTCTTTTCCTTAGTTTTTGTGCTTATAAGGATATCTACATGCAATATGATGTTATCCTTATTAGGCATGTTATCCCACATTTTGTTCATGTGCATGTGGCAGAGCGCAGTTGAGATGCAGAATCCTTGGGGGGTTTGAGTGAAACTGAACTGTCTTCCCTGGAAGGTAAAGGCAAATGTGTACCAAGAGTCTGGGTACAAAGGAATTGCAAAGAATGCATTGGCTAAATCCAGGACAGTGAACCATTGTGCTCCTCCCATAATGGAAGCAATTCAGGATTCTTTGCTACCACTGGAGCAATTATTGGAGTTACCTTATTCAATGGCCTCAGATAATTGGTTAAATCTCCAAATTTTACCATTTGCGTTCAAAACTGGCCAAATAGCAGCATTAATTGTACTTTGTTGCTCCACAATTACTCCTTGATCCAAAAGCCCTTGGATAGTTTTCATTAAACTAGGTTCTGCTTCCTTGGGGTACTAATACCATCTTTGAGGTGGGGGATCGGGTCCAGTGATCAATACTTCTATTTTTCCACATTCCACCTTATTAGTTGTCCAGATTTCCTTATACTTTTGTGCTATTTCCAGAACCTCTGTCAACCAATCAGGCCATTTTATCTCTTCAGCAGCCTTGATAGCAGTTAACCTAGATCCTGCCTCAACAACAATTGGTTGATTTTCTGTTCTGATCCTATTAGAAGGTATTTCCCATAATACCTTATTTACCAAATGCACTGTCAACTCAAGTTTACCTAACACAACAATATCAATTTTTTTAATCACCATCTTAGTTCAAACCAAACTGCTATTTACCTTGTTTTCACCCAATTGAAAAGAACTGAAGCACTAAACAGCCCTCTACTCTGCTTCATTAAATCCCTGCAGTTTTCTGACTATCACAGGAGGTCCTAATAAATCCTTATTCTTTGTATTAACTACAGAAAATATGGCACCTGTGTCTATCAACATGTTTTGTCTGAACTCTCCCCTATTAAATTCCACATGTACAGTGGATCTCCCCCAGTCATCTTTTTGTAAGTGTGCTACTAAATTAACTTGATCTTCTTTTGCCAATAGTGAGGAGATGGGGACACTTGGCCTCCCTATACCTGATTTCTAGGGTGTGATGGAGCCATAGACATGCTCATCTCATGGTGTGTCAATCTTCGAAGTATCTCTTCTGTAGGTAACCCAGCGATTTGTTTGTAAGGTTCATACTGCAGCAATTTTCTCCATAGCCAATTTCTTCCTTTCCTATCCTCTTGCTTTAACTCCCCTTTATTTTGTTGGTTCTGCTAATTTCCTTGTCCTTTGGTACCATTATTAGAGAAAGTTATTACCAATACTTTTTCAAGTTTTCCTTTCTGAGGTGATTTTGAAGGTGACATGGTGTCCCTCTGTATCTCATACAATCTTTTTACTTTATTTTCTATAATGTGCAAAGGAGTTTGCTCAGGATCATCAGAGACCATTGTCATTCTGATGATTGGATCAAAGCCTAGCATTAATGCTCTTTTAAATGGTGGGAAATCATATTAGTTGATATCCCAATGGAATGATTCCTGCATTTTTGTACAATAAATTTCTTCCTAACTATATATGGTTCAGGTCTTTCCTCTGGTCTTTGCTTCTCCTGATGTAACCATACCACTGGATCTTCTCCAGGAAAGAACTTCTAAATTTCTCTTCCTATTAAGTCAGTGCCAGCTTCTCATCCTCCCTATATGTCATAAGGAAGTCCAGAAATCCATCCAAATTCATTCACTCTTATTAATGCAGAGAAATCACTTCCCATTAATCCAGGTATCCCTGTTTTAGCTAACCATCCAATCACTCTGTTCTTGTTCAAAGGACCCATGGATTTTCCTAGAGCTCTAATTTGCTCAAAGGTATAGGGTCTTTCCTCTACCCACTCTTCTGTACCATCTCTGTCTCTTTGTGCAGTAGTTTTGACTACTGTGGAGGCAATTGGAGCTAGGGGAGGTGGCCTTTGATATTCTTCCAGCTCTTCTCTTGATGAGGTGTGAAATTCTGGAATAGATTCTTTGGGATACTCATTACAATGAGGAGGACCCATGTCTTCTGCAGCTGATTCCTCCTCTTCCTCACGTAGGGATTTTATTGCTGCTATGGCTTCCCTGTTGCTTTTCAATTCTTCCTCTACTGTGTGACTTTTCCTTCTACATGCTTCATGATTTAATTTTCTTTCCTTTTTTTGCATCTGAGATGATCAATTTCACTGCAGCTTCTCTATCAATTGCCTTCTGTTTCCATTCTTTAAATTCTACTGTTAGTTTCTCCTGCTTCTCTTATTTGATTTAGTTCCTTTTGTGACTCATCTGAAGTGATTGAGTCAGAAGAGTGGCTCTCAATGTTTCAGCTTTCACTGTTAGATTGGCTTTTTCTTTTCTTAGTTTTTAGTTCCTTCAATGCTTTATTCATTTCTATATCTAGAGTTGTGGCTGTAAGCAAGAGTTCTTGCAAGGCAACACGCTTCTTTTCCTTTTTGCTTGGTTCCCTTGAGAGCAAGCCTCTCTTCTTCGGTTGGATCCATTGTTGCTAGGCACTGGGCTGAATAAAAACGTCTTTTCAAAAACCCCATCCAATTTTCTTTACAAAATTCTCCAAGCTGTTTTTCAACATCATTTCTGAATCATCATCACACCTCAGTTTCCCTTTCATGGTAATTTTGAACTACTGATCCCAGTTGTTGAGCATCTTCACTATCTACAATTGCCTTGTAATAAAATTACTGATACATCAGTAAGGCCGCTGCAAATATCCGATCCCAATAGACAAAGTTTACTGTGATTTATATACACTTTTTGCTTCCCAATCCCTCAGAACAGGAAAGTAAAACAAACAAAAATAAGAGCAAAAGTTTCTACTTCCAAATCTCTCAGAATAGGAAAGCACAAACAATTTCAACTTTCCTGTCCCTCAGAACAGGAAAACAATTAGGTTCACAATAGTCTCAAGATTATCTACTGTACAGCAATTACTTTTGAGATCTTATGAACAAAATCTTTTATTTACCTTAATTATCTACCTTTTATGGTCTTACCTTTGATGTAACTTTTTTTTCTTAATCAAAAAAAAAATCAGTAAGAAAGACTAGAGAAAGGAAAGAGAAGAAAATTAAAAACAACAAGAGAAGAGAAAGAAAAGGGGGGAGAATTACTGCTTGTCTATTTGGAGAGGAAGATGATGTATGTCTGTATTTGTGCGAGTTTTTTCATGAAGTTGACAGATTTCCACTCTATACGGCTAAATTCAGTGCCTTGCATAATCACAGGTTTCAGAGTAGCAGCCGTGTTAGTCTGTATTTGCAAAAAGAAAAGGAGCACTTGTGGCACCTTAGAGACGAACAAATTTATTAGAGCATAAGCTTTCGTGAGCTACAGCTCACTTCATCGGGTGCCTTAGGGTTTTAATAGTACCTTCGAGCCCACCCCATAAGGGGCACCAATTTGTTACCCCCAAAATTTGGAGCTAAGGCACTTCAGCATTGGTCTGCCTATAATTCCAAATTGATTCGTTAATTTATTCTGTCCAAATGGGAGAAAGGTAGTGACCAACCTTTAGGAAATTGCCAGGAAGTTTGTCTCTAACTTGCAGAGGACTCCCCAGAGCAGACTAATCCTGCTAACCTTTGAAAGGACAAGGATATAGCCCTTCAATCAAGGATAGGCACACAGCAGTAATGCTTCGGGAAAAAAAAAAAAAGTCTTATTTATTAAGAGAAAGTTAGATGGTTACAATATATCTAGTAAAGTAAGTAAAAAGAAAAGAAAAAGAAATTACAATGTATAGTAGGCAATAAGGCACAACTGGATTACTTTTAAGGTCTTCCATTTAAATGGTACAAGAGACTACACAAACTGTTAAGACAAATACAATGTTGCAATATCAGTACACTCTGAACCTTTCATACAGATGCATAAGCCCTCTAATACAATAACCTTAGACTCATGACAATGTAACATATAAGTACCCTATGCATAAAACAGTGCTACAATATAGCATTAAACAAACATTAAACAATTAAGAATTACCATTCTGCAAGCAGTGGCTGGCTGCTCACACGAGGGGGTGGGGCAGTTCTCACTCAGCAGCAGGCATCTGGCTTTATTGACAGGCATACACACAAGCGGTATTATAAAATAAGCAAAAATCAGACTTACACTCCTTCTCTCAACTTCCTCTGGCTCATCTTAGGTCCTTCTGATCTGTCACTCTCTTGCTTTCCAATCTCCGATCGTTCCCATCTATCTCTGCTCTTCTTCCGCTACTGCTTCTCTATGGTCGTCTCCTCTCTTCTCCTTTTCCTGCCATGCACCTTCTGACTGGCCAGCTCTTCTTCTTATAGTCAGTTTTCTGATCTTTTCTGATTGGTTGACTTTTCAAGCTGCCTGTTCCCTGTGGGGGTGGCAACTCATTCAGCCAATCAGCTTTGACCTTACATCAGAGCTACTCCTCCTTCTGCCCCCCTCCCTGCAGGTGTTTTGAGTCATTCTCCAGACCTTTGTTCAACTCTTGTTTTTGACTTATTGATGGTTAATTTAACCTGTGTCCTCCATCTTGGGAATTCCTAATAGAGAATAATAGCAGCGACCATGTTGGATTTTTAACTACAAACTGTCATTAATTATAATTTACCTAAAGTATCTAGCCTGAAACTAACTACAGTTTTATGCAAGCCAAAGCACTCTGATTCTAACATTACCTTTGTTAAGCTGATTGCGGGAAGTGAATGTTTCAGCAATTTAAACCGCTCTGACATTTTTCCTTGCAAGCAGATGCATTCTTATGCTTCTTTCCCAGGTACTGCCAGTCATCACCCAGAAGTCAAGTAAGTGAAAAGAAGAGAAAAGAAAAGAAAACCTCTGGTAACAGTGCCACGGGGCATGGACAGTATCTGCCCTCCCACCCTGGCTCCTTCTTTTGTGAAATAACTGAATGATCACAACACTAACCAAAACATTCTGGCTGTAGTCTGTGGCAAATAGAATTTCACAATCCTGTCTGTCAAATGCAGACAACTCCAAAGCACATGCCCCAGACAAGCTGTCTAAATTAGCCCTGAAAGACACACAGCTTCAAACCCAAGGCTCCAGTTCAGAAAAGCACTGGTGCCAATGGAATTTAAGCAAGTGCTTAAAGTTAAGCACATGCTTGGCTGCTTTCCTACACGGGCATCTTTAACTGAATTGGGGCCTAAATACTGCTAGAATGACAGCCTTAACCTCAACCATTAATTAAAATTAAAACCAATCAGCAGAAAGAAAATACACAGCAGAACTAACTGGGCTAGATCAATAGAGGATTCAGTATTGAAAACACTCACTTACCTTTCTTATTGAAAAATATGATGGATATGGCTTGATACTGATGTCAGTGGGATTAATCAACTTGGTAAAGACCATTTATGTGATTAATGTCTTGTAAGATTTGGTCCTAAAAGGAGCAGAAGCATTCGCAACACTGTCCTATATACTATCCATTCTGAAAATGTGTCCCTCTTCTTCTTTATTGTAGTATAAATCTCTTTTCAGCAGGGCTGTGGAATTCTGTGGTAGCAGGCCATATGTTAACTGGTACCACAAGCATTTGTAAGGAGGCTGTGTTAAAGGGGCTCTAGAAACTGTGAATCTGAATTTCCTGACCAAAATTATTTGTCACTTATGACATAAAAGTTAAGTGAAAACTTTTGATTTCATATTTACCTAGGGGTTATAGGCCTTCTCCTACATCCACTGAACTCAGTGAGACACCTTCATTACTTCAGCAATGCAAGGTCAGGCTGTAAGGTAATATATGAGCACCTGAAAACTACAGATATACACATGAGTGTTTCAAAGACTATTTATTTGCCACCGAGACTCCATGTGTCAGTTTAAGTGTTTTTGACATCAGTGAGACTAAGCATGGATAGGCCAGAGATTAGAACTCTAGCCTAGAACTTGGAAGAAGTAGTTCCTATTCCTCCAAACATTTCCTGTATGACTTTGGGCAAGTCACTTAGGCTCAGATTTTTTTAAAAAAAAAAAGGTATTTAGGCTTCCATCTCCCATTAATTTGATGAATATGACTTATTGTACTTTATTGGAGGGAATGCTATAATAATGGGGCACATTGTGCTATTACCTATTACGATCATCCAACTATTTCAGAACCATCATTAGACATTGCTAGAAAGTTTGAAACAGAGTTATTAAAACATTAAAGATTCCAATGAGGAGGCATAAGAAATAGTACACTTTTAATACTGGGGTAGTAGGCAGAAGTGATATTTGCATGAATAAGGTTGTGTATGAAACACCTCACTCTAAACCACACCACTTTTTAAAGGGCAACTGCTTCCACCCACAGCTAGTAACAATGGTCTGTCCACAGGGCATGAGCTACTTATGAGATGTAATGCATGTAACTTGTCAAGAACTTTGGTGGGTGGAGTGTCTGTCAAGGTCAAATTATTTTTGTCCATCTTGTCCATGAAATTAAATATCAATTGTAAATTGCTAGTGCACTTAAATGTCAATTATAATTTCAATTTAATGGACTTGAATTACTATAATCACTCCTTATTAAGGGTGGTGTTGTTTCTAAGTTACCTTTGAACTCTTAAATACTATGAGCCACACACAATATCCTTGATGACAGAGAATAATACAATATTATGGGCTTGATCCTGGGCCCACTGAAGTCAAAAGTCCTCTCATTGACTCCAATGGACTTTTGAATTGGGCCCTCTGAGTAGCCCCACTCATTTCAGTGGGACTGTTTGCATAACAACTATCAGAAGCAGTTCCTGTTACTTCAACCACAACAACTGAGTAGAAACATAAGGTTTACACATAAACCAACAAGTGACTGACTGGAAAAATATACAGCAATGACCTCAGTCTATAATCAGAACTCTGCATTGGTACCACTGGGAATTTCTGATTATAAATTGATGGCATGATGTGTCTAGCTAATTTGTAATCACATGCACCGGGGGGATGTGATTTGCTGGAAGATGATGGCACACACACTGCCATTAGCAGCAAACATTAGTTGGCAGCAAGTAAGGTCAGTACTTGGAGAAGACACAAGTCTCAGTCAGTGATAAGAGGAACAGTAAGCACCACCCTTCTAGACCTTGCAACATCCCCCTCACCCCCATGTAGAGTCCCATCCTTCACGCTCAGGATCTCTTGTAAAAAGGATGCATCTGCCTTTCTTACTGATCACCTTCAGCTTCCTAGGCCAAACTGCTGTTCCAGACTCTCAGTTCTTTCATAGCTGTGATAGTAGCTGAGCTGTGGGAACAAGCTTAAGGTGTTATAATAATATTGGGCCAGATCCTCAGCTGATCCAAGTTGTACAGTCCACTTCATGTCCTTGATCTTTTCAAACAGAACTGCAGCATACAAATTAGCTGGTGACAAAGGGTGATGATTGATTGAATTGATATCACAACGGCACACTTAAGAGTGACATGAGCTATTGGCCTGCCTCTATTAGTCTATAACCTGAACAATGAGATATGCCCTTAAATAACTAATCTTAACTGCAACCCACTTTCTTCAAATCTGGAAATCTGAAGAGTCTATGATCTGATTATTAAAATCATTTAGGACAAAGGAGTCCTGTCAATGAGAGCTTTTGTTTTAAAGGAGTTGTTATTAAATTCATGAACTAATTAGCAAATTTACAGGTAGAGTCTCAGGCCTGGTCTATATAGTGTAGCTGAAGTCAACGTACTTAGATCTACTCACCATGGTGTCTTTACTGCGGTGAGTCGACTGTTGCCACTCCCCCATTGACTCTGCCTGCCCCTCTCACAATGGAGTAAAAGAGTCGACAGGAGAGTTCTTGGGGGTCGATTTATCGTGTCTAGACTAGACAAGATAAATCGACCCCCCCTGCTGGATCGACTGCTGCCTGCCAATCCAGCGGGTAGTATAGACATACCCTCAGAAAAACCATTGTGTGCAAAAAGAACAAGTTCTGCCAGTTAAGGAGTGGTGCACTGTATTCTCCATGCATGACAGTCTGAATTCCTCCTTTAGGTGCAAAACAACTCAACCTTAATTATGGAGTGACCATCAGCACCTCCATAACAATCATAAATCAGACTGAAAAGAATTTGATCACATGAAAAGCTCTGTGCTACCGTACGTGAGCTGTATAAGCAGTGGAGCACAATAAAGCTGTTGCCTCATATTTGTCATTTCACAGCCCTGCAGCTGGTGTTGCTTTTATTCTGTGTCTTCTGACTGCAAATGCCACATGAAATCAGCACCAGCTACATGATACTTGTACTTCTGTGCTATACAGTCAGTGTATGATTTCAAACAGCAAGTCTGAGGCTTCAGAAGTTTGTAAAGTGTCATAGACAAAGAATTAAGGGTTAGATTGTGCCATTTAGGTACAGCTCATAGTAAGGGGAAAGTCCCAGGGGCAGCAGGATTTCCTTGGTACCTAGACACCACTCATTTGCTAATGCAACACTGTGGAGTACAGCTTTCTGTCCACATCCCTCCTGCACAAGTGGGGAGGGGATCCAGAACCCCATCTCCTGCCTGACCCCTCCCCCCATGTTTGGAATGCATTATGCTCCAAGATGTTACAAACATGACAGTCTCACATGGACCAGCACACAGCCATGGATCCATGTATTCTTCACCCCTCCTTACTTCCTATGGGCCATCATGTGCTGTGGAGCAGTAGTCAGAGAACAGTCCTTGTTTTCTTGCATACAAGGACTGCTGTTTCTTCCTGGCCTTGATATAGAATCATAAAAATGTAGGGCTGGAAGGGAGCTCAAGAGGTCATCTAATCCATCCCCCTGTGCTAAACCAGGACAAAGTATCCCTAGACCATCCCTGACACGTGTTTGTCTAACGTGTTATTAAAAGCCTCCAGTGATGGGGAGTCCACAGCCTGCCTTGGAAGCCTATTTCAGTGCTTCACTATCCGTCTAGCTAAAAAGCTTTCCCTAATATCTAACATTAATCTCCCTTGCTGCAGATTAAGCCCATTACATCTTGTTCCATCTCTAGTGGACATGGAGAACAATTGATCACTGTCCTCTTTTAGCAAGAGCCCTTAACATATTTAAAGACTGTTATCTGGTTTCCCTCTCTCCACCCCTTCTCTAGAAGAAATTTAAGTCATTTTTTAACCTTTCCTCAAAAGGTTTAGAAAACCTGATCTATATCATATTTTGTTGCTCTCTTATGGACTCTTTCCGATACATCCACAACTTTCCTAATGTCAGGCACCCAGAACTGGACACAATATTCCAGCTGAGGCCTCACCAGTGCCAAGCAGAAAGGGACAATTACCTCCCATATCTTATACATATTGCTCCTATTAATATACCCCAGAATATTTTGCAACTGCATCACATTGATGACTCATATTCAGCTTGTGATCCACTATAACCCCTAGATTCTTTTCTGCAATACTCCTGCCTAGGAAATTATTTGCCTTTGTGTAGTACTTCACACTTGTCTTTACTAAATTTCATCTTGTTGATTTCAGACCAATTTTACAATTTGTCAAGATGTTTTTGAATTTTAATCCAGTTTTGAATTCAACCCCTCCCAGCGTGGTGTAATGCACAAGTTTTGTGGGTAATCTCCATGCCATTATCATAAATTTTGAATAGTACTGAGCCCAGGACAGGCTCCCGCATGACCCCACTAGATATGCCCTCCCAGTTTGACATCAACTTTTTCAGCAAGGCAGTTTGATAGCTACTTTTGCAGTCTGGCCTTTCAACCAGTTTTGCACCCAACTTGTAGTCTATATGAAATCACTACATTTCTCTAGTTCATGAGAATGTCACATGGAATCATGTCAAAAGCCTTACTAAAATCAAGAGGTGTCATGTCGATAGCTTCTCCACTATACATTAGGCCAATAACTCAGTTAAAAGAAGGAAATCAATTGGTTTGGCAGGATTTGTTTCACAAATTCATGTTGGCTATTACTTACAGGAACTCCTCACTTAAAGTCGTCCCAGTTAACGTTGTTTCATTGCTGATCAATTAGGGAACATGCTCGTTTAAAGTTGTGCAATGCTCTCTTCTAAGGTCATTTGGCAGCCATCTGCTTTGTCCCCTTTGCCTGCAGGAAGAGCAGCCCGTTGCAGCTAGCTGGTGGGTGGTTGGAACCAGGGTGGACAGGCAGCCATCCACCCATCCGCTCTCTGCTTCCCTAAGTTCCCTATACAGCACCTGCTCAGCAGGCTATCAATTGCGGGCATTTCAGCTGTCCCTGCCCCCACTGCCATGTGTTGCTCCTGCCCTCTGCATTGGAGCTGCTCCCCGAGACTCCTGCTTGCTGTGTGGGGGGAGGGGAAGACAAGGGGGGCTAATGTCAGGGTGTCCCCCTCCCCTCTGCTCCTGCATCCCGCTTACCCCATCTTCCATAGAGCGGGTGGGACACAGCTGCGGTCTCGTCTCAGCTTGCTGATCTAATTAACAAGGCAGTGTACTTCTGACCCCACTCTTCATACTTAAAGGGGAAATGCGCATTTCTATCTCTCAAACACATACAGGGCGTATGTCTCTGTCTCTGTATGCCCTCCCTCCTTTCCTGCTGCCTTGTAGAGTGTGAGAGTTAACCCTGAGGGCTCAGTCAATTGCTAGTTCATCATTTAGCAGTAAGGCATTCCCTGGGAAATATCCCACCCTCTGACTCCTCCCCCTCAACCAAGCTTCACAATCATCATCACTGTGTACCAGTATTAACTTGTTTGTTTAAAACTTATACTGTGTGTGTGTTTAGTCTTTTGTCTGGTGAAAAAAAATTCCCTGGAACGTAATCCCCTCATTTACATTAAGTCTCATGGGGAAATTGGATTAAGTTAACATCATTTCGCTTAAAGAGCATTTTTCAGGAACATAACTACAATGTTAAGTGAGGCGGTCCTGTATTATTCTATTATCCTGTAGATAATTACAAATTGATTTAATAATTTATTTGTGTATCTCCTCAAGTATCAAAATTAAGCTAACTGGACTATAATTCCCCAGATTTTCTGTTCCCCTTTTCAAAGACCATTACTATGTTTTCACTTCTCCAGTCCTCTGAGACCTAAGCCATTCTCCAGGAGTTTTCTAAGATAATCTCAGAACTGTTAGCTATTGCTTCAGCTAGTTCTTTATGTGCCCTAGGGTGATTTCATCAGGCCCTACTGATTTAAAAACATCTCACTTATCCAAGTATTCTTTAATATTTATCATGAACCATACCACCCCTGCTTTGTACACCCATTTAAATAAATGGAAGATTCTGGTCCTAAATGAATCAGCAACAGATCATCCTATAAGGTTTTCCATGTGTTGCTCAGAGTTGAGCAGCAGGGAGCTGTTAATTCCACTATAATATCATGTGAGTGAGTTCTTCCCAGTACTGGGATATTATTCATTTGAATAGACATCAATAACAGCCCTTGTTGTTACTGGCACAATCTAGTACATAACTGAACTAACAGTGTTGGTTCAGAGTAGCAGCCGTGTTAGTTTGTATTTGCAAAATACAGGTTCAGAGTGCTGTCAACTCACAAGTGTGGTATACAACACTGTATATTTCAGTCAGATTGAACAGACTACTCCTGGGCTTGCTAGAGAGGAGTAGTTTTCAAGTGGAGGTGTGCCTTGCCTCTTAAAATAACAATCTTCCCTTATGTCTCTCTTTTTCCATCCCTCAAACTCATTTATAGAAAATGCAATTTCCCTAGCCATTCACAGGCAGGATGTTTCCTAAAGAAATTAGGACTTTAACAGTCTCACTTTTAAATAATGGAATTCCATTACAATTACCTTTAGGCAAAGATAGCCAAAAGGATAAATGTAGCAGAAATTCTCAGTGCCATCTATTGAATCTCATCTGATTTTTCCTTGGACTGTTGTTAGTTAATGTTTGTGCAGCACTTTGGAAAAAATAGTGTTAAGCATTATTCTCATTATGATTAGAGGATACACTTAATAGCTATTAAATATATTCCTATATAGAGCAGCTCTAATGAATTACTGCCTAATAGAAGTGGGTTTTTTTGTTCTGGTTTGTTTTTTTAAACAGGAGATTTCTATAAATACTTAAAAATTTTACTTAGCAATGCAGTGCTGTACATCTTCAAAGGGTTGAGCAGACATTAAGTAACCTTCAGAAACACTCCTGAGAAGTAGCATTATTCCCATGCGAACGGTGACACTGAATTACGGAGGTTTAGGCCAAAATTTTGAAGCTTGAATAAATAAAGTTAACCACCTACAGTCCAATCCATACTTCAGGCACCTAAATATATGGTCTCATTTTCAGAAACTCTGGCCATCCATAGCTCTCATTGACTTCAGCTTTTATTTAGGTGCCTCACTATTGGAAACAAAGTTTTGACCAAAATAAGTTGTGCAAGGCTAGATGTCAAGTCAGAGCCAGAATTACAACTCAGAAGTTCCTGGCTTCTAGAATTGCAAGACAATACGATAATGTTTACTTTGCAGCTTTTAGCCAATTCAGGCTAGACCTGCTTGCTCACACGGAGTACTACCTTACTGCACAAGAAGCCCCACTGATTTCAGCAGCCTCACTAGTGTACTAAAGTACTATTCAACATGATTTAAAGGTATCATAATCTAACCCTCTATGTTTTAGAGGTAAGTGAATTATGATGTATTTGAGTATGGCAAAATTTGCCATCAGAAAACATTTTTAAGTTATTTTTCTTCCTGTTTTATCTATAGAAACAGTAGTTGGTGTGAGCAGCTCAACAATGTTTCCCCTCCTCTGTTTTAGGAAAACTTCTTTATCACATGCTACCCCAGAAATTGTAGCTGATTGTTTGCTCTATCTCCCTACCATCTAGATAGGAACAGAAATCCAGATTTAATTATATTTTTTTCTTAACCATCAACTAGATAGGAAAATGACTAATCATGGCTTCTTAACAGGTTTCTATTCTCAGCAAGATATATTTCCAGTGGTAAAGCACTAGGATTTCGGAGAGCTGGGTTCAAGTCCCTGTTCCTCTAAAGATGTCTTGTTTGACCTTGGGTAAGTCACTTAGCCTCTCTGTGCTTAAGCTCCATACCTGTAAAATGAGGATAGAAGTGCTTCCCTACATCATAAGCATGTTGAGAGAGTAAATACATTAAAGATTGTGAAACACTCAGATACTAAGGTAATAGAATTACCTACAACAGACAACAAGCAAACTGTCATTTATAAGCTAAGTAGGCTCAAATATGGCCAAACACTTGAACTGGAGATCACTAGGGAAGTAGGGTAGTAAAGTCAGTAGCTGGTATACTTCATTTTGCTCCAACAATGTGTTAGAAGGCAATGTGCTGCTAAAGGTGCCATCTAGAGCTTTGTTGTGGTTTAAATCCAATTTTGCATGCTGTTCAATGATATACTCACCCAAAAAGACTCAGCTCAGATGTTGCTTCTTTCTGTGGGGTATCCCCATTTTTTGGGGGGGTGGTTTGTTTTATTAATGTTTGGCTCAGCCCTAGAGAATCATAATCTTCATATCTATGCAGATGCTACTCAATATATTTTATTTTTCTACCTGCCATACTCCACTTTCTATACTGATCAGCTGTTTATGGGATATTCAGTAACATGTATCCTATAGCTTTATGAAGATGAGGCTGAACAAAAGAAGAGCACTGATTACTGCTAGTCTAAACTGTTGATGAGTGATACCTCCACACTGGTAATCCTGTTTTGACCCCCCTTCCATCCAGCCAGGACCTCCTCATATTTAGCAACATGGAAAAGGTAACATACTTGTGACTTTATAATCCCCAGGTTAAGAACACAGCTGGTTGAAGTTTTAATTAATTTTTTCAGTGGAAAAAGGGACATATCTCTAATTGAGAACCAGTGTTTTGTTCACTTTGAAACATCTCTACCCTGGTATAAGTGCTCACTCAAAAAATAGAAAGTACTCAATTCTTATTTTCACTAGAGAAGCAATGTGTATTGCAATTCTGCAACCTCTGCCCACCACCATACCTAAAACATCTTTTGCTCATCCCAACACCCAAATTTGCCTCGCCACACTCCTGTTGAATAGTAGTTTACTCTGCAAGTAGTCCCATGGATTTCAGCGGAACCATTTAGAGAGTAAGCTATAACTAACATAAGGGTAGCAAAGTCTGGCCATTATCGTCCTCTAAAAGGAAGATTGCAATATGTGAAATCTCTAATCACTGTGTGCAAGAATAGCAAATTAAGTCATGTGATAGTACTAACAGCCACATTCATTGTTCACTTACTCCCCTGATAAGTTCTTCTTCCTATCATTTTAGATTTGGAGGGAGCCCTCTCCTGGCTGCTACTTGCCCTTTCATTAGGTTTAAAGGCCAAGCCTATGGAGAACTAAACTGTTTCTCACTTCTAAAGAGAGGGTACAGCTAGAGAGAGTACATGTACATGAGCTGCCATCCATACCCCTGGCTGCAATGTAGATGTACCCACAGAGAATTCGCTGAGGCTCTTGTGATCTCCATGAATGGATAGGAGAGTGATGGTATTCTGGAGGCTAGTCTCAGCCCAAGCTACATTTACTCAGCCTTCCCACAGAAATCTCTCTGCCAATAAATGTAAATGCATCCGATGAAGTGAGCTGTAGCTCACGAAAGCTTATGCTCTAATAAATTTGTTAGTCTCTAAGGTGCCACAAGTTCTCCTTTTCTTTTTGCGAATACAGACTAACACGGCTGCTACTCTGAAATCTCTGCCAATACTGGCTCTTGTATAGTACAGGAAACAGCCCTAAATCTGTCTCTCCCTCTCTCTAGCCCTTCCCCCACTCTCAAAGCAGGGATTTAATGCCTCCTCCTGAGGAGGGTATATCAAGCATGACCCTTAGCTCAACCTATTTCTTACTTTATGCATTAAAAAAGAGACAATCTACACTTGAAGCCCTGGAACAAACTGGTTTTGGTCTAAAATGGAGGGTTTAAAACCAGGAATCCAGGTGCCTGATTCGCCTCCTAATTACTTTGATGTAAAGCAGGAATAGAGCCATTTATAGTTAAAAGTTACACTGTATCAAAGCAGTTAGTGAGGTTAGAATCTGGCACTAGGCGATATATTGGTGCTGAATGTAGCTGGGAGGAAAGGTACATTGGGTTCAAGTTATTATAGCAGGAAAGCTTGTAATGATAGCAGACCATGTGTAATAGGATAGATAGGATAAAATTGTCAGATGCTTTTAAAATATCATTTCTTTTTCAGCCTCCATTTCTGCACAAACTGTCTCTCGAGTTACAGAAATATCCTTCTGACCATGAGATAGTTTGTAAATCCAATACATACAATTATGCACTGGATGCAAATGTTGCATTTTAAGTTGAATGTGACTTTTCAAAATGTGAATGTGACCTCAGAGCTCAACAGTTGGCTTTGAGTTTTGAAACCCTTTTGTACATTGTCTAATCCAAGTTTAATAAAACAAATAACACTGGAAGTTGTTCCATGTTAATTACTCTAGATTAGTAGAGTACTACTAAGATGCTGGCATATTTTCCTTTTACAACAGTATATTTCCCCAGATTCAGTGTAATATCTTCACAAGAGGCAAAATCCTAAGAACCTTAGGGTGTCCTTAATCTTATGAGCTCTTCTTGACTTGCTGGTCACAAACCAGGAAGAATTAGTAAGGGAAGCAAAAGTGGATGGGAACCTGGGAGGCAGTGACCATGAGATGGTCAAGTTCTGGATCCTGACACAGGGAAGAAGGAGAGCAGCAGAATACGGACCCCAAACTTCAGAAAAGCAGATTTTGACAACCTCAGAGAACTGATGGGCAGGATCCCCTGGGAGAACAACATGAGGGGGAAAGGAGTCCAGGAGAGCTGGCTATATTTTAAAGAATCCTTACTGAGGTTACAGGGACAAACCATCCCCATGCATAAAAAGAATAGTAAATCTGACAGGCGACCAGCTCGGCTTAACAGTGAAATCCTTGCTGATCTTAAACACAAAAAAGAAGCTTACAAGAAGTGGAAGATTGGACAAATGACCAGGGAAGAGTATAAAAATATTGCTCGGGCATGCAGGAGTGAAATCAGGAAGGCCAAATCGCACCTGGAGGTGCAGCTAGCAAGAGATGTTAAGAGTAACAAGAAGGGTTTCTTCAGGTATGTTAGCAACAAGAGGAAAGTCCAGGAAAGTGTGGGCCCCTTACTGAATGAGGGAGGCAACCTAGTGATAGAGGATGTGGAAAAAGCTAATGTACTCAATGCTTTTTTTGCCTCTGTCCTCACAAACAAGGTCAGCTCCCAGACAGCTGCACTGGGCAGCACAGCATGAGGAAGAGGTGAACAGCCCTCTGTGGATAAAGAAATGGTTCGAGACTATTTAGAAAAGCTGAACAAACACAAGTCCATAGGGCCGGATGCGCTGCATCCGAGAGTGCTAAAGGAGTTGGTGGATGTGATTGCAGAGCCATTGGCCATTATCTTTGAAAACTCATGGTGATCGGGGAGGTCCCGGATGACTGGAAAAAGGCTAATGTAGTGCCGATCTTTAAAAAAGGGATGAAGGAGGATCCTGGGAACTACAAGCCAATCAGCCTCACCTCAGTCCCTGGAAAAATCATGGAACAGGTCCTCAAGGAATCAATTCTGAAGCACTTAGAGGAGAGGAAAGTGATCAGGAACAGTCAGCATGGATTCACACAGGGCAAGTCATGCCTGACTAATCTAATTGCCTTCTATGATGAGATAACTGGCTCTATGGATGAGGGGTAAGCAGTGGATGTGTTGTTCCTTGACTTTAGCAAAGCTTTTGACACGGTCTCCCACAGTATTCTTGCCAGTAAGTTAAAGAAGTATGGGCTGCATCAATGGACAATAAGGTGGATAGAAAGCTGGCTAGATTGTCTGGCTCAATGGGTAGTGATCAATGGCTCCATGTCCAGTTGGCAGCCGGTATCAAGTGGAGTGCCCCCAGGGTTGGTCCTCAGGCCGGTTTTGTCCAATATCTTCATTAATGATCTGGAGGATGGTGTGGATTGCACCCTCAGCAAGTTTGCAGATGACACTAAACTGGGAGGAGAGGTAGATACGCTGGAGGGTAGGGATAGGATACAGAGGGACCTAGACAAATTAGAGGATTGGGCCAAAAGAAATCTGATGAGGTTCAACAAGGACAAGTGCAGAGTCCTGCACTTAGGACGGAAGAATCCCATGCACCGCTACAAACTAGGGACCGAATGGCAAGGCAGCAGTTCTGCAGAAAAGGACCTAGGGGTTACAGTGGACGAGAAGCTGGATATGAGTCAACAGTGTGCCACTGTTGCCAAGAAGGCCAATGGCATTTTGGGATGTATAAGTAGGGGCATTGCCAGCAGATCGAGGGACGTGATCATTCCCCTCTATTCGACGTTGGTGAGGCCTCATCTGGAGTACTGTGTCCAGTTTTGGGTCCCTCATTACAAGGATGTGGAAAAATTGGAAAACATCCAGCAGAGGGCAACAAAAATGATTAGGGGACTGAAACACATGACTTATGAGGAGAGGCTGAGGGAACTGGGATTGTTTAGTCTGCCGAAGAGAAGAATGAGGGGGGATTTGAACTTTCAATTATCTGAAAGGGGGTTCCACAGATCTAGATGGATCTAGACTGTTCTCAGTGGTAGCAGATGACAGAATGAGGAGTAATGGTCTCAAGTTGCAGTGGGGGAGGTTTAGGTTGGATATTAGGAAAAACTTTTTCACTAGGAGGGTGGTGAAACACTGGAATGTTTTACTTAGGGAAGTGGTGGAATCTCCTTCCTTAGAAGTTTTTAATGTCAAGCTTGACAAAGCCCTGGCTGGGATGATTTAATTGGGGATTGGTCCTGCTTTGAGCAGGGGGTTGGACTAGATGATCTCCTGAGGTCCCTTCCAACCCTGATATCTATGATTCTATGATGGATAGCTCCACCATGACCTGCCTGCTTCTGAGATTGATTAGGAGTGTCATGCAGTAAACAGCACAGAGGGACTGCTCAGAAACTTATAGGAGGATGAGGAACTAATGCAAAGAGCCATTTGCAGAATTTTCATTACCATTGTTGACGGCACACAACCCAGCAAGAACACAACCTGACACTCAGATCCCAGATTAAGTTTGCATTACTGTCAGTTAGCAAAACCATAGTTTTTTTTCCTTGCAATCAGATCACATTTAAGAGTAAATAATATGAACGCAACAGTGCCACTTACATATCTAAGGATGAATTCTCAGTTACACAAAGGCTGGTGGGCTGGTAAGTTGTACCTACTCTAAGGTAGGTACCCTTTATACCTTTATGCCCTTTATGCCCTTTATACCCTTTATACCTCTACCCCTTTATACCCCTCTGGGCCTGTAAAAGACCTTACTATAAGTGTATATCAGGCCTTTACTTTTTAGTCAGAGTACACTTCACCTTAAAATGAAACATCCCATCACAAGGAAGGAAGAAAGATACTTACAATTCAGGTCATTCCTCCTTCCAGGTCATTCAGTGCTTAAAAGATGGAGGTCAGAACAACTGTAGATTAAATTCTATCCTGGCTGACATATCATGTTTCTCTGTTGTCTTCAGTGTTGTTGCAGAGGGACAGAATTTAACACTATGAGTGCATCATTCATACCAGAAAATCTCAGTCAACTTATGACTAATATATGCCTTAGTGTGACCAGGTCATTTCAGGTCCTATGACAAATTACAGCATGGGCTCCAGTAGGGTCAAATAAACACACATTTCTTGCCAGTAGCCATTGGCTACTATGGTCATACTCCAACCTTAATCAGGGGTCCAAGCAGAACAACAAACTTAGTCTCACAGATTTAAAAAGCAAATCCCTTAGCCAGAGAAAACAAAGCAAATGTAAAAGTTCCACACCAGGCCTCCCTGTCCCCAGGTAGGCACTAGCACTAGCAGTCTTTGGATACCGCCTAGCCTAAGAAGTCCTTCTTTCGAGGAACCAGTACAAGAGAGCTACTCCCTCAGCCAGTCAACCACTACTGAGCTGGGCTTTTCCCCCCTTTATTTCCTCCCTCCAGGCTTCTCATCACTTATAGGTGTAACGGGGTCAGGGCTGACAGAGCCCACAGGCTCTCATAACCCCCTTCTTGGTCAGCATGGGGTCTGTTTGCCACATATCACACAGGTGCTGACTAACAGAATCTGAATATTTTGCAGGGAGAGAAGTTAGGATCAGCACTTAACAGTATGCCAACATTTTTATGGCTGACTTAGAACAATGCCTCCTCAGCTCTCGTCCCCTAATGCTCCTACTCTACTTGCACTACATTGATGACATCTTCATCACCTGGACCCATGGAAAAGAAGCCCTTGAGGAATTCCACCATGATTTCAACAATTTCCATCCCACCATCAACCTCAGCCTGGACCAGTCCACACAAGAGATTCACTTCTGGACACTACAGTGCTAATAAGAGATGGTCACATAACCTCCACCCTATACCGGAAACCTACTGACTGCCATACTTCCTACATGCCTCCAGCTTTCATTCAGACCACATCACAAGATCTATTGTCTACAGCCAAGCTCTACAATACAACCGCCTTTGCTCCAACCCCTCAGACAGAGACAAACACCTACAAGATCTCTATCAAGCATTCTTACAACTACAATACACACCTGCTGAAGTGAAGAAACAGATTGACAGAGCCAGAAGAGTACCCAGAAGTCACCTACTACAGGACAGGCCCAACAAAGAAAGTAATAGAACGCCACTAGCCGTCACATTCAGCCCCCAACTAAAACCTCTCCAGCGCATCATCAAAGGTCTACAACCTAATCTGAAGGGTGACCCATCACTCTCACAGATCTTGGGAGACAGGCCAGTCCTTGCTTACAGACAGCCCCCCAACCTGAAGCAAATATTCACCTGCAACCACAGGCCACACAACAAAAACATTAACCCAGGAACCTATCCTTGCAACAAAGCCCGTTGCCAACTCTGTCCACATATCTATTCAGGGGACACCATCATAGGGCCTAATCACATCAGCCACACTATCAGATGCTCATTCACCTGCACATCTATCAATGTGATATATGCCATCATGTGCCAGCAATGCCCCTCTGCCATGTACATTGGTCAAACTGGACAGTCTCCACGTAAAAGAATAAATGGACATAAATCAGACATCAAGAATTAGAACATTCAAAAACCAGTCGGAGAACACTTCAATCTCTTTGGTCACTCGATTACAGACCTAAAAGTCGCAATATTTACAACAAAAAAAACTTCAAAAACAGATTCCAGCGAGAGACTGCTGAATTGGAATTAATTTGCAAATTGGACACCATTAAATTAGGCTTGAATAAAGACTGGGAGTGGATGGGTCATTACACAAAGTAAAACTATTTCCCCATGTTTATTTTCCCCCCTACTGTTTCTCACACGTTCTTGTCAACTGCTGAAAATGGCCCATCTTGATTATTACTACAAAAGGGTTTTTTTCTCTCCTGCGGTAATAGCTCACCTTAACTGATCACTCTCGTTATAGTGTGTATGATAACACCCATTGTTTCATGTTCTCTGTGTATGTATATCTTCCTACTGTATTTTCCACTGCATGTATCCAGTGAAGTGGGTTTTAGACCACGAAAGCTTATGCTCAAATAAATTTGTTAGTCTCTAAGGTGCCACAAGTACTCCTGTTCTTTTTGTGGATACAGACTAACACAGCTGCTATTCTGACACTTAACATTAAACAACCGTAAGTAATTGATACATTTTTGCCTAGACTATGCAAGGGAGCTGGACAAATGTGATACTGCTGGGCTACCATGCCTACAAAACAACCGCTGTGTTTTGTGACCTTTGGCATCCTGAGAATTGTGTTCACATTTAAGGGAGCCCACTGAGCTGGTAAGTTTGTATTTTCCTGCAGTTGGCTCAGCCCCAGTGTTAATAGTGATACTACACAGCCACTCTGGAATCTTTTGAAGCTTGAGCTGAATTTAGATTCTTCAGGTTCCTTTTTATTGTCACATTGCAGGTTTCTGTTTTGCTCTTTTTTAGAAACTAGGATAAATTGCATCAGGTTCTGCAGATATTACCCTAACTTAACATCTCTCTTACTCATGTTGAAAGCCCAGAGCCAGATTACAATTTGCACTGCATTCTGGGGACACAAATACATAAGAACATAAGAATGGCCATACTGAGTCAGACCAAAGGTCTCCTGTCTTCTGACAGTGGCCAATGCCAGGTGCCCCAGAGGGAATGAACAGTTAATCATCAAGTGATCCATCCCATCACCCATTCCCAGCTTCTGGCAATCAAGCTAGGGATGCCATCTCTGCCCATCCTGGCTAATAGTCAGCAGAGAATTACCCTTGTGGAAGGGAATTCCCTCCTGGTGTAAAAAATAAAAAACCAGGAGAACCCAGCTCCTGTGCCATCTCTTCCCCACCCCCAATATAAGGGCTGTGGTGAGGGAATAGAAGCCTCCCATTAGAAACCTTACACCAATTATTTATGCAAAGCAGCACCTAGAATCAGGCCTGTGATGCCTGCTGTTCCTCTGACCCAACCTTGGCTGCAGTGAACGGTCTAACTCTTAATGTGGAAATGGCATTATTTTAGCAGGGGAAGAGGAGAGGCAGCGGTGGATGGTGGTGTGGGGAAAATTATTTATTACTGGCAAGACACGTTATAATACAGAGAAAGAGGCATTCCTTTCCCTGAACAGTTTACGATCAAAAGGCCTATGTTGTTCAGAGATCCCACAGTGCATAAGGTGCTTGCAAGTTCTCTGCTTTATTCAGTGTCTGGTTCCAACTGGCTGAGTATAACAACAAGAGCTTCACAGCACCCCCCCAGACTTGCTGTTTAGGAAGCTCATCCTTAAAGGCACAGCCCCTAAATCTGCAGATGCTACTTGTGAGTACAGTGGGGTTAGCTGCATGAGTAAGTGCGACTCACTGATAGTAAGAGATGCAGATTGGAAACTAAGCTAAGAGAAGAACAGGAAGAAATGACAAAGAATGATTGAAAAGAAAGATCACAGGGGGAAGAGAAGCCTGAGAGGAAAGAGTTGTAATAGAGGATTATAGTGTCTGGAAGAGAGTGGTAATAGAGAGGTGGGAAGCAAAGGAAGAAAAAAAGTGAAGAAATTAGAGGGACAAAGGGCAGGGAAGAAGACCATAAACTAGGGCAGTGGTTCTCAAACTGTGGGTTTGGACCCCAAAGTGGGTCGCATCCCCATTTTAATGAGGTCACCAGGGCTGGCATTAGATTTGCTGGGGCCCAGGGCTAAAGCTGAAGCATGAGCCCCACCACCCAGGGCTGAAGCTGAAGCCCAAAGCCTTCAGCCCTGGGTGGCAGGGCTCAGGTTACAGGTCCCCGCCCTGGGGATGAAGCCCAGGGGCTTTGGCTTTAGCCCCCACACCCAGAGCGGTGGGGCTCAGGTGGGTTCGGGCTTTGGTCACCCCTCCTGGGGTCATGTAGTAATTTTTGTTGTCAGAAGTGCGTCACGGTGTAATAAAGTTTGAGAACTTGTGGGCTAGGGTGATCAATGCGGTGCACTCTGTTTTAACAACTCTGATGACTGTGTGGTTAATGTACATTTACGACTGGAAACATTCTAGATGCAGCTTCGAAAGACTTGTCATCTGGAAGCAGTTGCAGCAGGAGTTGGTAGGGTACTGGACAAAGGAATGAGGTGGGGTTAGATGTGGCTTTTATATAAGGACCTACTTGATTATTCTAGATCCTGACTTTACCCCCCATCTGTGAGTCATCTGAGCTGCACTTTCTTGCCTGCCAAACATAGAAAGCAGGAGGCCAGGAGGTGCTCCACCTGTGAGGAGACCTTCTCAGGAGCTGCAGAATGGTGGGTTCTCTATCAAATCAGAGTCTGTGGATCCTTCCTTTGCTAAGAGAAGAGGCCCTGTTAGTGCATCTGTTTCTTCCAGACACCTGCCAGAACTGCTTCAGAGAAGAATCCAAAAAGGCAGGTCAGGACTTTACAGCACCTAGGACTCAACTAATCAAATTCTCCTCACTAATGAGGTATTCTGCAGGAATAATTTCAAAAATCTCCCAGCCTCCATTAGTCCAATCTACTTGAAAATAATCCCAGGGTTTGCTCCCATGTCCTGGAGTAATAGAGTTAGTTAGTAGGGAGCCAAGCATGTTTCCTGACTTGGCTTCCTATGAGGAATATGTGGGCTCTTCCCAGGAGGTACCTTTGCATATCCTCTCTAATTGCGTATCACAGGATGAGAAGCACTGTCATTCAGTCACCCACTCTGACTCACACTTCTTCATGGGCTAAACCCCAGAAAGGAGCTCATCACCGTTCACGATCTGGCCCATACTTAGAGGACAATCTGGAAGATGCCAGAATTCTGAAGACTTAAATCATGTAAACAGAGCTCCCTAATGTTATTTTCTCTCTTTTTTAAACCAGATTTCCAATATTCAGAAGATGCCCTTTTTTATTAGTGTTCACAGCAACATTATGCATAAGTTTCCAATATTGTATAAGCTTTTATCAACTTTCAGTGTTATACTAGCTGAGCTCCTTGTAAGATGCGGCACATTAAAGCTATATTATGCAGCCAGGTCTCCTTTGTTATGGTGGAGCCACAGCGAATTATGCAGCAAACTGGGAATGATGAAGCAATGTTAACTGATCATGGAGTTTTTCTATAACCTTCCCTTTTACTGAAATTATTCTAAAAGTGCACTACAGCACAAAAATATATCATGAATGCCTATTACATTCAAGTAAAAAACAGAAAATATGATTGAGGTTAAGAGGACATTACACACTAGGGGTGTGTGTATATATATATAAAGTTCAAGTGAAAGGTTTGGGAGCTCAGCAAGAAATGACCCAAGTGACCAAGTGTAAATTAGGAGCTCTGTATGATAGCCACATGACTGCTCTGGGTAACGCCGAAGCTCAGTGTTCAGTGACAGAAGCAACAGGGACACTGCCTTATGAAAGTAAAGGGTGGCTTGCTGGAGCTGTACAGGAGTGGAGCCACAGATAGCAGATAGTAGCGCTCCCTTTCTTAATTAAAGCTCCTTTTCCTCCCATTCCTCTGGGACAAGGTATGGCACAGTAGATTACTTCCCCTCACAGGGGTGCTGGAACAATTTCTATTGTGGGGGTGCTAAGAGCCATTGAACCACACTGCAAACCCTATATATGATGGAAACCACTTCAAGCCAGGGAGTGCAATTGCACCCCCAGTACCCCTAGTTCCAGCCCCTATCTCCCCTTATTGTTGTTCTGAATGAGGAAGGATCTCCCCCTGTCTAGCTCCAAATCTGTTCTTCAAGGGCAGCAGCACTGGAGCAGGAAACCTGCTGAATACCCTACTATGGAGAAATCACAGAAACAGACCCACACAGACACGGGGAAGGAAGGCAAAATGAAATAAGTGTCCAAGCTCAGGAACTGAACTATACAGGAAAAGGTCTGGGTTTTGTTTGGGGTTTTTTGATACACGTGTGAGGCACAAACAGATTCCTGCAAAATCTTTTCAGAAAAGTAAATTATGTGGCCATTTGTGTGGCCACGTAATCTCTTTGCACAGGCAGCCCCGGCTACGTCACTGTGTCAACCTTTACTAATAAGGGTATGCAAAATGTTCTCATTCTAAAGCTAACCCCTTGACTTGCTATCAATCTAATACATGCAAATTGCATTTAAATATTAAACGGTATACAGAAAATATCCCTGTATCATCCACTAAGAATTATATAGGTATGTTGCCATGCCCATCACCATTTTAGTCAGACTTATCAGTTTCCTGACATAGCACTGAACTCAGATCCTTATAATGAGAGACAAGGAGAGCCAAAGCCCCTGAAATAAGGGATGTGATGTGGACATCACATTTTCACTGCATATAAATCATTGTTGTTTTCTGACAATTAAACTGTTTCAGCTGCCCTTGGAAATTTCTTGGGAGGTATTTGTCCATAAACTATAAACTGCCATAGCACAATATAACAATGAAAGGCAAAACCATAAACAATAAATTCACCGTTAGCATTTCCATTACAACTCAATTCTTCACATTTTTCTTAGCCTTCATCAAGGAGAGTCAAAGATTTAGACACTTGGGATTACATAGTTTTGTATAGTAAAAACCATGTCATAAAATACACACAGGTATATTTATGATTTATTTTTATTTTTTATGTTCAGTGCAAACTTTTATCATTCTAGGAGCTACAGAATTTGTGCCACAATCAAAGCCTGAGTAATTCTGCTTTGCACATTTCACACCTACTCTCTCATCCTGCTAGATGGAGATGGATTTTCTATAGGCAGCATAGCCGCTCTCTCTCTCTCTCTCTGGGGGCAGCTTAGATGAACTGTACACACCATAACCAAAGTCATGCTGTTGTCTCAGGTGCTTGCTCACATGCTCAGGGTCTAACTAATCACCATATGTAGGGTCAGGAAGAAATTCTCCCAGGATCCGATTGGCAGTGACCTTGTGGGGTTTACACCTTCCTCTGCAGCAGGTGGGTGTTGGTCACTTGCCAGGATTATCTGGGTATACCTCACTTAATCATTTCCCTGCCATTGCAGGGGTCTTGGGTTCTGGTGCACCTTGGTCTCTCCTATTCTCTGCCAGTAGCACATAATAGCCTAGTCTCCTGTGGGTTGTAATACTTTGGTCTAATTTCAATTGTTGAGTTGAGGGTGTGGGTGCGGGGTGGTGTGGTGTGGGTGGCCTGTGATATATAGAAGGTCAGACTTGATGATTGGGTCCCTTCTGGCCTTAAACACTATGACTCTGACCCTTTCATCATGCGTTGTGTTTGTCTCAGAGCCCAATTTACAGAGGTGGAAAGTCTGTTACTGTACTTAACTAGAAAGGCTGGATCTTTAACTAAAGTTGTAGAGATATGTGCTTTTAGCTCTGTAGGTCCCTGGTTCAATTGCCAGTGCTAGTCAAGGTAGTCGCTGTCACACTACCAGCTGCTAAGGAGGCTCAAGAAAGCAGCATTCAGGCCATCTTGTTATCGGTCGTGAAAGAGGAGGAGAGGATGAGGGGCCATGAAAATAGGACACTTGGAAGGTATGCACCATTAATGTAGCAGCATCACCAATTCTCACAATGCTATCATGAGTTTTGCCATATTTGATGTTTTTCTTACCAGCTCTAGCTTCTGGAATCAGGAATACATGTAAATCTCAGATTTCATTTTAAAAAAAAAGGAAAAAGTAAAGTACTAGCTCTTATAATCAGAAAGAAAGACTTGAAAATGTGATTTTACTACAATCTAAAGGGTCAAAAACCAGAAAGTAAATGAAAATAATTCAAAGTGTATTGAGTTATTTTTATTTTAGGGGGGAAGCAGAGGTGGGCTAATCTCATGATTTTTAATCCAGACTCATGACTTTTTGGACGCTAGTAGTAAAGATGTAGACTTGCTAAATCTCAATAGTTCAGGACATAGGAGATGCTGTGGCTTCAGGATGTGAGAACCCCCAAAGGCTAATTAAAGGGAAGTGGTCAGGATTCTTGGTTGACCAATTGGTATCCCCAGAGATCCTGAATGGTCTGAACCTACTTTACTTGTTGAAAGAATTGTGTCACAATATCAATTTTATCAAAACACTTAAACACAAATAAAATCAAGAAAACCTATCACCAAAATTGAGCTACCATTAATCATATTAAATGACATTAAAAATGGAGCATTACTTCAACTATAAAATTAAAATCATGTCAAGATCAAATCAACCAAAAAAATTAATCTCAATATTGGATTGGAATTAAAACAATTTAGTTAAATCATCAAATTACTACCAAAAATAATCAATACTTATATATTTGAAGAAAGAGTCTAAGATGGTAACTGTCCTTTTGGTTATAAATCCAAAGTAAAGAATTTTACCAACATCAGTCGACTGTATGATTTAAAGATGGCCACTGGTTTAATACCAAAACCCAATGTTTAATGTCTAAACCACAACCTCAGGGCCAATTATAAAGCTTCTTTCTTAGCTACCACATAAGAATAGAATTCTAACCCTTTCCTCCTCCCTCAGACATATTATAAATACACATAGACTCATGGACTTTAAGGTGAGAAGGGACCGTCATGATCACTTAGTCTGACCTCCTGCACATTGCAGGCCACAGAACCTCCCCCATTCCTCCAGACTTTAACCAAACACTCTTGATCAGCAGAAGTATGACAACTATTTACCAGAAGTTACAGGTGACAATTTCAAGCCTCTTAGCACTTTTAAACATAGAACACAGAATACATTCTAACAATCTAATGTGTAAGTTTACGATACAATATCTAGCCCTGTTTAAACCAGGGAAAGTTTTCTTTCTGTTGCCTTCCCTGTGTGGACTTCCTAGGTTCATGCACACAACCACACTTTCACACCATAAAAATTAAAGAATATGAAAAAGCTCAGAAGATTCCCAGCTAATAAAAACAGAAAAAGGAAAAAAAATAGGATACTAAAGCTAACAGGGGTTTGCAAACTTTTCAGCTCGTGTAGTCTCTTGGAGTGTAAGGGCTAAAACTGCAGGCAAAGAATCACATGGTCATGTTTTGCTGGCACAAATCTTCTTACTAGTGGACCTTCTTCAGGTGGAAGGAGACCTCACCAGCCTTTGACCAGCCTGTTTGTGGATGTCATAACTTCCTCTCCCACCCTGTTCTGTCAGGTGACTTGTTGACCTAGGGATGATGCCAAGGCTTAAATTATCATAGAGTATTTCTCAGAGCCCCCAGTGTATTCTCCCCCACATGCTATATTTGAAAATATTTACTGGAGCTCTACTCCAGGCAGCTCTGGCTGAATTTAAGACCTGGATTATGCTTCTCAGCCTTATCCTTGATACTTCTGGTTTGCAGCTTACTTCTCCTTAAAGCACTTCCTTCCAAGCTCTTCTGACAAATCAGGTATGAGGCCTGCCCTGGAGCCATGCAGCTTGGTCAAATCAGATTTGAATTAGGTCATCTTTACCTAGTGTCAATTTTGGCTAGTCTCATTTGTGACAGGTCCCCTCCCTGGGTGCCACCTGAAACTGAGGTACAGCTGAGCCCTCTGTGTCACCTGTCTGGATTGCCTCTTGCACTGTGATCACAAGCTGCAAAGCCCTCCAAGCTTGTATTCACACCAACATCCACACGCAGCTGTGTTCATGAATTCTCGGGCCAGTCACTCATGAACCCACAATAGAGAGGCTACAGCCAAAATACTACCAGCTCCCCAGCCTAAGACCCCAGAGTTGTACCACCCTGCCCTGGTCAAAACCCGACCAGTATGAATTTATTGCCCAGTCCATAACTTCTACAAAGGAAAGTGGACGTGCACCAACTCTTGATCATGAGCTGAGTTTTATCCCCTTTGCATTTCAAAAAACACACAGTGTTTTAGGTAAAATATAAAATAGATTTATTAACTACAGAAAGATAGTTTTTAAGTGATTATAAGTAATAGCAAACAGATCAAAGTAGATTACCTTATGAAATAAAACAAAAACGCAAACCGAGCCTACAAAACTAGATAGGATCTCAACCAGTAATCTTTCTCCCTGAATGATGATACCTACAGTCCACCAAGTTTCCATACACAGGCTAAAATCTCTTTAGGCTGGAACCAATACTTCCCCCAGTTCAGTCTTTTTCCTCCGGTACTTTCAGGTGTGTTGTTGTAGGAAGAGTGAGGTACGGTCATGATGTCATTTCCCCCTTTTATTTCTTCTTCCAACTTGCTGGAAAGCTCTTTTGCTGTGACCTGGGTCAAACAGTTCCATTGTATAGTGCTATCTCTGAACACAGTTCCTAGGGTAAACCTTGTGCTTGTGTGTATTTCCTCAATAAGCCATTAACATTCTTTGGCCTATCTATTGTTGGACCTGAAAGACTGCTTGTGGGTGTTCTCAACCCCACAATATGTTTCAGTAGTCCATACATAGCCAAACTTCATAACTTCACATACAATGATAGCACATACAATCCAATGAGATATTAATGTATAACGGATCAAGACTTTTAGAACAATACCTCACAAGGCATACTTTGTACTAAATATATCATAATTATATGAGAGTGGTGAATATGGGAGTGCCAGGATGTCAAACCATTTAAATCAGCAATTTAAAATACATTGTTTTGCATGACAGACAGACATTAGTGACCTCCCAAAATATCCAGACACACAATTTTGAGGAAAGTGGCATTATCTTATCTGGATAAAAGGAAAATAATGTTAGGTCACCAGTTTATGGAAAGTTCAACATAAAAATTCTATAGAAAGAGCCAAATGAAAAAAGTAACATTCAACATTCTCTCACGAGCAAAATTAAAAGTTCAAACTTATGATCAGTTATCAGTTTCATCACCTCCAGTTCCAACTCAGAAACAAGGAAATTACAGTAATTTCTATTTTGGGACTGAACTACAAGTCAAAACAGTTTATCTTCTGGAATTTTCATGTTGATAGAGAAAAGTTACTTATTTTAAAGCCTATCAAGATGAAAGCCCACAGAACATGAAACTTGACATTTTATATTTTCCTATATAAGCAATTTTCTCACAAAAACAGAAGCAGCCAAATTCTCTTTAGGAAATATGAGCTTCATGATTTTTTAAAAACAAGAATATTAAACAACTAACATTAAACATCTAACTGCAGCTTGTATTTGGGCCATTCAAGAGTAACACCATTTTGTGATATGGCATAAATCCCTCAGTGCAGTACACATTTTACATGTAGGAAATGTCCTAGTAAACTCAGTACTTTGGTATATTAATACTGTGAAGAATGAAAACAGAGACTTGGAAGGGACGATTCATAAGGTAGAAGTAAGAACAGGCACAAATATTTGAAGGATTAGGGCCTTATGATGAAACCTAGTTGCACCATAACAATAGGGAGGGTATTGGCTTTCCATAATATCCTGCACATACTTAAAAAAAATCATGACTGTGCTCAAAATGAGCCAACATATCATTAAAAGGCGGTAGTAGAATATTAGCAGTTGATACAGTTGTCATGAGTTTTCGGTATTGGTACTATAATTTTAAAGGTTCAGAGAGCTCATTCATAAATGCTAACTAGAGTAAATGTACTATAATCATATGATGGCACTGTGTGTTGACAAACTGTAGCAGAACATGCTAAAAGAAGGCTCTACACTTGCTAAAGTCTTTTGTGACACTAAGAGGTAATCTCAGTTTCAGGGGTAGCCCATAAGGCCAGTTTGCTAGCCTGCTGTATTGAATAATGTGTTTTCTTTATTGGTTTGATTCATATTATTTTGTTATCATATCCCATTATTAGTGAATCATAGTATTTTCTTGGGTTTTAGTTATGTTGAATTTCAGTTTATGATATTTATAAGAGTTATTCATGGTTATTCATAATAGTTGGTTGTAATGCAAGTAACCTACATGCCTGTATCCTGTATGATTAGCTAGAGCAAATTAGTATAAGTGTTTATAACCTTTGGCATACATAAATGGCCTATCTATCATCCCTGCTTAACTCTGGGGAACTGAATGAGCAACCGAACAAAGAACTGAATCTGTTTACCTTAGGTCTGGAGCAGACCGGTAACCGCAGGGCACACCTCGAAACATGGAAGTCATGAGTTAAGCCAAGGGAAACAGTTTTGGGAAAGAGATAATTTATACTAATATGTATGAATATATGTCATAATATGTTAACCTCTAGAGAAAGTGTACCTGAAGATTTATGTGGGTGAGGAAATAAGATTTGGGCATGGTAGGTTGGGCCTAGATTCCAGCAGTGGGCAGTAACGGAACCCTATAAAAGGGCAAACAACCATGCAGGGTCATAGCTTGATAGAAGATAGGAAAAAGCAATCAGCTCAGCTTCACAATACAGACTAGCTACTCAACACTTGAACCTAATTCCTACCAACTTGGGAAGCCTAGACCATCAGTTCCTTGGGCATGCCAGAGACAAGGCCGGTCCTCTGTCTCCTACTACCAGGTCTTTAGGGAAGGGTGTGAGTATGCTAGCTTAATAGACTAGATTAGAAATGTTACCACCAGGAGTCAAAGCATTGTATTACTTGTTTGTGATTTCTGTTTTGTAATGTTTATTCTTTCATTCATTTTAACAAAGATCTTAACAAGTTAGTATTGTCCTCAATATAAATGTCCTTGGCATACACCCCAAGAGTCCTCTCACAATATTGAATTCTCTGTGTTCTCTATCCCTATAGCCGGAATTGGGACAAGAACCCAAAATATCTTCTGATCAGATCAGTAGGGAGTCATAGTAAACTAGCCCATAAATTCAGGTCAACACAGGGACATTTTACAAGTGTCAAAAGATAGCTACTGTTAGCATCATTTTCTGGTCAACTAATTATATTTGATGTAAGTATCAAGGATGCCTCAACATACAGTAATGTAAAATATAAGAAACTAGGGGCATCTTTAGCGTTGTCAATTTTGGTTGGACATATTCCTGGAAGTTTCATCACATGACGTAAACTTTGAAATTAATCTTTAATTCCTGGAGGGTTGGCAACTTTAGGCCCCATAGTATGGGAGTGGATTTTATCCCTTAATCATACAGACTAAATTCTAAATACCATTAAACAGAAAATATTTTTTTAAATAGACAAGTTCCATTTTTTAATCAATTTACTAATTGTGTCAGGGTTGTCTATGCAGTCAGCCGGCGTTGTGGTCAGGGCCTGCTGCTTCAGTCTCTCTTTTAGTTCAGAATGTCCAGATCTCCTTAAATGGGGTTCATTTTCCTTGTAAGTAACCCCATAAACCTGCCCCCTAGGCATAGGGGAATCTGTGGTGGGTAGGGGGACCAGGACCTGATGATCCATTGGGTTCTAGTCCAAGGCCCTGAAAGTGCGACTACACCAGAATGGTCTATGCTCAGCGTAGCTGTTTCTCACCTTCCCCTGGGCCTTCCTACTACAACCAATGCCTCAGTTTTGGGCATGGCTGCCATGTAATCATAGTCCTTTGCTGCAAACCCCAGAGTCTCAGGGTTGATGCAGGTAGGGTTGCCAACTTTCTACTTGCACAAAACTGAACACCCTTGCCCCACCCCTCATCTGAGGCCATGCCCCTTCTCCAAGGCCCCACCCCCACTCACTCCATCCGCCCCTCCCTCTGTCACTCGCTCTCCCCACCTTCACTCACTTGCTCATTTTCATTGGGCTGGCTCAGGGGGTTGGGGTGCAGGAGGGGGTGAAGGCTCCAGCTGGGGGTGCGGGCTCTGGGATGGGGCCAGAAATTAGGAGTTCAGGGTGCGGGAGGGGCCTCTGGCCTGAGGCAGAGGGTTGGGATACTGGAGGGGGTGAGGGTTCCGGCTGGGGCTCTGGGATGGTACCGGGGATGAGGGGTTTGGGATGCACGAGGGGACTCCAGGCTGGGGGGGTGCAGCCAAGGGATTCGGAATATGGGAGGGAGCTCCAGGCTCAGGCAGGGGGTTCGGGTGTGGGAGGGGGTATGGTGGGGCCAGAAATGAGGGGTTCAGAGTGCAGGAGGGGGCTCCAGGCTGTACCCTCCAGGGGGTACAGGGTGCAGGCTCCAGGCAGCACTTACCTCAGACAGCTCCTGGAAGCAGCAGCATGTCCCCTCTCTGGCTCCTACTCGGAGGTGCAGCCGGGTGACTCTGCTCGCTGCCCCATTGCAGGTGCCACCCCCACAGCTCCCATTGGCCACAGTTCCCTTAGCCCCGCTATGCCACCAACTGGACTTTTAATGGCCTGGTCAATGGTGCTGTCCGAAGCCGCCAGGCATTTTCAATCAGGCATTCCAGTAGAAAACCGGACACCTGGCAACCCTAGATGCAAGCAACCCTCTGGTCCCCTCACACACAGTTCTCAAAAAAAGACTCACCGACAGACCTCCTCAGTAAGAGCTTCTTCTACTGTTGCAGAAAAATGGCATCCTGAAAATGATATCTCTCCTCTCTATTGCCTGGGCTGCTGAAGCTCTCTTTATACTGCTCCTTTCGCCAGACGCATTCTTGGCAGTGCTGAGGGGCAGAGCTTTCCAGGCACAGTACCGCTCCAGCCTTTCCCCTGCCTTTGCCTTAGTGTGGGGTTTGTAAACCCATCACACTAACTAAATCCTTGATGCAGGGCAACTGGCTGAACAAGTGCCCTATACTGCATAATTAAAATGAAGTTGTACTTACAGTATGAGTTTCAGACTAATCAAAGTGGCCGGAGTAAAAAAGTTTGACATAAATCTCAAATGATATTTCAATTTGCCCTATAATTATCAATTTGATTCTATATTGTATTGTATTGTAGGGTTGTTTTGAACAGGGGAGTTCTGTACTAAAATTGACCTATTTAGTTCCACTTTCTTGGTTTCTTTGTTATGTTCTTTTTCTGGTTTTGTACATATAATTATGTCTCAGGTACATTGTTGTGAAAATTAAGCTTGGAATGTCAGCTTTGGTATTCCAGAATATTTTATAACCAGATTGCTTTCTCTGGTGTCATATCTGCCTGAAACCTTCTTATATGTTGATTAATTGATTGATTGATTTGAAAGAACAATGTTAATTTTCTTTCTCAGATAAGGAGATGAATACCATCCTTGATTCTGCCTTCTGATTGTTGACAGTCTTACTCATCCTTTTAGAAATATTATGTAGGGTGGCAGTACCTTTTTGTCCAGCATTAATTTAATAGACAAAATCTCACCCAAGAGCTTTCCATTTTACAATATTTCATTATTTTAAGGCCTGTTAAAGTGTCAGGTTTAGAAAAAAAAATTAGCTATCCTACTAAAAATATTTTATAGTATTAATTAATAAGAGGGATGGGCCAAAGAGGTAGTATGTGAATCTTGGTCCAGAAAATCTAGGATTGTAGATCAAGGTCAGATCAGAGTTAGGGTAAGACTCAGCATTAAAAAACAGTGAGTTATTCACGTGAAGTTTAAGGAGTAAATGGTTGAAGTCTCATGAGATTCCAGTTTTGTCCAAACCAGAACTGGAAAAAAGGATCCTTTCCATTTTGAACCTACCTGGAAGCAATACTGTAGGGGTGAATTTGGATCCATGGATTTAAATCTGAACTTTCCCCTGGAATTCAAAGGTATTCAGACTCAAGTTTCTCATTTTTGTCCATCTCTAATTAAAATGGAAATATTTAAAACAAAATCTAATTTTATTTTTTAATATTTTTCTGTTTGTTTACTTTTTCATTTCTCTCAGTGTGGAAAATGAATACTTACTCTTGGCTCTCATCCATTTCACATTTAAAATTATAATTTATTTAGTGTAGTGTGATAGGGTGTACCAACCCCATACTGTTGAGGTTGGCGTTATGGAGTTATTCTGGAAACAGGAAGCCATGCCCTCTCGCCACTGCTGGGCAAGCTCCCAGTGAAGGGAGAGTTCAAAAGGGAACAGCTCAGCTTGGTCTGGGCTGACCACGCAGGAGAATGGTTGGGTGCTACAACCTTCTGCAGAGGAGCCACCAAAACTCACAAAGTCCAGTACCAGGCTCTATGGTAAAGCCGCCACAGACCCTTCAACCATGGGGGCTAAAGTTGTTGAACCGCCACAGACAGGGGAAGACCCTCTGAAGGATGGCCCAAAAAAACTCCAAGGGGACCCCAAGAGAGATAGGTGGCACCAGCAGAGGATCCAAAGCCAGGGTAGGAAGTGGCTCCTGGAGCAGGTGTAGGGGTGTCCGTCTCCTAGGCTGCACAATTTGAATTATTATTTCTTTGGGCCCTAGGTTGGAACCTGGTGGAGCAGGAGGGGCTTGGGTTCTACTACCCTCAGCCACCAACTCTCACCACTGGGTTACACAGCTGCTGAATCCTGCTGCTAGGCAAAGCAGCCACCAACTCCCACCACTAGACCGCACAGTCTGGAATCTCACCACTTGGCCATACCGCCAGCCTTGGACTCAAAACCCCCTTTGACACGTGGGCATTTGTACATCACTCATCAGTGTCGTATCAGGATGCACTGTACATAGCTTAGACTGAGGCAAAAATACTCTCTCTCTCTCTCATTTTTTATATATAAATAAATAGGGAGGTAATTCCCTTCAACTCTCCTCAACATCACAAGCTTTTAAGACTTTTTAAGACCCACAGTACTTGAAAAAAAGGTCAAGAAGATAAGGCAACTAAGCTGGAATTTATAGAAATGCCAGGACAAATATTCTGAAAGTGTCCGGCTTGGACCTAGGCAAACTTCTAGCTGCAGCAAATTCTGCAAGCAAGGGCTTGCTGCTAAGAACACCAGGCCCCAGCTTCCTCCGATTTCACTTTTTGGCAGGTGAGCATAAGCCTTTTAGATATGAGAGAGAGAGAGAGTGTGTGTGTGTGTGTGTTTACATCTAGGTGGTCTCTAGGCCATATAGGGGTCTCATGAACTAGCACGAAGCTGCAGTGTTTGAGTTGGGAACACTGCAAGGGAAAGCTTTTGTTAAAAACTGTTCCCACTCTAATTTAGAAAAAAAAATCCCATAATCATTCCTATTGGTGTTAGGTTTTTTAAAAGCTTGTTTTTGCAATGCCTAAATGTTGAGCAACATTTTGTCTGACAAAGACTATGTCCGCGTTACACAGCCTCCCTCATGTAGACACAACATACATTGACAGAATTTTTCTGGTGGTGTCGGAACACCACTCCCCACACAACATTGGCAGTGCTGACAGAAGCACTCTTATGTTGGCATAGCTTCATCCACACTGGGGATTTGTCAGCATAGATATGTCACTGGGAGGGATGGCTTTGTCACGCCCTTTGCCAACATAGCTATGCCGGTATAAAGCATATGCTTATGCAGGTGTATATAAATCTGAAAAAAGTCAGATGCTGTGGAAATTCTCCATAACAGAATGAAAGAAATTAGCATTGAAAAGATAGAAGTGTCTCTATTCTGGTTTTTCTATTCTGGTTCTACTCTTTTTTTAAATTTGTTTTTCTAGTTAATTGAATGTTACGATGCCCAAACCCCAGTCTAAAGCAATCGTATTACAGCATCCATAAGGTTTTTGGCCACCTCAACTGACAATCAATTTTTGGTGATTGTTAAAGACAGGTTTTGTAGTAAACATAATAGTAAAAGCTGGATTCTCAAACTGCAAGGCTGTTGTTCAAAGGGAGATGATAATTTCCAAGGAAGGCAAAAGTTTGAACAATGGCCATCAAGGATAATAGTCCTTTTCCCATAGTACCCCAAAGATAATGGTGCCTTTCATAGTAAACTCAGGGTCTCCAGCCTCAAGCGAGTCTGACAAGGGATCAGGGGAATCTCCAAGCCTCCTACAAGTGAAAGGGCAGAGCCCTGCCCCACACAATACATTGGCAACCTCTCATGCAGAACAGAACAATTTGAAGTGGCCTGTGTAATTAACTCAGAAATAGAAAGTGTGAGGTGGTGCAGATATACACAATGTTCACCAGAGATTATGCACCTGCTGCTAGGAGCTGTGCTAGGAATTGTGGGATAGATACTCAGAGGTCATTGCAACAACAGCTCTTTAGAAGAGTTTTCAGAGGCAAAACCACAATATTTCTAAACCAATTTAGCTTTGCTTTTGTGGGTGCACTAAACTGTTTGTGCTTATATTGCTTCTATCTGACTAGTTTATTAGTAATGGCTCAGTTCTGTGTCCACTATCTCTGCACTATCAGTATGTGATACGCGTTCCCCTCTGTGCCTGATCCACGGAAGACGAGAATCTGCTACAGAGCCCTGGCTCTTTAGCTCAAGCTGTAGAGCCTCATGCATTTAGCTCTGGAGGTTCAATCCCTCATGTGTTGGCCAAGATGGCAACTGTCATGTAGATTGGATTTAGGGCTTGAGAAAATCAGAAACCTAATACAGGCTATTCAGAAATGAATACTTAGACGAGTCCCAATTTGATAAGCAAAGAGTAAAGCTGATACAGCAGAATGAGTATCAGGCTGCTCAGTCCTGTCTATGGGTACAATTTTCAAAAACCACAGAGAGCTGGCAAGACACTGTTCCCCCTGAATTCAATGCTACAACTCCCATTGAGTTGAATGAGAGCAGATCAAACCAACGCTGAGCACTTCTGAAAATTGCTAACGGTCTAACATAGAATTTCAGGGATTTCCTGGGATGTCTCTTTCTCTCATACTCAGGCCAAGAGCTAGCGCTAGGCATAAATAGACTAAACAATTGCTTAGGGCTCTGAGCAGCAAAAGTGGCCGTCTATTCATTTTTTTATTATAAGAACTTGCCTGTTTTAGTATTGGAGCGGGGGGCAAAAATATCCCTGCTTAGGGCCCCCAGTGGGCTAGCACGGGCACTACTTTGGCCTCAGACTATTTAAAATGTTTATAATATGAGAGGTCTGTGTATTTTTTCTATGATGAGAGTGAAAGTTTGGGAAACTCAGAGCTAGAAAAATACCAGCCTAGATGTTTCTCCACAATTAAAGTAGGCAGAAAATCTCAAAATAATGTTTTCCGAAAGATAAATGCGAATATCAATTTTCAACTTTTAACACAACTCAGAACCTAATGCATTGAGGACTTAGATTGATTTGCAGCCAAGAAGATGAATGAAATTGAATGATTTGATTGATTGAGTCCCTCTTTTTTATGGAAAACATTTTTCTCTTTATTTTATTCTTTGATTTCTGATGAGAGTTTTTTCATCTTTAATACTGGAATGTTATAGTTCCAACATTAAAAAGACAGACAATAAAACAAAGCAATAAAACAGAATAATTTATAAAGGAGCAGTTCTTCATTGGGACTAAGGGCCTAAAAGAAAAAGGTAGGGGAGTTTGTTTCCCTTCTTATATCTACAGTCTACACAATGCAGTTAGAATATTATATAATTCTCAGTATTAAAACAAAATACCTGCATATGCTTAAATGCAAGCCTGGGGGCTGAAAACTAAGCCGTTAGATGTTTACACAGGAATCCCATTGAAAATCAGTGGGATCACTGAATGTTCAGTCCAGAGTAGAAATCATTCTTTGTTAGTGATAACAGGAGAAAATTTTACAGGACACACATCCCCTGTATATAAAGAGCAAATCCTTAGCCTACTATGGAGCCAAAACACCAGGCACAGCCCATGTCACTGGTTGTGGGGCACATGCACTTCCACCTCCTCACCATTTCTGCTCATAACACTCAAATGAAGAACAAACCAAAGCTAGGTTTATAGCTGCTATGTATTGCTGGACAGCTATAAAGCAACTGTGGACTGGTTATTTTGGTCAAAAATGTATTATGTTGTAAGCCTGCTACATTAGTAACCTGGACTCAAACATGTTTGAGCTGAGGTACAGGCAATTGTGAATGAAATAAGGAACTTGTCACATTTAGGCCCAGTTCAGTCACCACATCACTAAAAACATCACAATTAGCACCTTTGCAGGTAGTTTCATCAGAGAGACCAAGGCTTTAATAGGCCCATTGGTGCTTCTAGGTCAGGGTTGAGGCACTTTTGCAGACAATATATGGACAAGTCTGAGCTGCAGCTAGCCAGGTTGTATGGATGAATAGTGGATTTCATTCGCTCTTACACTTTTCACAAGCACTAAATTTTCTTCTTAACAACAGTGAATTATTTAATTTAGAAAAGTGGCTGCCAACCATGCATGTTAATTATTTGCCAATAAAAGTTTCATTTAGACATATTAGACTGACAATATGTGGGAGCTACATGGCTATCTCTGAAGACATTCTATTAACTAAGGATTATCCAGGTCAGCTTTGGAATAACTATGAACACAATGGCTGCAGAGAGATTTCTTGCAGGACTTTTTTGTGGTCTGTTGTATTAGTAGTGTCAAAAGCCAATATAGCAGGTTGAAGTATCCCTAACTGGTTATACAGCTGCAACAGTCTGTTATGTTGGCTATAGAGATGACTTGAGTCAAAACACAAGATCCAAGTACCCATGAACTTTACCGTGTTAGGGTAAGAATACAAATTTACATCTGGTTCAAATTTTGCTGTTGACTTCACCTCCAAAACTCAAAAACACTAGAACTGAACACCTCAGCATTTATGGTTAGTGTGTTCAGAATCTAGATCCAGATTTTCACCAGGTTCTTCACTGGTTAATGTGTTTAAGGATTCCTTAAAAACCCATCCACACATTATATCTGAACTATCAGTCCTCATTCTCAAAGGAAACCTGCACAACGTTTTCAAAAGACGAGCTTGGGAGCTGAAATTCATTACTCTGCTGACACCAAAAATCATGGACTGGACAGAGACACTGGATTTATGGGTTATTACACCAATCTGCAACCCACTAACCCCTTCTTTTTGTTATAACAGACATGTTAATGGGCCGCTCTACCTTGAATGGTTCCTTACAATGTGGCTAAATATTTATGCTAAATAATATGTTCTATCTTGCATTTAGCTGTGATGCTGGGAGTTTCTTTCCCAGACCTGAAGCAGAGCTCTGTGTGGCTTGAGAGCCTGTCTCTCACCAACAGAAGTTGGTCCCCACCTTGTCTTTCCAATATCATAGGACCGACAGCTACAGCCATGGGTGGCCGGTGACCCGGCCACTGGGGGAGGCTAGCCCCCTGCCCTTGTGCCCAAGGACCCTCTCTTCCCCTTCTGCCCCTCTCCAATTCTCTCCCCCCTTCCACCCTGCAGGAGCCCAGAGCATCTCCAGCGTCGGGTAGCAAAGTCCCAGCCTCCAGCCCCAATGCTCCAGGTGGATGAGCAGTGCAGCCACAACACCCCAAGCTCTGGGCAGCTGGGCAGCACAGCTGCAGCACCCTCATCCCTGGTGCTCCAGGCAGCCAGGTGGCACAGCCGCAGCACCCTCAGCCCCAGTTCCCCAGGCGGCTAGGTGGCACAGCCACAGCACCCTCAGCCCCAGTTCTCCAGGCAGGCGGGTGACACAGCCACAGCACCCTCAGCCCCAGTTCTCCAGGCAGGCGGGTGACACAGCCACAGCACCCTCAGCCCCAGTTCTCCAGGCAGCATAACCACAGTGCCTCCAATGTCCCCAGCCCCAGGGCTCTGGGAGGCTGGGTGGCATGGCCACAGCGCCCCAGCTCCGGTGCTCCAAGTGGCCAGGTGTCATAAATAAAGGGAAAGGTAACCACCTTTCTGTATATAGTGCTATAAAATCCCTCCGGGCCAGAGGCAACATCCTGGTACCTGTAAAGGGTTAAGAAATTCGGCTAACCTGGCTGGCACCTGACCTAAAGGATCAATAAGGGAACAAGATACTTTCAAATCTTGTTGGGGGTAAAAACTTTTGTTTGTGCTCTTTCTTTACGTTTTGTTCTCTCTTGGGACTGAGAGAGGCCAGACAGAAATCCATCGTCTCCAACCCATCCTAATCCAAATCTCCAATATTGCAACCAGTATAGTAAACCAGGCAAGGCAGATTAGTTTATCTTTTGTTTTATGTGACTTTTCCCTGTGTTAAGAGGGAGGTTTATTCCTGTTTTCTCTAACTTTAACGTTTTTCCCAGAGGGGGATCTTCTGTGTTTTGAATCTGAATACTCTGCAAAGTATTTTCCATCCTGATTTCACAGAGATGATTTTACTTTTTTTTTTTTAAATAAAAACCTTCTTTTAAGAACCTGATTGATTTTTCCATTGTTCCAAGATCCAGGGGTTTGGGTCTTTGATAATTTTGTAACAAATTGGTTAGGATATTATTCTCAATCCTCCCCAGGAAAGGGGGTGTGTAGGGCTTGTGGGGGATATTTTGGGGGAAAAACATCTCCAAGGTCTCTTTCCCTGTTCTTTGTTTAAAATGCTTGGTGGTGGCAGCATACTCTTCAAGGACAAGGCAAAGTTTGTACCTTGGGGAAGTTTTTAACCTAAGCTGGTAAGAATAAGCTTGGGGGTCTTTCATGCAGGTCCTCACATCTGTACCCTAGAGTTCAGAGTGGGGAAGGAACCCTTACACCAGGTGATGTGGCCGCAGCACCCCCAGCACCCATAGCCCCAGTGCTCTGGGCAGCCCAGGATTGCGGATGCAGCGCCCCCAGTGCTAGTGCTCTGGGGCTGGCCACCCAGCACACAAGACCTGGGGGTGCTGTGACCATGCCACCTGGCTGCTCTTGTGCACTGGGCAGCCAGCCCCAGAGCACCAGATGGCATGGTCCGAGCACCGGGTGGGCAGCACGACGCCAGCAGCAGCTGCCCGGTGTCACTATGGGAGGCAGGCCAGCTAGCCCCAGACAGCCTGGGCCAGCCTAGAGCAGAGAGCAGGTTACTCCAAAAGGGGCCCTGGCCTGGCAGTGGAGTGTGGGTGGGACCATGATTGGCTGTTTGGGGAGGACAGCCTCTCCATCTAAGATACCCACTGCCCATGGCTACAGCTACACTGCAGACATCCACAAAATAGACAGTATTGGCATCTGGCAATCATCCACATAATTAAACAGGTTCCAAACACTCCTCAATAAATTATTACAGTTTTAAAGATAGAATAATCAGCATGTAACAGTGTCCTATGTACCATGTGACTCTTCTTATAAGATTTTCTAATATGAATGAAAATATGATCTAAGAAAATTAATTGACAAAAAACAACAAACCTATATTCCACTAACAGAGAGTCTGAATAATTCCAAAAAAATAAGGAGAAATAATGGTAAAGCTGAAGAGTTAGTACTGATTAACCATATTGCACTATGGAACTATATTACAAAACGCAGACAATAGTTGTAGAGCAGGGGTCAGCAACCTTTGAGAAGTGGCTGCCAAGTCTTCATTAAATTTAACATTTCGCATGCCGGTAATAAATTTTTACATTTACAGGGCCCGCCCCACGGAACCCCAAGATCCTGAGCAGCTTAGCCCACTGCCGGTCTGGGGTTCCGTCTGCCACTGCACTGCCGGTCTGGGGTCCCGGGTGCCAGCCCCACTCATCCTGCTGCTGGCCTGGATGGATGGAACCCCGGGCCAGCAGCAGGCTGAGCGGGGCAGGCGGCCGGGACCCCGTCTGGCAGGGACCAGCAGACGGAACCCCAGAATCACTTAGCCTGCTGCTGGTCTGGGGTTCCGTCCACAGGCCCCTACCAGCTGGGGTCCCGCCCCACTCAGCCCACTGCTGGCCAAGGGTTCCGTCCATCCAGGCCGGCAGTGGGCTGAGTGGGGCTGGCAGCCAGGACCCTGGCTGGCAGCCGAGTGCCACTAAAAGTCAGCTTGTGTGCCGCCTTTGGCACGCATGCCCCAGGTTGCCGACCCCTGTTGTAGAGAATATTCAGTATGTGGGCTTTAGATAGTTAGAGATGTAAGCAAAGCTCTTTTACAGCTCTTGTAAGTCAATAATTTTGATGCCCTTTACAAAACCCCAGACCAACAAAATAAAAACTAAACTGGCAATTTTCTATCTTTTGACAGTATGGACACAGATGGTTCAGTAGCTAAGAATACTCAGTGCCTCTGTCATTGTTTGTGCCTTTCCCAATTTACAGCTGCACAAGTACTTGCAACCATTTTATGCTACAAGAGAGTAATTGCATGTCCTTTTTTGTGATTACAATAGGGATCAAAGGAAGGAAGAACAAACACCCAATTTGTTTCTTTTTAAGTACTAGAATCAGCATCACATTTCTGGGTTAAGTACAAGCTAAAGGTAGAGATACTCTGATCACAGATTAAGGCTCCAGAACAGAAAACTACTTCTTTACTAAAACAATTTTGATAAGTCTTGGAATACTAAAGAAGTTCCAGAAGACTAGAAGAAAGCTAATGTGCCAATATTTATAGAGTAAACAGAATGTGCTAGGCAATTATAGGCCTGTCAGTCTGCCATTGATCCTGGGCCAGATAACAGAGTGGCTGATCCACGACCTGATTAATGAAGAACTAAAGGAGTGTAATGGAATATAGATTGTGTCAAACTAACTTGATATCTTTTTTAGACGAGATGATAAGATTGGTTGATAAAGATAAGTGTTGTAATATATTTAGACTTCTGTAAGGCATTTGACTTGGAACATAACATTTTGATTAAAAAAACTAATATATAAAATTAACATGGCACACAGTAAATCGATTAAAAGCTGTCTAATAAGTCTGAAAATGTAATTGTAGATGGGGAATCATAATCGAGCAGATGTGTTTCTAGGGGTTCTGCAGACAGCGATTCTCGGTCCAACACTATTTAACATTTTTATCAATGACCTGGAAAAAAATGTAAAGATCAACACTGACAAAGTTTGTGGATGACATAAAAAATGAGGGAGTGGTAAATAAGGAAGAGGACAGGTCACTGATGCAGAGTGATCTGGATTGCTTGATAACCCTGATGCGAGCAAACAATACACATTTTAATATGGCCAAATGTATATATAAACACACACACACACACACACAGGAATAAAGAATGTAGGAAATAGTTACATGATATCCCCTCTATCCTGAGAAGCAGCGACTCTGAAAAAGATTTGGGGCGGTGATGGATAACAAGCTGAACATAAGCTCCCAGTGTGATGCTGTGGCCAAAAAGGCTAATGCAGTCCTGGGATGCATAAATGGGGAAATCTTGAGTATGAGTAGAGAAGTTATTTTATCTCTGTATTTGGTACTGGTGTGACCACTGCTGGAATAGTGTGTCCAGTTGTGGTTCACATAATTCAAGAAGGATGTTGATAAATTGGAATGGGTTCAAGAAAGAACCACAAGAATGATGAAAGGATTAAAAAACATGATTTATAGTGATAAACTCAAAGAGCTCAATCAATTTATCTTTAAAAAAAGAAGGTTAAAGGGTGACTTGATTGCAGTCTATAAATACCTACATGCAGAACAAATATTTGATAATGGACTCTTAATCTGGCAGAGAAAGACATAACTCAGCCTAGAGGCAAGACAAATTCAGACTGGAAATAAGGCATTTATTTTTTAAGTGAGTGTAATTAACCATTGTAATGATTTACCCAGGGTTGTGGCGAATTCTCACTCACTGGCAATTTTTAAACCAAGAGTGGATGTTTTTCTAAAAGATAGACTTCAAAGAATTATTTTGGAGAAGCAGGGCCAGCCCACAACATTTTGGCACCTGAGGCGGGGTGCTCAAATGATGCCCCCATGCCCTCTCGTTTGGGCCAAAACTTTGAAAGGTCCCAATTCTGCCTTCTCCCTGTTCTACTCCTCTCATGGTACTGCTCTGTTACCTACCCCAGTAAAGGAGAACAAACAACTTTAAATGCCTTTTTCAAAAATGTTAACACTTACATTTGCTGTTCAGGAGTTTGAAAGTTAACTTTTCTTGTCTGCATAGTAAACATTGGCATTTTTATCTGTCTGAATAATCAAAGTGGTGCTTTCCGTGCCTTCTTGGTTGCAAAGATTTAAACTGCTTCCTGCTGAAGGTCCACAGTCTGGGCCAGCACATGTTCTATTGCAGGGGTCGGCAACCTTTCAGAAGTGGTGTGCCGAGTCTTCATTTATTCACTCTAATTTAAGGTTTTGCATGCCAGTTATACATTTTAATGTTTTTAGAAGGTCTCTTTCTATAAGTCTATAATATATAACTAAACTATTGTTGTATGTAAAAGTAAATAAGGTTTTTAAAAATGTTTAAGAAGCTTTATTTAAAATTAAATTAAAATTCAGAGCCCCCCCCGGACCGGTGACCAGGACCCGGGCAGTGTGAGTGTCACTGAAAATCAGCTCAAGTGCTGCGTTTGGCACGTGTGCCATAGGTTGCCTACCCCTGCTCTATTGAGATGGTTGCAAGGCCAACCAGCCTCTCCTGTGTCATTGTGGAGCGTAGATGTCTTATTATTAACTTCAGCTTGGAGAAGCTGCGTTCTCCACTCGCAACTGTTACAGGAAGTGTTAGAAGCATGCGCAGAGCAACAAAAGTATTTGGAAAGAGGGTGGTCATCTTATTTGTGCACATATATTCCAGAACAGCCTTTGGAATATGCATCTGCTGAAATGTATCTTAAAAGGTCTTTCAGTTCATTACCTAAACCACTCACATCAATATCATACATGTCATCATGTGTCAACACTGTCTCTATTGCTGATGTAGGTCTTCTTCAGGTATAGTGAGGAGTTTTGGAATATCATACAACATCCCAAATATACTGCTGTGTTCCTTGAGTTGCATGAAACGTTCAACTGACTGTATTGCACAATCTAGCACCTGATTAAAGAATTCAACTTTGAATTGTTGTTTGGGGTCTTTTATAGGATTATCCCATGCCTCGTAATCAAATCATCTTCTTTGGTGACTCTTGTATTCTTGAAGGGTGGAAAATAAGCTTCAGTGTGAAGTTCCTCTGCAAACTTCTGTGCACTCTTCAGAACGTTTTGAAATCCCTCATCTGACCAGTAAGACTGTAGGTATGACTTTGCTTTGTCCAGTTGTTCCATTGCTCCAGATATATCAAGGTCAACAGCTTGAAGTCTCTTGCTTACAACATTTATTTCAAACAATATGTCGTGTCACAACACTAAGCCACAGAAATGTGAAGTTATGTACGTTTCTGGTGATTCCATTTCCCTCTGCCACTATTCTCCCACGAACAGTTCCTGTCATAGCATTATCCTCCATAATGGCAATTATGGCATCATCTATCTTCCCAATAAGGTGTTTGATAGGCTTTATCGCCTCCATTCGACTTTCCCATCGTGTGGCACTCAGTGGTTTCAGTGTCAGAGAGGATGTTCCCAGATGTTGCTTCAAAATTTGCCATCGATGTGTTGATGCTGAGAAAAATACATAGATGCTTTGAATTACATTAAAAAATTCAGCAGCCTCACTAGAAGCTGATGCTGCATCACTGACCACCAGGTTCAGTGAATGAGAACTGCATAGGACAAAAAAAAGCTCGGGGGTTTAAGTCTCAGATCCGTATCTGCACTCCTCTGTTCTTTCCTCTCATGTTGGCACCACTATTATAGCCCTGACCTCTCATGTC